>NW_027187344.1:9167186-9234030 GCF_028583685.1 Petaurus breviceps papuanus | reverse complement strand
ATAAAATTTTTAAAAGAAAATAATATTCTCTCTATTGAGTAAAACCGCCTCCCAATAACTTACAGGTTCCCCACCCCTGTCCTTGCTCTATCTCCCAGATCCACCCAAGACCCACCTCTAGAACCAGAGTGTTTTAGGTTAAAGAGGTTGAGCTAGGAATGGAGTTATTTGCCTTAACTCCAGTCTAGGACAGGGCAGGCATTTTCTCTGCATTTACAGATAATAGTCTTCATTCCCACCTCTTGTTGCCTGCCCACTTTTCAAGACTCCTGGAACATTTGTGCCAGAGCAGAGTATCTCTTCCTTGTACTTTCAGTAATTGAGAAAGAAAACCTTGCTTTCTGATAGCTTCATCCTGCTTTATCTTTGGTCCAGTCTCCCCACCTCAGGGTCTTAGTTGATTCCTCCTTTTCTTTCACACCCATGTTCCTCCAGGGGCCAAGTCTGCCCACATCTGTCCATGCTTCTTTCCATTCCCAGTCCTGCAGAGTAGGTCAGTCCAGGGATGACAGACCCCTCACCCATCCTGCACTGGTCGCTGGATAGAGACTGGACCAAATTTAATTGATATATGGAAATCCCAGATAAGGAAACTCCCTCTGTTGAAGTAGGGTGTCACCTTCTCTGCAACTCATAGTTGTCGATGGGACTAAGAGGTCGTCCCCTGCTCGGCGTTATACATTCAGTATGTTTCAGAGAGAAGCAGGATTTGAACCAAGGCCTCTCTGACTCTAAGGACAACTTTTTTTTATAGTACCTAAACTTTGTGGAGTTCTCTTTTGACTACAGATCTAAACTTTTTTGCTTGTTATTCCAAGTCCTTGGTGATTTGGCCGGAGCCTATATTTCTATGTGTTTTAACCACCTCCCTCCCACAAATTCTATGCTTGTGTCAAACAGGACTGCAGTTATCCCTTCCATACAATAGGAGTTAGAGGTGCAGAGTGACCCTGAGATCTGGAAAATCTGCATAAAATGTTTTGGCCCTCCTTTCATACTAGAGAGGTTGAATTATTATGGTATTAAAAGATAAAATATGTTGCTATTATACAATACTATACATATATATATTTTATGCATTTCTGAGTTTCTCAATGTTTTTTGTGTCATTTGCTGGCCTTGCGTGTCACCTGTGACTTCTGCATAACTCCCATAAAATTCCCATTTAATTTCTTTTGCCAACCTGCAATGGGGAAAGTTGCAATGTAGAAGGGATAATTGGAGTTGCTCTTTTTAGAGCATACATTGCATTTTCCCAGCTCTGTGCCTTGGCTCATGCTTCCATCTCTACCTGGACTGTTTACCTCCTCCCTTCTTGGAATCTGACCCATTCTTCAAGTCCCAAACTCAAATGCTACCTCTTCTATGAAGCTTTCTTCCATCCTCTAATCAGATGTAATCTTCCCTACTTCCTTCAAAATCCATAGTAGGTATCACAGTCTACCTTGCAAGGCAGTTATTGATATATGTCTTTATTTTTGCTAGGATCATGGATTTAGAATCAGAAAGGGCTACAGAAATCATGAATTCTGATCCCCTCATTTCACAGATGACAAAACTGAAGCCCAGAGAAGTTGTGACTTGAACAAGGTCAGACTAATTGGTGAATCCTCAAAGGCAGAGACCATCTCTTATCCCCTGGATGTCTAGCAAAGGACTTTGGACATAGTAGGTATTTGGTAAATAAATGCTTGTTGAATTAATGAGTAGGGTCCATTTCTTACCTCTGAAGACATGAATTTGACTTTCACTTTTGTCAAGATCTCCTATAAAAATTCACACACACTCACACACACACACACACACACACACACACACGGGAAAAGTTCTCAACTGGTACTGACCTCATCCTGGCATAGCTATTATCACTCAGTTCTTTGGTGTCAGTTTTACCTAAGACCTCAGGCAGCTTATACCACAGCCCAATGCACAAGACACATAATGCAGGGAAGGTCACTCAGGTAAGAAAATTCCCTGAGACTCAGCAAACTGTGACAAAGCTCTCACATGACTCCCTTGCTCTTTTTTCAATAGAGACATGAGGTGTTTCTAGAACTACAACCATAGAATATGGTCAGGGATATTCATGCTTTAGTGTGTAGTCTACAGGCAACCTCAGAGTAGGACAGAAACTAGTGCCCTTATCTGAGCTCCTGGAAGAAACTACTGCCTTTCTTAACCATAGTTGAACTGTTCTGCTGTCCTGATAATAGTTGCAACTTCAATTATAAGTGAAATTAACACAATGTGGCCTCAAGACCTCAGGCTCCCCACCCCTGGAGGTGATCTCAAAGTAATTATTGTAAGAGTGACTTTACATCCATGTCACAAAGGGCCAATTGCAGCAGATCATGAGGGGGTGCTAGGAGAAAAGAGACCTTTGGATATCCTTACTGAGTCTAGATTTGGCTTCTGACAAGTCCTAAAGAACCTCTCTTGCCATCCTCAGCCCCAAACAGAGAAAGGAAAGCTTCTGTTCATACCCTCTTTCAGTTCTGGGATTGGTCACAGAATCAGTATGTATCCTCTGCAGTATGAGGGGACCTGCTTTCTTGATATGAGGGAAACATCTCTATTTGGGACGAGCTTCAGTATTCTAGTTCAAATGCCATGGTTATAGCTGAGCATGGAATATTTTGGAAGCAAGAATAGACAGTAGGGGCAGCTAGGCAGCACCAGCCCTGGAGTCAGGAGGACCTGAGTTCAAATCTGACCTCAGACACTTGACACTTACTAGCTGTGTGACCTTGGGCAAGTCACTTAATCCCAATTGCCTTGCCTTCTCCCCCCCACCAAAAAAAAGGAGCCCCTGGATTCATGCCAAGTAGACCTCATCTTTAGCAAATCCTCCAAGAGCTACATCTCCTTCACACAAAAACTTTCACTGTCATCTTCCACTCCCCTGTCCCCGCTATGTAGTCTCAGTGTCTGGCATCTCGCATTCATGATACATTCATCAACTGTCAGAGTTAGAAGGGACTTTATATAAATCATCTGGTTTTTCCTTAATTTTTTCAATTTCCTCATTTGACCAATGCAGATCCTGAGGCTGAGAGGTGTGACAGGATGCCCAAGGTCACACAGCTGGGATACAAACCCAGGTCTCTTAATTTCTGGTCCAATGTTCCTTTAACTTTACCCTTGTTCTTTCTTTGATTTCCTCCAGAAGGGCCTATTCAATCATGGGAGGCTGAAAGGGAGATTGCACATTGTCTGTGCTCCTCTAGACTGCAGATTATAAGAGGATGGTATTTCCTCCAGCTACCTGGTTTGGCAGGGGACACCAGACTCTAAGTCTCTGCTTGGCTCCTCTGTCCTGATTGAGTAGAGGGTTCTAAAAGTCAGAGCCCCTTCAGAGGGACCCCCGAGGCCACAGCCACATCTCCCTCCCTCCTTCTCACCCTCATAGTTCCTCTCCCAGTATCGCAGTGCCATGTCCTTGGGGCTCTCATCTGCGAAGCGCACCCGGAATGGGTGGAACCGTTTCTGAGATCCCGGTGAGTCATCTGAGCAGCCGGTGATAAGAGCTGGTTTCAGCTTCACAGTTTGCCTGTTCTTTGACCTGTAGGACACAGTAAAGAGTACAAGACATATGAGGAAGAGGGGAGAAAGGGGGTCAGAACGCCTTGCTTACTCTGCTTCCTAAAAGCCGACCTTTACCCTAAAACCAAGATTTTCACTCCCTGCTGCATAATCAGAACATTCATTCATTCATTTAAAAACATTGGTTAAGGGTCTGCTGTGTACAAACAACACAGGCCACAAGGAGAGCACCATGAGTCCATCCCCCTGCCATTCAACTTCGAGAAAAGCCCTGAAGATGGGCCCATTTGGTACGAATGGCTGCACTCCAGATTCATGTTCTCAGATCTCAACGGCGCCCTCACAGCCTACCAGCAATTCTTTTACATTTCCCTAATTGACTCTGACTTGAATCCCCACAAAAGTGTTCCAAAGCTTTGTAACATGCTTTCTATCCCACCCTCCTCACCTGTCCTCAAAGCTGCAGACTTTTACCTCATACTTTACTGAAGAAAAGAGTTCATTTATCCTGATCTCCCCCTTCCCTTCTTTGCTACATCCCCAAACTTCTCGAGTTAAACTCCCATTCTTTTATTAGCTCCAGATTCTAATGAAGAGATGGCCAGTCTCCTCTCTAAGGCCAATCCTTCTGCTTATACTCTAGCCTTCATCTCCTCTTGTCTCTTTCCTATTTACTGATTTCTTCCTTGCTGCCTACAAATATACCCAAGTTTCCCTCGGTCTTTAAAATACCGCTATCCAGCTACAATTCAACACCTCACCCAACCTCTACAGGAAGCTACCTCTAGTCACCCTCCCCTTCATTCCTCTGCACCTTGCAGTCTGGCTTTACACTAGCTAGTGCATCATCACTCAAAATAAAACCACATTCATCACTCACTGAAACTGGTTCCTCAAAGTTCTCAGTGATGTTGCCATGACTGGTGGCTAATATAACTCAGTTCCCGTGACTCTTGACCTCTCTTCAGCATATGACACTTGGCCATCCTCCCTTTCCTGGAGACTCTCTCCTCTCTGGGTTTTTGTGACATTGCTCTCTCTTGGTTGTCCTCCTGCCTATCAGACCTGTCCTCAGTCCCTTTTGCTAGATCATCATCTGCATCAGTTAGTGGTGTATAGAGCATTGGACCTGAAATCAGAATACCAGAGTTCAAATCCAGTCTCAGACATTTCTTAACTGTATGATACTGGGCTAGTCCCTTAATCTTCATCTGCCTCAGTTTCCTCAACTATAGACTGAAGATAATAATGTCACCTACTTCTCATGGTATGATCTCATAAACGAGGTAACATCTGTAAACAGTTTTATAAGCCTTAAAGTGCTATAAGGGCTAGCTGTTGTTATGTCCTATCAGCTAACTCCAAGGCTCTGCACTCTTCTCTCTTTACACTTTCTCTTGCTAATCTCATTAATTTAATGATCCTCTACATGAAGATAACTCACAGATCTATACTTCCAACCTGACTCTCTTCTCTCCCAGACTTTATTCCAAAATCATCAATTACTTATGGGACATTTCAAAATGGATGTTCCATACGTATTTTCAACTCAAAATATCCAAAAGAGAACTCATTATCTTTCCCCTCAAACCCTCCTTCCTTAATATTTCTATTTCTGTCAAGTACACCACCATCTTTCTAATTACCTGGGTTCGTAAGCACAGAGTTCCACTCAGATCTTCCCTCTCCCTACCCCACTCCCTTGCAATGTTCATTCTATTCAATTTTGTCAGTTCTCTCCACTCATATGGCCACCATTCTACTTCAGGCTTTTATTATCTATCACCTTGACCTTTGTAATATTAGTCTCCCTGCTTCTGGTCTCTCCAATTTCCAAATCATCTTCCACACAGCTATCAAAGTGAGATTCCTGAAACATAGGTCTAACCAAGTCATTCCCCTACTCAAGAAGCTTTCATGATTGCCTATTACCTCTAGGACCAAAAACAAAAATGCCTCTCTTTGGTATTTAAAACCCTTTACCATCTGGTAAATATTTATGTAGGAAGGTGTCCCTAGGCCTATCTTTCCAGATTTATTATACATCACATCCCTTTCCTCCAAATGTGTACACATTCAGTGGTGCAGAGAGCCTGTCCCTCAAACACAACATTCCATTTTCCAGCTTCCTTACGCTTGTACAGGCCACTTGCCCATGCCTGGAATGCATTCTCTACACATCTTAGAATCCCTAGCTCCCTACAAGGCTCAGATGAAGTGCTACTTTCTACATGAGGCCTCTCCTGATTCCCCTCAGCTACTAATGCCTTGACCAACCCTGACACTACTTTGTATTTACTTTGGATATTTCATATCTGCTGCTGTGTGTACGTGTTATCTCCTCAAGGGCAGGTATGGTTTTGTTTTAGTCTGTGTCCCCAGAGCCTAGCACAGTATTTAGAACACAATAAACACTTAATAAGTGATGTTGGTTGGTTGATTGCTTGGTGTGCTGGATGGAGCGTGAGCTCTGGAATCAGGAGAACTGGGTTCAAGTCTCAGTCTTGCTATTTCTTCCCTATAAGATGCTGAGTAATATATTTCCACTCTTTCTGCTTGCTTGTCTGTTAAATGTAAGGGTTGTCAAGGTGATCTCTAAGGATTCTTTCTCATTTTAAACCCAAAGATCCCTAGGAACTTTGGACAGACAGAATTGTCCACCCTGACATGAGCCTCAAAATTCAATACCTGACCCTTAAGACTCAATCATGATTCTATCATTTGGAAACAATCATGATATCTCTCTCTTTCCCCTCCTCTCCATTTAAAAACTATAACTAGCTCATTCCAATTTTCCTTAGTTTTAAAGATTCAATGCTGTATGATATGCCGGCCAGTCATTATTTCTTCTCCCTCACCACATGTCCTATATTACTCCTTTCGGAGTTTGGCTAAACCCCTTGTTTCTCCTCCTTCCCCTGTATTCTCCATTCCTGAAGTTGAAGAACAGGATATACCTGCATAGGATTAAGTACTGGAAAAGACCTTACAAATGATCTATTTCAATGCTGACATTTTAGAAGAAGGTTGTACAAGTATTCACCTAAAGGGCTGGTGCAGAATTTGAACCCACATCCCTTAACTCCAAATCCAATGTTACTCTACCATACTGCAGCTTTCTGTAACCACCTGACGTCAGTATCACTCACTGGCCATTCTGCATTCCTTTCTTTCATCCTAATCTATCTAAATATGTGAGTTGGATGCCCATCTAACCATATTGTTTAGAATCAAGTACAGCTTGGTAAATAACCTCTGGTCTCCTTTCTCTCTCCACTCAATCCAGCAGAATTATTAATTCCACCTGCCTTTGACCTCTCAACTCTCTCCCAGACCCACAATATACCATCTTGCTCTATGAAGCCTTCAATCTCTCTCTCACTGTCTCCCTTGCTTTCTATCTTCCCTCTGTCTCTCTCTCTCCCTCTGTCTTTCTCTTCTCCCTCTGGCTGTCTCCCTCTGTCTCTCTCTCTCATACGCGCGCGCGCGCGCACACACACACACACACACACACACACACACACACACACACATATCTTTCTGTAACTCACACTTTGGAATTCTTGGCCATAGTGGACAGGTTAGGATTGGCATTCGGGGAACTCATTGAGAGATGGTTCAGCAGCACAATCTTCACAAGGTTCCTGGAGAAGGCAATTCCTGAGGATACAGTGACTGGAACTTCTGAGACAAAAAGCACCACTTTCCTCCACACCACCAGAAAACCTCCAGGGGTTAGGGGCCAGGGTCACCTTCCTACATGAGGGAGCCCAGTCCTAGAGTACCAGGGGGCTTACCAGAGGTCTGGAGGATCAGAGCAAAAAGAGCCGTCAGATGAATCACAGCTGCAGCCCGAGGAATTGTCTCTTAAGGAGGGAAACGACGTTGCTGGGAGTAAGGAAGGGGAAGAAAGCTCAGTCTATCTCCTTGTTTTGAGAGTAGTCTCTGTTGTTGCTGGCTGGGGCTGGGAGTGGGGGGGGGGGTGGCTATCTTTGGGGGACTTGAATGACTGTACCCAGCATCTTTGGAGTAAGCAGGGAACTTCCAAATACTATATAGCACACTGAATATGGGGACTGGAATCCACCCCACCTTCCTTGCCCCTCCCCCACCTCCCCCCAGGGGCTGTGGGAAGGGGCTTACAATGTTGTGGATGCTGTCTGCTGGCCTTCTCTGTTGGTTCCCGCAAGACTTTGGGCCTGTTGGGGAGTAACTCTCCCAGGACTGGGCTCGGGGAGTCCTTTGCTCCCCAGCCTACGCTCCACTGGGGACCCTCTCTCTTACTAGTGGCCCAGGTCTCTGTCCTTGGGAATGCATGGCCTGTTTTTCCACCCTGGACACTGTTGACCTGTCCCCGGAATGATAAGACTTTGGACTTCAGCTTCTCCTGCTCCTGCCGAACCTGCTGTGTGAAGGTAGGCAAGTAGCGGGCCTCCGGATTTCTCTTGGAGCCCTGCCCTTCTGGGGTCAGGGGCCCTGGCTTGAAGTCCCACGAGAAGTGCACGTCCCCACCAGGAGACAAGCCTCTTTTGCCCTGGGATATTTTCTGCTCCTGCCTTCTTGAGAAGTAACTGGATTTCCTCGGGTCCGGCTTTGGTGGAAATATAGGTGGGAGCCTCGGAATCGGTTCCAGCTGCCTTCTTTTTCCATGATTGGTAACTTGCACGGCAGGGAGTTTCTGATGGTGATCATAGGAAAACCCTTCTCGTTCTGACCCCCGGACCCGTAAATTGATGTGATCCCAGGGCATACCTGGCCTCTCCTTCGAAGGTGTTCATCACTCTCCAGCCTGGCTTGAGGGAGGGGGTAGTAGGGAGGGTAGCAGAAGGCCGCTGGAGGAGACAGAGAATAGCCCCCATACACAGACTCCCCCCACTTCCCCCTGTCAGCATATAGGAACGAAGCATTCAGTAGGATGTTGGGAGTCAACTGTGGCGATGCAGACAGACCAGGAGACCTGGGTTCTCTAAGCCATCTTCCTGCTGGCCTCAGGCCCAGGGTCTCAGAAGCCGTTGCCCAAGGTCAGGACCAAGAGGAGTTTATCCAGAAGGTTGCCACTGGGATGTGCTATTAATGATAACTTCCCTTTTCTCTAATTCTATTTTTCCAAGTCAGCACCCACCTCTTATTCCCCAACCTCCCCCTTTAGAGGCTTAAAGAGGCAACCCTAGACTAGAATGCAAGAGGCTTGGGTTCTAGTCCTGGCTGAGCCACTAAGTAACCTAAGGCAAATGATTTCTCACTGGCCTTCAATTTCCTCCTCTGTAAAATGAGCAGATTGGACAAGATGACCTAAATGGTCCTTTCCAGCCTCAAGGTTCCAGATTCCGGGTTCTAGGTTCTCTTTGGTTCTATGACTTCTCTACCTCTGCCTGTACTCCCTTTCCGACTCCTCCACGTATCCCTTCCTCTCTAATTCACACCCCACCCCCATCCCACCTTGTTGTCCTCTATGAGCTAGCTCAGCAGGTCATACTCACCCTCTGGGCCCTCTAGGTGGGGCCCAGAGAAGATCCTGTGAGGAGGACCCTCTAACCCAGGGACTTCACTTGGGCAAGGAGCATCTTCCCTGCTCTGTGCCCTCCAGACTGACTCCTCTCCTGTTGCCTGAAGCGGCAAGTTCAGGTTCATTGTGATTCATCCCTCTCCTCAGTACCCCAAGGGCAAAGTGAGTGTGGCACACAGGGCTGAGGGGAGAGAGGGTAGTAGCCAGAGGATACATTGCCTTGAAACCTGGTGATTATCTTAAGGATGGAATCAAACCCACCACTAAAGAATAAAACTGATAAAAAAAAAAAAGGATAAAAAAGATAAAGAGGGGGAAAAAGTTCAGCAAAAATAACTTGGCATATCAACTAAGTCTGAGAGTACATGTCATACTCTATACCTATAACACCTCATTTCTATAAAGAAGGAAGGGATGAGCATTCTCATGTTTCTTCCTCAGGGCATGACTTTTTTGTTGGTGGTGGTGGTATTTTTTCCATTCACATTGTTGTAGTCATTGCATATGTTGTTTTCTTTTTTATTGTTCTGAAGATGATATTTTAAAATACAATTTTATATTTTTTCAATTATCAAACTTCTTTTTTCTCTTTTCCACATATTCCCACCCCACTGGGGGAAAAAAACCCTTTTAACAAATAAGTGTAGTCAAGAAAAACAAATTCCTATACTGGCCACATCTAGAAATGTGTGTCTTGTGCTGCATCCCCTTTCTGTCATTGGCTATCTGGAATCATGAATGATAATCATCCTTAAGTCTTTCAGAACTGCTTTTATAATTTAATGTGGTATAAATTTTTCTCCTGGTTCTGTTAACTTTGCTCTGCATCAGTTCATATAAGTCTTCTCATGTTTCTGAAAGTGTTTCATTTCTGACAGCATGATAATATTCCATTACATTCATATGTCACAATTTGGCCATTTCTCAGTTGAAGGACAGCCCCTTAGTTTCCAGTTCTTTACCACCACAAAAAAGAGCTGCTATGAGTATTTTTGTATATATAGGACCTTTTAGTCTTTCTTTGATTTCTTTGGTTATAAGCTGAGTAGTGGTATTGCTGGGTGAAGGGGTATGCACAGGTTATAACACTTTGAACACAGTTCCAATTTGCTCTCCAGAATGACTGCACCAATTTACAGCTCCACCAACAGTGTATTTAGTGTGCCTATTTTCCTGCAGACACTCAAATATTTGTAATTTTCTTTTTGGTCAACTTTGCCAATCTGATGGGTGTAAAGTAGAACCTCAGAGTTTCTTTAATTTGTATTTCTTTAATTAGTAAAATTTGGAGAATTTTCTTCAAATGGCTATAAATAGCTGGGGTACCTTCACTTTAGAACTCACTTTTCATATCCTTTGACCATCAATTGGGGAATAGTTTTTATTCTTGTAATTTTAATCAGTTCCTTATATATCTTGTAAATGAGACATAACAGAAAAAGTTGTTCCAAATATTTTTCCCAGTTAACTACTTCCCTCCTAATCTTAAATGCATTGAATTTGTTTATGCAAAACTTTTAGGTTTTATGTATTTCCTTCCATTCTATTATATGTTTTACTCTCTTTGCTCCCCACTTCTTAGAAGAGGGCCATGGAACAGGAAGCAGTGTGCTCAGCACCAATGGTCAATGCTCCATATGAACAACTTCCACTCCCCTGCCCCTTTTTTTTCCCTCACCCAAACCCCAATCACAGGTTCTTGCCTTTTCATTCCTTTTGAACCCCTCTTCATGATGTCCCCCCCCCAAAATTTAGAGTTTATTTTACTTATAACTAATCTCTTCTCTACCTCTTATTTCCCCCTTTTTTCCTTTTGCTATTTTTTCTTGTTTTCCTTTTGCACTGAATGTATTATACACCAAACTCTGTGTATGTAATGCACCTTCCCTTGACCAGTTCAAATAAAAAGGAGGTTCAAATAATACCTACTCATCCTTCTTCTTTCTATAGATTTAAATTTGTGCTCCCTGACTATGTGAAATAAGTTTCCTCTCCAATCCCCTAGCCTCCATTCCTTCCCTTGTCTTCCCTATGGTATCTTTCCCCCCTACTTAAGATCATCAAAACATAACAAATATCACTTTTAGTCACTCTTTCTTATTTGACTCCGTCTCTGGTTCTTGGTGATATTATAATTTTTAGGGGACGCTTGCATTATCCTTCCCTCTCCCATTAGAATGCAAACCCTTCATCATAAAGTAATTTAGTCTCTATGCAGACATTCTAACCAGTCTAACTTCTCTCCTGACCTCGTCTTACATCTCCAATTGCCAATTAGACATCTTGAACTGGTTATTCCAGAGATATCTCAAATTTAATGTGTCCAAAACTGAACTTATTATCTTTCCCCCCTAAGCCTTTCTCTATTCCTATCTTCTCTTTCACTATTGAAGGCACCATCATCCTCCCAGTCACCAGGACTCACAACCTAGGTGCCATCCTTGACTTCACTGTCTCATCTCTTGCATCCAATAAATTGCCAAGTCCTGTCAGTTTTACTCTCTTACATAAGACAACTCTTACATAAAACCTCTTCTCTCTTCTGCCACTGCTTCCACTCTAGTGCAGGCCCTCATTACATCACACCTAGACTATTACAGTAGCTTTCTGGTTGGTCTCCCTTCCTCGATTCTCTCCCCCACTTGGGCTCCAGTCCATCCTCCATTCATCTGTCAAACTGATCTTCCTAAAGTACAGGTCTGATTATGACACCCCCTATTCAATAAATTCTTGTGATGTTACTTTAGGAAGGAATTTGAGTAGAGATGAAGGAATCCAAGATAAAAGTTGTCAGCTCCATCATACCTCTCTAGTATGTCTAAGTAAAGTTCCACAGTAATCTATGTATGAAAGCTGGTGAAAGCTTCCAGAAATATGTTTGAAATTGAAAGGAATTTACTCATGCCCACTAAGCATCTAGTGTGACTAAAAGAATTCCTGCCCAAGCAAAAAAATAAAAAAGACTGACCTCACTCAAGGGACTCTTTTTCATGCTGGCTAGGTGGAACTGTGAGTCTCAGAAAGAAAAAGAAAACCCTCATGAGGTTACAAGGCAACTCACCAGAGTTGTAAAATTCTTGCTGTGGGAAAGGTTTCCCAGAAGCTGTAATTCATCAGAGAAGCAGCAGGTGGCGGTAGCATCTTAGTGGAGAAACCCAGCCCAATCAGACAAAAGGGCAAGTAGATGCTATCTGCAGCTCAGTGGAGAACGGGTCGATGACAGCTCAGCATTGGACATCAGCAGATCTGGAAGAAGCAGCAAGCAGCAGCTTTGAAGACAGAGAGACTTTCTAGCCAGGATACAACTCTTGCAGCATGAGGCTGCCAGGCTACAAGGGCTCCTTTTCCTACCAGGGATGTGGGAATCTGTAGGTTATTTTGCCTAGTATGTGTGAGATGATTTTTCCTTGTTAATTACCTTGCTATTTTATTTAATTAAATGTCTCTGCTTTGCATTAATGTATCCTCTGGTTTGGTCTGATAATAGGGAGAAAAAAGCTGGGGACTTGTGCATTGTGGTTTTGAATACATGCTAATCCAAGAAAACCTTGAACCTAGATATAGCTTTCAGGGGCCCTAAGCTATATACATGACAAAATTATGCCCCCATTCCTATTATGTCATTTTCATTTGAGGAAAAGCAGGATAGTACAGAAGATAGAAATCTGGGATTAGCAGTAGGAAGATATGGATTCAAAAGCCTTCTTCTGGTATAGTAGCTATAAGTTACAATGTCCCTGGGCTTTAGTTTACTCATTCATAAAACATGAATAATAATACCCACAGTAACTACCTTACAAGAGTTGTTGTAAGGGATGGGATAGGAATAACCATTTATTAAGTACCTCAGGCACTGTACTATATACTTTGCAAATACTATCTTAGGTGCAGCTAGGTGCCCCAGTGGACAGAGTGCCAGGTCTGGAATCAGGAAGACTCATCTTCCTAAGTTCAAATCTGGCCTCAGACACTTAATAGCTGTGTGGCCCTGGGCAAGTCACTTATATCTGTTTGCCTCAATTTCCTCATCTGTAAAATGATCTGGAGAAAGAAATGGCAAACTACTCCAGTATCTTTACCAAGAAAACCTCAAAGGAAGAGTTGGACATGACTGAACGACAACAACAAATTTTACTTCATTTGATCCTCACAACAACCTTGTGAGGTATGTGCTATCATAATCCCCATTTTATCATTGAGAAAATGGAGGCAGATAGAGATTTAATAACTTGCTAATGGTCATATAGCTAGTAAGTGTCTGAGTCCAGATTTTTAATTCAGTTCTTCCTAATGCCAGACCCAGTGCTCTATCCATTGGGCTACCTAGCTACCTCTGAGGAAGGCTCAAATGAGAAGCACTTTGAACTTTTTTTTTGACAGGGGAGAACAAGGCATTTGGGGTTAAGTGACTTGCCCAAGGTCACACAGCTAGTAAGTATATCAGGTGTCTGAGGCTGGATTTGAACTCAGGTCCTCCTGATTCCAGGGCTGGGTGCTCTATTCACTGTACCACCTAGCTGCACCTGAACTTATTCTTTTAATGGCCTTCCCAAAGAACCTTTCCCTTGGTTTCTCTACCTATTACCTTAATTTTGTGATGATTGTCTTTTCTAATTTTGAACAAGCTTAAGAAGAGTTTCCTTGGTTGATTTTCTTGATTTCTAAGCATGGAAACAGATCAGGTCATGATCACTGCTGCATAATACAGCTAAGTATGATGCCCTGCTGGGGCCTGTGCATGATGGGATGGAAGAACAAAAGCACAATGATGACCCTGAAAAGAGCAGAATTAAGAAGACAGTGCCAAAGACGGCCAAACTTCTGAGGGCAAAGGAAGAAATGCTGACAACACACAGCAACCAGAGAAATTTCTAAGGCAGTTTCCAATGTATTTGGATCATAAGCTTTATCAGGGCAAGGGCTATGTTTTTATCTTTGTTATCTCCCCTCAGTGCTTGGCACAGTAGTAAGTACTTAATAAATGCTTACTGCATTAGTATATGAAAAACAGAATTCTCTCTCCTTTTGGAGGGCACTCAGAGCTAAGGATCAGTACAGATAGTAAGTATGGTGGTAGGTCTAGTGTGGAGAGAGGGCTAGCCCTGGAACTTAGAATATGCAGGAAGCCTAGAGTCACCAGAAAGGGTTGATGGGCTGGGCGAGATACAAAGGTCTTAGTAACTGGAAGTCACATGGGGAAAAGCATAGGTTCAGTGGGGGGGGGGGGGGGGAAGGGGAGGAGTTGGGTGATTTGAATAAGTAGCATGGAAGGAGGCTATGTTGGAGAGAATAGCAAAGATTGAGTTAGAGAGCTCAGAGGTGGAGGAGTGCCCCCTAATAATGAGTTGCTGATTGTGGCCAAGGCCAATAGGGGAGTAAAGATGGAAATCAGAAGATTCCAAGGCCCTTGAAAACTTAGGCCAGTGGTACCTATTAGGCTCTCACCATGGCTGATAATATTTGAGGAGGGATCAGGACTGGTGATTTCATCAATTGGAGGAATTCCCTATGTGGAAACTCCTTTTCTAAAATAATATTTTATTTTTTCCCCAGATATATATAAAGACAATTTTTAACATCCATTTTTTTAAGATGTTGAATTCCAAATTTTCTTCCTTCCTCCCTCACCTCCACCCTTCCCTAAGACAATAAGCAATTTGATATAGATTATAAATGTGCAATCATGTAAAACACATTTCCATATTAGTCTTGCAAAAGAAGAGAACAAAAGGAAAAAAATGAAAAAGAAAATGAAGTAAAAAATAGTAACCTTTGATCTGCATTCAAACTCCATTAGTTCTTTCTCTGAATGTGGATAGCTTTTTTTTTTTTTTTTGCTTTTTTGGAGGGGAGGAGGCAGGGTAATTGGGGTTAAATGACTTGCCAAGGTCACACGTCTAGTAAGTATTAAGTATCTGAGGTCAGGTTTGAACTCAAGGCTTCCTGACTCCAGGGTCAGCGCTCTTTTCACTGCGCCACCTAGCCGCCCCCAAAATCTACGATTCTTTTTTTTTTTTTTTGGAAGGGGGAAAGGCAGGCAATTGGGGTTAAGTGACTTGCTCAAAGTCACACAGCTAGTAAATGTGTCAGGTGTCTGAGGCTGGATTTGAACTCAGGTCCTCCTGACTCCAGGGGTGGTGCTCTATTCACTGTGCCACCTAACTGTCCTATGGATAGCATTTTTCATCATGAGTCCTTTGGAATTGTCTTAGATCATCGTTTTGCTGAAAATAGCTAAGTCATTTGCAGTTGACCATCGTACAATACTGTTGTTATTGTTACAATATTCTCTTGGTTCTGCTCACTTTACTTTGCATCAGTTCATGTAAGCCTTTCCAAGTTTTTCTGAAATTGTCCTGCTCATTATTATGGAAACTCCTTCTACCAAAACAAGTCTTAGATTCTTGTCTGAGGACATTAAGTTAAATCACATGGCTAGTATGTGTCAAAGGCAAGACATGAGCCCAAATCTTCCTCAGTCCAAGGCCTGTCCCTCTAAACGAGTGGTTCTTGGCCTTTTTTGTGGGGGGGGGGGTGTCTTGGAGTTCTCTGGCATTCTGGTGAAACCTATTCCTCCCCCCAAACCCCATGTGAGACAGGGTTGCACAGAGGAGAGAGCACAAGATTTGGAGTCAGGGACAATCAGCTTCAGAACTATCCTCTGACATTTACTAGCTATGTGACCCTGGGAAAGTCAATTTAAACCTGTGTTTGCCTTATTTTTCCCATCTGAAGAGGAGATGATGACAGCACCTGCTTTCCAGGGTTGCTGTGAGGATCAAATAAGACACAATTTGTAAAGTGCTTTGCAAACCTTAAAGCACTATAAAAATAGTAGTTAAGACTATTCTCAAAGTGATATTTTTTACATAATTGGAGTAAATGCTAAATTTCAATTAAAGGTTTAGTAAAAGTAAAGATATTATTTTTCCCCATCCAAGTTCACATAATTCCTGAAATGTGTCTATAACTGGACCCCAGGTTAAGAATACCTACTCTAAGCCCTAGGCAATGTTGTTATGACAACAACAATGCAGCTTTATGGAGGTGCACTAAGGTTTACAAAATGCTTTCCTCACAACAACCCTGAGGGGTAGGTAATGTAAGCATTAGTATTCCCATTTTACAGGTGACGAAACAAAGGCACAGAGTAGTAAAGTGACTTGCCCATCATTACATGGCTAGTCAGAGTACAAATCCAGGTATCCTGGCTCCACACTTCGCCCTTTCTCCCAGTAATGCCTGTTTCAGAGGATGGTAAGATAAGGTTGCTGAGGATGGTAGTAGGGACATGGTGAAGAACTGGAATGGGGGCCAGGTGCCAATGTTTTCTGGAGGTCAGCTAAGACAACTGAAATAGGTCCTGGGGAACTGCAAACATGGCAGTCCTATAAACAGACAGCATGGACTTCTAATGAAAAGAAATGTGGAGAGAGGGTACGCTTCTGGTACATGGCCCAGAAGTGATAGGAAGAACAAAGAGGTCCAGGTGGTAACCACTCTACCACGGTGGACTCAGTTAAAGCTGAGACAGAATTTTATGTGAAGGCTTGCTTGGCATTGAGACAGGTAACAGGCAGGCCATGGAGTCTCCCCTAAAGGGTTTAACTGCAGGGAATACTCTCTTCAGGCAGGGAGAGCTGAACATGGAAGGGGAACAGAAGGGAGATGACTTCTCAGCACTGGGGTCGTTGGCCCCTATGTCTGGAGCCCATGCCAGAGTGCCCTTGGTGCTAGACTCTGCTCTGGCCCCTGCTACAGATGGCACAGCTACAGGACCACTCCCTGCCACACCTATACCTCTGTCTTAGGTGAACATATTTTCTTTTCTTGTGTTTGCTTATTCCTCCCCCTTCACTGAGGCCTCAGGGAACAAGGGTGGAAATAGGAAGGCACTCAGACAAACAGAAGAGTTTGAGTTGTGGGCTCTGGGAATGAGCCAGCCCTGCCTCCTTCACCTTTTTTCTCTTTTCTTTTCTTCCTTCCCTTCAGAGATTTTAGAGAGCTCATTCAAAGCCTTACCTCTTCTAGATCAAGGAGAGTGGGTTTGCCCATTATGTGCATAAATGCAGGTTTGAGGTTTAGGTTCTCATGTTGTTAGGCTGGGACCTACACTTCTGGCTGATGTGACCCAGATCAGCCATGGAGACCAGTTTTCAGGAGGCAGCAGTGACCATGACCTGAATTTCTACTTGTAGCATCAGGACAAGAACTGTGGTAGCAGTCTAACCTGGGCAATGAACCAAATCCAGAGGGGGTCCAGAGGGTTGGACACTGTCAGTTTTCATGAAGCTGACAGCAGGAATGACCTGTGGCCAGGGGAGCCCATCTTTCTTACAGTGATGTCCTGGTAATCCTGTCTAAAGTCCAAGGTCGAGATCTGGGGCTCCAGGGCAGGTGTGCAGGTCTGTCCCCCAAATTTCCCAAACGAGGTAGAACAAGAAGGAAAAGGCTGGGTGATGATTAGAGCAAGCATTCCACTCTGGGTTTTCTTTTCTTTTTTTTTTTTTTTTGCAGTTTTACTTTACTATAAAACATGTGCTCACAGGAAAGTCGATTATTTATGCCTTGTAAATAGAAAGGGCTGAACTGTGCTAGGAAATTTCCCAGATATGAGGTAGGGGCAGAGCCAGTGGAGCTTCCCATAATTCTCCAGTGATTCAGAGTCCATATTTCATATTACCCCTAGATCAATACTGAACCCAGGTCATGTTCCCTTCTGGCCCAATCATCTGAAGCAGCTCTGCTTGGTGGGGTGGGCAACAGGTACTCTTGCATACAAGCCCATATTGAGGGTATTCCTCATTAGTTAATTAATTGACAAAGTGACAAACTGTTTTCCATAGGCTAACTCTAAAGGCAAGATACCTGCTGGATGCAGGCTGCCCTGCTAATGTAGAATACTTTGTTTCACGTGGGATAACCCCTTAGTGCCTATCAAGCCTGTACCAAGCCCAATACAGCATCATCAGGAGAAACTGCTCTCTAGGTGTTCAGATGTCTTTTCCATGCCTGGGCTTCTTGTCTGTTGTCTCTCATACTGGGAAATTCCCAAGAGTTAGGGTCTGTATCCAGTTTTCTCTGCATTCTCAGGCCATAGGGTGCCATACTTGGGGACGGAGGGAGTGATTTCTGACACATATTTGATATCCCTGGGCCTCTGCCCAAATTTCCTTAGGTTAAAAATGACAGAAGCCACACAGTGGTCCTGAACTTCCCATCATCTCATTCCCTGGCTTTTGTTCCCAAGATTCCAAACTTGCTGGAGGTTAAGGGAGGTAAGGAGCCCTCTGGATTGGTGCCCTCAAACACATGTGGGTGGTGTACATGTGATGCACCTAAGAGTGATATCCACCATTCTCTCACCCATAACCTTCATTCCTCCAGGAGGCAAGAACCTCATCCATGACCCCAGGGTGGTCAACACTAGGTCGAATTCCCCTCACCAGATTGAGCTATTAGATGATAAGAAGGTTATCTCCCCCACTGTGTGTAATCTAAATTTAGGCCACAAGGTGGCAGCACTAGCCCAGATCCCTACAAAGTAGGGGGCTGTTACAGAATGGTAGAAGTTCGAAGAGTCATAGATTTAGAGCCAGAAGGGACCGTAGATACCTTTTAGTTTAACTCATTCATTTTATAGATGAGAAAACCGACGATCAGAGAGGTTAATCAATTTGCCCAAGGCCACCCAGTTAGTAAATGGCAGAGCTGTGATGGTGGTGGCTGAAAGTGAATTGGAGTGTTGTAAGACCCCCATCAGTTCCACCATTTGGCTAGTAGGACATGGCCTCTATGGGGCTTGAGTCCCTCTGACCTTCCAAGAAACAGGAAGAATTATTTTGGTAGTCTTTATCAGTCATCCTGTTCTTAAACATACTAGACTTTATTCTCCTCTCCCTGATAGCCATCCTAAACAGTCAGATTTATCTTTTAGCAAGATTACCATTCTGTGACTTGTAGCACCCCCCTACTCAGAAAACTTCACTCCCCGAATTTGGGACAATCATCAAAGTCTGGCTCCAACCCCCACTTTGGCCAAACTCCACCTGCTTTCTAATACGGGCCCTACATTCCAACTAAACCAGATTAATAATAATTGTCCTTTAGGAATGCCTTGGCTTTTCCTCCCCACCTTTGTTCCCTCTGCCTGGAATATACTTCCCCATCCCAACCCCCAAATCCTACCCATTGAAATCTTATCCAGTTCAAATTTTACAGCTGAGGAAACTGGGTCATGTATAATGCCTTCCAGAACTGGGGAATGGATAAGACAAGCCAATTTGGAGCCTTAAAGTTAATTCTGAATAATTAGTGTCAGTTGGGTATGTGGACTTTGACCTGCATTAAGCCCCATGTACCTTTGCCTGTCCACATAAACCAGTTAGCACTAGCAAAGAGGGATGAAAGGACTGAAGATACAATAACCAGGTTAAGCATCTGATGGCTCAGGAATTGGTAAGGCTAAGTTCTCTGTCATTTTGCTTCCCTAAAGCAAAGGAGATATGGAGTTCAGAACTCCTGAGGTCAGAGAAATAAGCTATAAGGTGTTATCAGAATTGTACTTGAAAGGAGAGGGAGATTTGGGATTCAGGTGTGTTCTCTGTACCTTAACATTTATGGGAAGGGGAAGTAGGTCTTTTCCTTTGTGCTATGCCAGCCCAGCAGTGGATAAGAGACAAGAGGGCACTGATAGCCCATACAATGGTGCCCCCTTGAGATTTATGAGAGATGCTGGTGCAGGAGAAAGAGAAGGTAAGGTATTAGGAGTTTGTAAGGTTATGGTAAAATAGGGAGACTTTAAGTGGTAGGGTAGGGGGAATTTAGAGGGAAGAAGAGGTAGAGTGAAAGAAATTGAAATTGAAAGGGGTTAGGGGCAGGTGGAAGAATGCAAAAGGTTTAGGAGGATAATTATATAGCCTGACACATAGTTTAATAAATGCATGCTGTTGACTGTGGGAGGAAAAAGGAGGCAGGGGAATAGAAAGCAGGTGATGGGAGGCAGAAAAGAAGACAGAGATGGGATGTTTAAGGGATAGGATAGATTAAAGGGGGAGGCTGGAAGGCAGTGGATCCCATCTCTCCCATGGGTATTTGAATGCCGGGAATCCTGAGCAGCTTTGGTAAAGCCCTCACTAGGTCTTTGCTGCAGTTGCTGTCTCAGCTGCCCACAGCCTTTCTGTTCTGTGGAATTGCAAAACTACCCCATAGTCACTCAAGTCAAAGGCCATCCCACACTGACCCCATTTATGATCCCATGACAAAATATGTTCAGCATTGATTTTAAGGATCCACAGTGGCACTTCTCTCCCATTCCTTCCCAACATTTTGCCCCCCCCCCCTTTGTTCCCCTCTTTCCAGCTCCTGCATTTCTACGGGCAGTAATAACATTTCCTCCATTCTTTTGCCTTCCATCAGTTTGGCAGGGCCTAGTCCTGACTCGTTGCGGGCCAGGCCTGAGTGCCTAGCCAGAAAGGGTCAGCTGTGGGAGAGTCTGTCCATTGGCCGGGAATATGCGGCACACATAGAGGCCACTCCTAGCCCAGGACTCTCAAGGACCCGGAGTCGTGCTGCCACCCTGTGTCCCTAACTGGTGTTGCACCCGCTCACGGACTGCACTTGCTCCCAGTCAAATACCGTTGCTGCCTCGTCCCTGCATTTGCCCCAGATATTGGCCTTGTGGGCCACTACAGCTGCTTGAGAGGTATGCACACACTAGGTAACGCATTCATATCGACACTGAATCCTCTCTAATGTTTCACCATTCGGTTATTATGCATTACATTTGCTCAGATGCCGCACCGGCTGCAGCCGTTTGAGCGTTGCACAAGATTGGGCAGTGCATTTCCCAAGAATGTGCACCCGTTTGTGTCCTCGTATCGCAAGGACTAGTGCATTTTGCCAAACCGTTCTACACTGCTTTTTTCGAACCTTCCTCCTTCCCCAAAGCCTAAGACGTGGCAAAAATGTCCTGGACTTTCAGCACAGTAAATAGGAAGGGCTCGCGCCCGCCCAGACACACGCGGCATCCGTTGAAAGGCGGGGTCAATCCGGTGGGTGGTGCCCCGGAACGTACCACGACAGCAAAGGGGCGGAGCCAATGCCTTCACTCCGCCCCCTCGCGACCCCTAAAGGAAGTGACGTAATAGGACAAAGGGAACGCACGCTGGCTCGCCGCTGACGCCAAACTGGAGTGTTGGTGTTGAGGCTGAGCTTTCCTGGGCTGCCGCTGCCTTTGCCACCCTCCCCCCCTCCCACTCGACCCTAGGTGACCCACCGCCCTCTGTCCCGAGGGTGAGTAGCGTGGAGGGAGTCCTTGTGAGGGTGGCGAGGTGAGGGTGGTGGTGGGGGGAGGTTTTCCTCCCAACGGCCTCAGCTTCCCCAACCCGTCCCCCCCTAGCGCGCGAGCCCCCCGCCCAACCACCTTACCCCTCCCCCCCCGGGGCACCCCCCCCCCCCCGCCCTCACTCAGGGAATGAGTGTTTTCGGGGACCCTGCGTTTCTGGGAACCACGTGGACCCCTCCCCTATGAAGAGTGCGTGCTGCAAAGACCCGCCTCACTTAAACTTCTCCCCCAGCCCTAGCTCTTCTCCCTTCGGTATTAGCTCCTCCAGGCTTCGGCCTCCTGGCGGCTACCTGGGCCCAGGCAGTAGCAGCAGCAGCAGGAAGTCTCTTTACTCCTTTTCTCCTCAAACTAGGCCCCCCCACAAGGTACAAACTGTTTTCCAGCCTTGTCCCACCTTCTAGGATGAGAGCTGATGCTGGGCCCCAGGCGCCTGCTGCAATGAGTTTTCGGGGCAGGTGCTTGACTTCCCGACCCTGAGACTTTGGGGTTATGGAGGGGAGGAGCAAGGAGACGTTACCTAGAATCTGACCAGTGCCCTAGAGAAGTGGTTGCATAAAGTAACCTAACTGAACTAAGCCTGGCTGCTTAACATAGTTCCCTAAGTCCCCAGCTTCTACCTCCAAAGTGGGACTTGCCTGACCCTTGCTACACATAGAAAAAGTGAGTTTTGTCTGAAGGTAATCTGTCCCATCCTTATACTCTCCTAGAGACAAACCTGACATTACTGTTCTGGCCTAATGCAGAGGTCGTTTCAAAGACAGTTTCTACTTGTGCATTGGCGGGAAGATCACTAGCTAGGGAAGGACCATAATACTAAGATAGCACTTTAATGTTCATAAAAATTCTTTCCTTATGACAGCCCCATACAAATAATATCCTTATCTTGCAGAAGAAATGTAGTGGGAAGAGCACTGGATTTGAAGTCAGAAGATCTGGGTTAGAATCCCATCTTTTTTACTTGCTACCTATGTGACCGGACAAGGCCCTTAACCTCTCTGGGCCTTGGTATATTGGTATATATGGGCTTGGGGGTTGGAGTAGGCAAGCTCCATGAAACTAGAGAGGTGAAGGGATCTATCTGCCTATGGGTCAGAAATAGGATTTGAACCCAAGTCTTCTCTAAATCTAGTCTCTTTTCCTCTGTACATAGTTAATATTTTCATCTCTCTCATTCACCTTGTGACCACAGTGGGTAAAGTCCACCTCTGTGTCTTATATCATATGAGGGAGATTGAACTGTCCTCTTTAGCTCACTGGGCTGTAACTTCTCTGACTCTAATATCACAGAGAGCTTATAGAAAGAAGCACCTTGGCAGATGATAATAGCTTCATCTCTATCGGGATACATTTGATCTTCACAGCACTGTGATACAAGGAGCACAAGTAGTATTCACATTTTATAGCTCAGGAAGCGGAACTACCAAGAAGGTTTAATGGTTTGCCCATAGTTATACAGCTAGGAAGTGGTAGAGCTGGCACTAGAACCCACATCTCTTCATTCTGAAGCTAGTAGTTTTTTGACCACACCACGTTGTAATAGTTGCTTATCCTCACTTTCTGTGGCAATGTGAGTTGTTCCCAGGAGGGTGACAAAATATAAAATGCCCTTCAGCTGTAGATTGAGTATTTGCTGATGTTGGGCCTTGGCAGGGTTCTTAGCCTATTGACAAGGGCAGCTTCTGGATGTTAGGAAGCCAAGTTAAGGCAGGGCCCAGATTGATTCAAGGCTTAATATCAAGTGTCAGAGTTAAAATGGTTTCTGTTGAAAGAAATTTCTTTGTAACAGATGGATGTCATGAATTCCTAAAAACTATCAAATGTTTTATCAATCAAGTCATATTGTAAATGTATTAGTGGACCTAGATGTGAACAGGAATCTTACTGCAAGTAAAGCAACACACCCACCCCCCAAAAAAATTCTTTTGTTTTTTATATATCCTACAGGATATATACATACAGGACATTTATTACAATCAATATATGTCTTACATGGTTGAATTATATAACCCCCAATATAAATGCAGGATCAACCCCTTCCCCCATAATGTCTTGCCAGTATAGGTTTACAATACCTTTAATGTAGTATGACCACATTCTAAGAAAATATTACAAAAACCTCGTACGGTAGAAGGAGCATTGGATTCAAATCCCACTTATACATCCTACTTTCTTTGTATCTCATTTTCCTAATCAATTGAATGGAGGTTGGTCTAGAACAGAGGTGTCAAAACTTGTGACCAGTTACTGGCTACTTTCCAAGTGCAGCTGAACCAGATTAAAATGTAATTGGGGAATGTTTAACAAAATAAATAAAATACAACATTAGATAAATGTTAATTTGTGATTTCTTAAGTTAATAAGCACCAGTAGGGATAATTTTCGATTTCTTTTTGACCCCACTAGTCTAGAATACCCCTGAGGTCAGTCAAGTCATTAAAAAAATTTTAAGTATCTGCTTGTGTGCCAGGGACTGTGCTAAGCACTGAGGATGCAAAGAAAAGGAGAAAACAGTCCTTGCTCCCAAGGAACTTGTAGTCTAATGGAGAGAGACAACTTTGTACAAACAAGTGATATTCAAGATAAATTGAAGCTAATCAACAGGGAAGGTTCCTTCCAGTTCTAAATTTATGAGCCTGTGTTCAACTGATTTAAACTGATATTTTTGCAGAACCAATTACTAGACAAAGTATACCTATATTAGGTTTTTTAAAAGCACAGTGTACTCTGTCCTGCCTCAAGGGGACTCCAGTTCTTTGCCTGGTGCTCTCCAGCAGAATGCTTCTCTACCTTCAGACCTCAGGTGAAGCAGGTCCACCCCCCCAATTAGGTAAATATCAGCTGTGCCATTGCTTATTCCTGTTAACTGCTGGGGAATGGAAACTCTTGAGGGAGTGAGGTGACCTTGTTTTGGATGTTGACTAGTTGCTGTTTTCTTAGCCCCCGCCCCATAACATATCTCAAGACGTAAAAGGTTCCTAGGGTTCTTTTAGCTATTCTGAACAGAATGCCTCCTTGCCTTTTTGAAGATATACTTGTGAGTGGGAGGGACACTGACATAGTAGGATTACAGGGGGTAGTTGGATACAGCCTGTTACTCAGGATAGTCACATAACGGCCTCTCTTCAAGTTTTATATCCTTAGTTGTTAGCTTGAACATTTTTTCCTCCCCCTCCCTGCTTGACAACTGAAATTCTGAGTTACAATTTATTAACTATTCCATTGTCCTTCCCCTCCCCCCAACAGTGGTATAATGTGATGAAAGAAAAAAAAGAAAAAAACTGTTGTAGTTCTGTATTAAGCATAATTTATTCAAATCCAATTATATACTTACCCCAGGATAACATTTACAGCTTAGTTCATAGTCATTACCTGGTTGATCCACACAATTCGACATGCAGTGCAAAAACAAAACATTTAACACTACTTTTCTGTACTTGTTTTCAAGTCATTTCGTAAATTTATGTCCATAGTAAAGAAAGAAACAAGTTCTGGCTCCTTGCTTTTTGTCTGCTTTACATATCACCCCTCCCTGTTTACTTTTGACCTGAGTTTCCTAAGAGCAGGATGCTGTAGTCTGAGTTAAACAATTTCTGTTCCTGTGCTGACTGTAACTTCATTTTAAAAAATATACATGTAACAGTAACATTGTGTGATGAGCAACTATGATTGACTTAGCTCTTCTCAGCACTACAATGATTCAAGACAATTCCAAAAGATTCATGATGTAAAATGCCATTCACATCCAGAGAAAGAACTGATGGAGTATGAAGGCAAATCTGAGCATAGTATTTTCACTTTATTTTTTTCATGTTTTTTCCCCTCTTCTGTTTCTTTCATAACATGACTAATAGGAAAATGTTTTATATGCTTGCACACATACAACCTATTTCAGATTGCCTACAATCTTAGGGAGGGGAAGGAGGCAAAGTGAAAATTTGGAACTCAGAATTTTATTTTAAAATGTCTTTATTGTAATTGGAAAAAAAATAAAATATTATTTTTAAAATGTGTATGAAACAATCAGTGGAAGGAGCTATAAAAGGAATAACAAATTAATCTCTTAATGTATATAAGACATTGTGGGGATAGATTTAGACAGGTATGTAGTATTTGGCAACAGATGAAAGTGAGGGAATAATCAAAGATTCCTCTGGGGTTTTAAGCTTTGGTGACAGGGAAGATGGTATGGCTATTAACATAGGGAAATCAGAGGAAGCAGATATTGGAGGGAAATTATGAGGTAGGTTTTGGGTATGTTGAGTTTGGAGTGCTACCCAAAGGTATAGCATTGAAGCTGCAGAGAGGTTGGGACTGTTTAATTGGGGAATGACTGTTGTGATTATTGAAGCCCTAGGCCTAAGTGAAGTCACCGTGAGGGAAAGAGTAGCAATAGAAGGGCTAAGGACTGACAAAAGTAGGACCATATTTCATCGTGGAAGGAAGAGTTGAAGTTGTTTCTCTAAGAAGGGTAAAGTTTCAGTGAAATTTAAACATTTATTTCACTCTTGCCATGTTCAAGACACTGCACAGCTTTGAGGATACAAAGACAAGATGAAAAACTACCCCTGCCTTCAAAGATCTTATATTCCAGTGGAGAGTTACAACATAACAGTATCTGCACTGGTAACTAAAATTAATTTGAGGAGGGGTGGCACATTTGTAACTAGGAGGATCAGGAAATGTTGCAGCCTTTTTAGGAAAAGCAAAGAATTCTAGGAAGTGAAGAGAATAACATTACAGCCTTGGAAGACTGCAGCAGCTCAGAGGTGAAAAATTGAATGTTGAGTTTAAGGAATAGGCTAGTTTGGCTGAAACAAAGAAATCATGAAGGGGAATAATGTGAAATAAGTCTGGAAATAGGCTAGACCCATAATGTGAAGGGCTTAAATGCCAGTCTGAGTAGTTTGTATTTTATCCTAAAGACAATAAGGAGCTGCTCACGATTGGTTAACCTGAGATTGACATGGTCAGAACCTGTGCTTTAGGAAGATTGATTGACAGTTGTATGAAAGATGGATTGGAGAAGGGAGACTCTAGAAGCAGCTGGGAGGCAATAGGTCTAAAAGGAGTAATAGAAGTTAATCTATTCAAGTGGCAACTGACTGCATAGGTTGATCTGAGAGAGTGAATAGTTGGAGATAACTGGGAGGTTGCAGACTGTTTAAGTAGGGTAGTGACCTGTGCTTTGATTTCCCACTCAAAATATCACACCTCCTACCCCAATCCAGTCTGTTGCAAATCTTTGCAATTGTTTCTTCAACTTTTATATTCTATCACATCTTTCTCTCTGTCCTCACCATAACTACCCTCATTTGATCCCTTTTTACATTTCACCTATTGCTTTTTAGCTGATCTTGTATACAATCTTCCTCTAATAGAGCTTTCACACAACTCTCAGGTTAATATTCTTTTCACTGGCTTCCTCTTACCTTTAGGGTAAAATTTAAAAACTTCTTTTGGAATTAAAAATCTTTCAAAATTCAGCACTGTTCTTCCATTCCAGATTGATTACACATTATACTCTGTACATTCTACACTCTAGCCAAACAGTGTTGTTCCTTGTAAATAGTAAATTTTATCCCTTACTTCCATGCCTTTGCACAGGCTGTCATCTATGCCTAGAATGTTCTCCCTTCTTACTTCAGACTCTTGGAATCCCTGCCTCCCCTTCAGCTCCCATCTCAAGTACAATCTAGCTTCAAGAAGTTTTTCCTAAATTCCCTTAGTTGTTAGTACCTCCAATTATTGCATCTTTGTTTAGTATATTTTTGTATTAATAAATATGTCATATATGTCGTATTTTTACATGTCTGTGAACATGTTGATCTCCTTATTGCAATGTAAAGTCTTTGAGGACAAGTTTTGTCTCACTTTTTTGTATTTGTAGCTCCTGAGTACAGTACAATGCCCATTATATAGCAGGTGCTTAATAAGATGCTTGTTCATTAATGGTGGTACACTGAAAACAAAAAGGAAAGTTTAGAGAAACAAGTTAGTTCTGTTTTGGATATGCTCAAGTTTGAGGTTGTTTATGAAACATCTAGGTAGGAATATACAGAAGACAGTTATGATTAGAGCTTAGTTAGGCGAGAGATGGGGATGAATTTAGATATTTTTTTGTCAACTGCATAAAGATCATTGGACCCATGAGAGCAGGATGACATCACTGAGAGAGAAAGCTGCCTACTCCTAAGAGAGGTGCTTCTCTGAATAATGTCCACTGAGCCTCAGGCTTTCCAAGTATTGGCATAACTAATAAAGCATAATATATTGTTGGCCAGTTAAGAACCTTCAGCTCATTCTTGGTAGTGTCAGGGCTTTTACTCTCAAAAAAGCATTTTGGAGACTTTGAATTTGTGCCCAGGTTACTGTTCAATCTGGCTCATCTTTTTTAATAAGATATTCTCTGACTTGTATTAAGAGTCTTTGGGGCACCTAGAATAGTATTCCATATTTCAATACTTAGTAATGTATGATCATGGTCAAATGCTTTACTCCTTGGGTGTCTGAGGTTCCTTAGTTCTGTGCAGCCTTTATGAGATTAAGCAAAAGTACATACATGTGCTTTAATGTTGGGTGAAGTGGGTTATTAAGCTCCAAAAGAGTAGGAGGCGGTGTGTTGCCATGGAAGGTCCTCTGGAATCAGAGGACCTGAATTCAAATTCCACCTCTGATGTTTACTATGTCTGAGATTTGACAACCTAGCAACCTTCTTGATTTCCTCATCTGGAAAATGAGAAGTTTGGACTTAGATGAGCTTTGAGGTTCTAGAGATTTAAGATCTTAAGCCTTTTTGGTCATAACCTATATGTGTGAAGGAAACATAGGATGTGAGCCTTCTATTTCCTTCTTTCCCTGTTGTTGCCAAGGCATGAATATTTAAAACTTTTTATAAACTTTAAGGCCTGTGCCATGATTAAAAGTTAAGTTCGTCTTCATGTGTGCCATAATTGCTGTTTTCCCCCTAATGGTGTGCTGCTAATATATCATCCTTTTTAATTCATCTCCTTTCCAAAAATGTTATTTTGAATATTTTTGTCTGATTTTGGACACTCATCAAGTAGGATGGAGGAGTGATCTAAGAATTCAGTGGATTCTCACCTTTCTTACTCCCTCAGTCAGATCCTATTCTCCTGTAAGTAGGACTAGAAATTGTTTTTTACAGAGGAGTATTTATCCAAAGGATAGTAGGTGCTTGCATTTTAAAGGGTGAATTATGTGAGGGCTTGTGATGAATTGGTCCGTACTATTGCTCTGAGTTGCTCTTTTCCTCTTTCTTGAGGAGCAGATCCATAGCTGATTGTGTTGTTGTCCAGGAGACAGCCTGTGTTGGCTGCACCATGACAAGTGAGGTTGTGGAGGATGAGAGCCAATTCTACCTGAAGGCAGAGAAGTACTGGAAAGATGTCCCACCCACAGTGGACGGCATGCTCGGAGGGTATGGCCATATCTCCAACATCGACATCAACAGCTCCAAGAAGTTCCTGCAGAGGTTTTTGAGGGTAGGCAGGTCGGGGGTGCTCTACAGGCAGGAGTGGGGTGGAAAGCATATTGGCTATCATGGTACAGTGTGTTTTGAATGAGAATATCATGAAGCCACTGCTCTAATGTGTTGCCTCTCAAATCAACTGACTCTTTTTACATTCAACACTTCAGAGTCTTCCTACTTCCTGACCCCCCCCCCAAAAAAAAAAAACAGAAGTCTGTTTTCTTGTCACTCATGTCAGTGACTAGGAAGAAAGCCATAGTAGGATCCTTCCAAATCTATGGCAATACAAGGGGCTTCAATGGCATATCCAGACCCAGTCCTGAGAAAAGCAATCCTCCTCTACTTTTTTTTTTTGGTTCTAAATTTAGTAACATGACACAGCAACCACATTCATCCCTAATATCCTAGGCCTTCACTGCTACTGCATAGGCCATGTATCCACCTATTTTCCAGTTTGTTTCTTCTATTTTGTTGGTAGGGTAATAGTAAGCTCCATGCTCCTAGCTAATTGATATGGGGTACTTTTGAGATACCTTATTGGCAGTCTTCTGCCAATGCCCCATATGGTTAAATGATTGGAATAAAATTCTACATACTTATGACACAGCAATATTGAGATAGCACATAGATTCTTACATATAATATTTATCATCTGTTCAACATAAAATTCATGTAGAAAACCCACTTCTATACAGTGACTTAGATGAAATATATTCCATGTCAAAGATTTTACAGATGTTAATATGCTAACCTCCATAATAGCCCTGAGAAACATGTCTCATTTTACAAAGTGAAGCATCAAAAAAGGAATTATATGTGCCTAGGTTACCACAACAGCGCAGTGGTAGAACTGTGAATAAATAGATCCCACAGACCTCTTTCTCCACCAGCCAGGTGATAGACTGACAGCTTACTATTGGTTCTGATTGGTTCCTCATTTCTAGGCAAGTGGGATCTTCCCCCTTTGTTGTGAAAGAATCCTTGAGGTTTCATTGTCCTTTCTTACTAATCCTATCCCCCTTCTTTCCAGGAAGGTCCAAATAGAACAGGGACTAACTGTGCTTTGGACTGTGGAGCTGGCATTGGTCGAATCACCAAAAGGCTGCTCCTGCCACTCTTCAAAGTAGTGGATATGGTTGATGTTACTGAGGATTTCCTGATTAAGGCCAAAACCTACCTGGGTGAGGAGGGCAGGAGGGTGAGGAACTATTTCTGTTGTGGCCTGCAGGACTTCAGTCCAGAGCCAAACTCTTATGATGTCATTTGGATCCAGTGGGTTATAGGTAAGGACTGTCATCCTTACTTTGGTTTCTTTTGCATTGGGGTGGGGAGGAAGTGCCATCAATGCTCCTAACTATGCTCCTGTAGGACATTCTTTGATCTCCTTTTCTGTTTCTGCCATGGTATCCCAGTACAGTACTGGAAACATTGCTTTCATTATTCTAGCAACACCCCTGTCCCAGAGAGGGTCTCTTGATGGAGAGTGACTTGGTTATTTAATCTAATATAATTCATTTGGATAGAATATTTTGACCTGTAACTTTTTTTAGTTATTCAAGACAGATTGTGTCAGGTAATAGTTTTAGTAGTGAAATGATATACTCCATATTGGGTAGACTAACCAAGGGGAAATTTTAAAGCCCTAAGTTTCCAGTCCCATTCTGAAAGAGATGTTTTTTCATTTCTCTGGGGCTGTTCAGCTTTGACAATACTTTGTACCTACTGCTTCCAATTTATGTAACATTTCATTTACCCTAGATATGAAATTCAAAATAGGGAGTCCATGTACTCTTTCTTGGTGGCTCTGCTATATAATTACATGATTGCTGTCAGTCTTCTTTGAGAATGGTCTTTGAGCCATTAGCAGTGCCCCTTTTTCTGTTATAGAGCATTCTACTTCAGTGGCAGGACACCATCCCCTAGCCGTAATAGAAACAACCACCCAACTAGACTCAAGCCCCACAAAGGAGAATGAGCTCAGCCCCATCCCCAGAGGAAATCATACTATCACTAGTGAGTAACTATTCTGTTCCTCACATTCCTAAATCTACTCATTGTTTCTCCTCTTTGTGATCACATATAGGCTTGCTTGTAAGAATGGAAGTATGGGGGCAGCCAGGTAGTACAGCGAGTAAGAGCACAGGCCCCAGTGTCAGGATGACCTGGGGATCAAATCCCAGGCTCAGACACTTAGCACCCACCCAGAAACACCTGGCCGTGTAACCTTAAGCAAGTTACTTAACCCTAATTGCTTAGGGGCGGCCAGGTGGCTCATCGAATAAGAGCACTGGCTCCAGTGTCGGGATGACCTGGGGATCAAATCTGGGCTCAGATACTCAGCACCACAGCCCAGAAATAACTGGCCATGTAACCTTGAGCAAGTTACTTAACAAAAAAAAAAAAAAAGGAAGTCTGCTAATGAGCTAGTACTATGCAGAGAGTCGTATAAGAGCTTTCTCCACCTCTAATTCGTGTCTGCCTTCTCTAGGTCACCTTACTGATCAGCACCTTGCTGAATTCCTACGAAGGTGCAAGGCAGGCTTGCGGCCCAATGGCATCATTGTCATCAAGGACAACATGGCCCAGGAAGGTGTGATCATGGATGATGTGGATAGCAGTGTGTGCCGGGACCAGGAGGTAGTACGCAGGATTGTCCGCCATGCAGGTCTTAACCTCCTGGCTGAAGAGAGGCAGGAAAACTTCCCTGATGAGATTTATCAAGTCTACAGCTTTGCCATGAGATGAGACCCAGTTTGGCATGAGACACCAGAAGGGACCAGTGTGGGGTTGGGGGGTGGGTGGGGACTGGAGCCAACTGTTGTTGGTCCAACTGCTGTTGGATCCAGCAGTGTTGTGTTATGGTTCAGGAGTACAGAAACAGCCCTGTGGAGGCTGCCAAATACACCTGTATGTTTGCTGTCAGTTTACTCTGTATAGATTCTGTATTTAAAAGAAAAGCCAGAAACAGGAAGTGAAAGTGCTGCTGGACAGGATAGAAGGTGAGTTGTAGGGCTTCCAAAGCAGAGAGTGCAAGCCAACTATTTTTTGTGAGCAAAATAGAGTAGGCCTGGATCATAACCATCTCCTAATTTCCACCCACCCACCCCATCTTTCATTGTGCCTATATGGGGACTTGTTATTTTTCTTCCAGGAACATGATTACACGCAATGATGGGTCTGGGAAAACACTGATCCTACCAGATGACTTTTTTTTTTTTTTAAACCAAAGGTCTGGCTGCCTTAACAGGAAGTAAAAATCACCTTTAACTTTGCTTTTACAGACATTAAAAAAGAATCCATTGTTATTTACTTAACTGGGAAGCAAACTCTTCTCATCCTGTTAAGAGTAAATTAAGGCTTTGTTTCCTTTCATAGCCTTGGTTAATCTAAGCCTCGCTTTGGTAACAGGGATCTAGGGCAGGACCATTCTATGTTGTGGGACTGTTCAATGTTTCACTAAGTATTTTGTGTGCTTGTCCTTAATGAATGTAACAACTTAGGAAAAGGGTTAAAGCCCCCACAGTTGTTCTCAGATTAGAGCATAAAACTTGCTTATGGTTTTACTACTCACTGTGCCTTGCTTTTGAATGTGGTTCTTCTGTGGCAAGCTGTTAGCAGTGTCATTTTCAGTCAGAAATAAAAGGTAAATTCATTCAGTGTTAAAACCCCTATGGAAGGTACAGTGAAAATGTCGTTGGCTATTACTCATTAGCAGAACACTCCTTCCCTGATATCTAGACCTGGGCTGTTTCTGTCCTCAGAAGTCTTACCTGATGGCTTACTACTTTTTCTGCACTGGCTACTGGCAAAAATCTTGCTGTATTTAACAGTGGAAGATGGAAAACATTATTCTAAAATTCTTAAGAGAGAAAGAGACTTTGTCAGTGTTTAGTTTTACAAAAGATTTCATTTAATTGCTTGAGAGCTTAGGCAAACATCAGTGCAGTATAGTATAGTGTTATACATCTTCAGATGGCCAGCATGTCTTTAAGTTTTGTGGGGAGGGGGCAATGACCATGGATTTTGGCAGTGAAGTTTTAACAGTCTGGACTTAACTAAATGGATGTTTCCCATACTCAGTTGAAGCTCTCTCACAAAGACAAGACTGACTTTGATAAAAGGCCACATAACTTGAATATACTCAACTGCTTTTAAACACAGGTAGTATCATACATAGCACTTTATTTTCCAGTAGTGAAATAAGAAAACTCCTGGTTTTGGCACTTTGACCATAACTTACACTGGTATTAGGGAGACAATCGACATGTTAACAATGTTAGGATCCTTTTACAGACTACCTACAGCCCACTGACAAGTGAGGTAGCTCAAACCAGCTGTATTTACACACAGTGCATTGTGACCTAACATCCCAGCCTCATAGCTCTGCAGTGCTGTTAGAAAGAGGTCCAAGCTTATCTTTCACCCATGGGATAATAAGTTAATTTATGTAAGTTTTCAGTAGCTATTTTCCCCTGCCACCCAAAAGGCACTTTGGCAGGAGCTGCCAAGTAACAGCTAAAGGAACCAATGGTGAAAAATAGCAGAGCAAAGGGCTATGTGCCTGACCTCTTCTTTTCTCCCTCCCACACCTCTCACTCTGAAACAGAACCAATTTCTGGGTCTTTAGCTATTAAAAGAGACTGGCTACCCTCTTAAAATCCCTTCAGTTAGAGGGAATAAATAACATCACCTTTTACTAAGTGGCTTCTCTGGCCAGGAGGAATATTAATTTCCTACAGCTCCCAGAAGATCAAATGCCTAAGAGTTTCACAGGGCAGTAGTTTTTTTTACCAACACAGGCAGATTTTTTGTTCCCTCCAATACTACAATAGAGGTGAGCTTCAGTGGACAAACTGCTGCACAGCAAGTAAACTCCCACTTGGATGAAAATTGATATCATGGCTTCTCCCAGACCTAGAATCCAGTGTCTGTTCCCTTCAGGCAAGGGTTGGGATCCTTAACCCCATGGGGCAAAGCCACCTTTAATAATGCATCTTATATTAGGAATGAGTGAAGCTTCTGTTACCAAGCACCCTTGTCAGAAACCCTAGGGGATATCCACCTATCTTTCCTATCACCTAGAAAGAACCAGGTCTTTCCCAAACCTCTTTTTGTTTGGATGGAGATAAATGAGGAAAGGGGCTTACCCCCCTTCCCCTCCCAGAACCTACGGACCTACACTCATTCAGTGCACAAATGGTCAAACTGTCACATTAAGGCTGCTCCAACCACTGTGCCTTTCAACCTGGGAAATCTCAGATCCAGGGGAGGGGGAGGAGGACAGGGCCGGGGGGAGACAAATGGAAGATGCATGGGCTTGCCTGGGTCATATCAGACATCATCATCATTAGAACCACTGTGCTCTATGAGAAGATACCACTTTAGCCTGTCCGGAAGAGGTAGGGCCTTGACTTTTATGTCCACAGGCCAAGGTCGGAGCTGTTGGCGAATGTATACACGGCACAAATGTTTAAGGGGTGAGGGAGAATACTCTAGTTGCTTCAAGGAAGTGTAGAGGGCCTTAATCTTTTCTGCCATGCAGCCAACAGGGTTGACCTCAAAGTTGCTAGGCAGCTGAATTCTCTGGGAACTAGCTACCATAAGCTCCAAGACAGTCTCTGCTTTCTGCAGGAGTTCAGAGTGCCTGTCATCTTCAGGGCAGCCTGGGTGGGAACAGAGTCTCTCAAAGATAATATGAAAGCCAGACCAGCAAGATGGGCCATGGAGGGAGCAATTGTAGGAGACTCCAGATTCCAGAAGGAAGCGCAAGAGTGGAAAGTGTAGCTTAAAGTTCTTGAGGCAGACATTGGTGAGAGATTCAAGGGGTGGGCATTCACTAGGGTCTGCTCCATGAGCCAGCAGCAGCTGAGTAACACGAAAGCAGAACCGGTTGATCATCCGGGCCTCCTCTTTGTCCCCTCCCACCGTTTCACCAAGCAGGAAGATGATGCATGTAAAGACTGTGTCACCATCTTTGGTGGTGGCCTTTACATTTGCTCCTGGAACATAAAAGGAAGATCACACTGCTGACAGGGCCAGTATATAAAGTAAATGAGATTAATGTACCCAGATATTCAAAGCAGATACAAACCTAAACCAGTAAAATTATGTACCCAGCATGTGAAGAAACCAGGAAGGTGAGAAAGAAAGTGGACAAAGGCAGGGGAAGTATGAGTGGAAGTTAATACATATAAAAGGGGCCTCCACAATGCCTGCCCTGCCACTCACCTCCTTCCAACAAGAGCCGGATGTTCTCAGTGTTATGGATTTGGACCCCATCACTACTGGCTAGTGCATGAAGCAAAGCAGTCTTTCCTGTAGAAGGAAGCCACTTGTTAGTAAATATGCTTGGCATTGTGAAGGAAGAGCTACCTCTGAAAATACCCCACGCATCCAAAGCTGATGCTCTCCAGGACACTCCCCAATAAGGCCTCTTAGTGCTTCTGTTGCTTAGGTTAAGGGGATAGCATAGAAAATTAAATGATGATTTTATAAAAGAGACATTTCAGGAAAGGTATTTTTTGAGTTTAAGTCAGGTATTCTTCACCTGTTTTGTATCAGAGATCCCTTCTCAATGTTTTAATAAATACATTAGGATTACAAAGGAAATCAATTATATCTTAAAACTCAGTACTGCAGACCCCAATTTTTGAGTCTAATGTGTTCTCTAAATCCTGGGCTAGTTTGGTAGCCCACAAAAGGTCAGCAAAGTCCTAGGTACACCTCTTTATGAATCTAAATATGGTAGCTAAAGAACTGGAAGGGACTTGAGGAGTCAATAAGTACAGCTACTTCATTTTTAGTGTGCTTTGCCAGCTCTGGGGAGATAAAGCTTCATAGGTTACAAAACGCCTTTAAGAAGAATTACGTGACACTCCAGTGAGATGAAAATTGATGCTAAGTACCTTATTTAGGGCTAAACTATATTAGCAAAGGTAACCAGAATAGAACCTAGCAGCTCATGGTTCCATGGGCCTGTACTATATAACAGTAAACCACCATCCACTTTCGGCCTAATTTTAGATTTCCTTTTTTGGGAGTGGGAGGAGTTTAAGGAGGGAAGAATTCATACTCATAAGAGTGTCATCATCCTATCTTCCAAGAGCTACCAACCATGCTTGTCAGCTGCATTAATATCAGCCCCAAGGTCCAGAAGTCGTTGCAGGCAGGGCAGTCGCTCAGGTTCCTCACTGGCCAAGTCCAGGGGACTGCTCTCATGGATCTGAGCAGGAAGAACAGAAGGGGGAAGAAGGAGGTTAACCAAAAGCCACCAGTGGTCACTTGGGTGAGGTGGGGCAGGGAAGAAGTTGGGGACTACATGCAATTAAGACTTAAAAGAATCTTAAGTGGGGTTCCTGGTGGTTGGGACATTAAAAGAAGCTTCAGAGAAATGCCATTCTTAGCATGAGTTGGCTATAATATGTATAGGTGGTTATAAGCTACCAAGTTTTTTCATCCTTTAACCTGGACCAGCATACCCTGTCTCTCCTGTTAATGTCAGCCCCATGATGCACCAGCAGCTCTACCATGTCAGGTTGGTTGCGGAGGACAGCAATGTGCAGAGCAGTGTAGTAAGTGACAGGATCTAGAGACAGAGAGGCTATGAGATTTCAGTGTTCAAAGCAACATACACACACTATCCCACAACATCTTGGCTCCATAGCCCGGCTCTGGTCTTATAGTAATAGGTTCTACAGATGCCAGCCACAGCAGAGGCATCAAGGGCAAAAGATAAAATATGGAATAACAACAATAACAAAAAAATTTAAGGCACCAGTAGGCGCATTTCTTCCTGATTAACAGAACCATTTATCTAGTCCTATGGTAATTAAGCAGGACCTTCCCTCCCCTAAACTTAAACCCAATCTTATACCAGGATTTCCCCTCCCACTTAGTGGTTCAAATTCAAGCCAATGATTCTCAGCCAAATCCTCCCTTATAAAGATTTCACAAACCAAAAGTGCAGGACTAGCAGTACAGAGTCTAGCCAGTCCTGAGGACAAGTACAACATGCTCTACCCAACCCCACAATCTGCAGTTACAAGTCACCAATGGCATAACTGTGTTAAAATGCCTTCTCTAGCTATACATTACCCATGACTGCCCACTGCCCAGGCCCTACCTACCCCATGTAATCCAAGGACCACATTCTCCTTTGCATGGAGCAGCCTGGTTCTATGGCCATTTACACGACAGGAAACTAACGCCTTCGTGCCATGATTTATGCCCAAAGTAGCTTATCTGCTCTCCTCTCCACACGGTATTAACAAATAAACTGCAAGACAGCTCAGAGAAAAGCAGCAAGAAATTATCTTCTCTTAGCCCTGGGCTCAGTGCCAACAGGCGCATTTTCATTAATGTTAATGGGAGAGGCGACATAACTGGGGACTTGGGGAAAGGCTGCTAAATCAATCACAGGAGGAGCTGAAGCAAAGATGGCTTCAGCTAGAATAGAGGTGGCAAGAGAACCATTTAAAAGGCAGAGAGAGGAGGGGGCACTCAGCCAAGTCCTCTTCTCCCCTTCATTAGGCATTTGCCCACAAGTTGAAAGTGAATGTGGCTGCTCTCAGAGCTTAAACAAGAAAAATTAAAGTGACGCCTGAGGAATCAAAAAGACCAGAAACATTCAAGGCCTAGCCTTTACACCAAGGTACAATTGAACTCTTAAGCTGCCTGCTCAGCCCCTACTAGGGCTGTCAGAGAAACTATTTTAGAATGAAACACCACTAATCAACTGACCTTCAAAGTTGAGGTTGGCTCCATTCTGCAACAGGGTGTCAGCTGCATGTGTTAGCCCAAGCTCTGCCATCTTCAGCAAGGAATAGCTCACACCTTCCTGGTAAAAGGGGGAATGTGCCTCCTTCTCCAACAGCTCATTGAGAACAAGGACCCGACTTCCATCACCAGCCAGGTAAGTTGGACTGAGACACAGGAAGGAAACCAGATGGTAAGAAGGGAACACACTGGGATGAGGCCTACACCTAAGATATCTGGTATGAATGGGTAATAGTGCTTCAATATTGTGGTTTAGTCTTGTACTAAAATTGCCCATTTGAGCATTAGCTCAGCTCTGAAAGGAAATTTTCTGACCATTTTTTATACAATGATATTTATCTGCTGAATGAGACCTCATGCCAGTGTTGAATATTGGAGATTTACAAAGTCCTAGGTTCCTTTCACTGGTTTCTCTGGTTGCTTTCTCAGATTACTGCCTGATGGGATGTCTTCAGTGTGAAGCTGTACACTTGGGATTGGTTTGGTCATTTGGTCATCAATGTCAAGGAGCTGGGATATCAAGTTAAAAAAACACTGCAAATACCAAGAACTCAATCTATCTTCTCTATCATTGTTCCCAATAATTTCAGAATGAGGAAAAGCCAATCTAAGTCTACCAGGTATTACTGTCCTATTTTTACACACTGTTTCCTCAAAAGACTCCCTTTACATGAAAATTAAATTACAGAATGTCAGAGCTGGAAGGGATCTTTTGAGATCATCTAAACCTTGTAACAGTATATAGTTTTCCTTTTTTTTCCCAACATAGTTAGAAGCTTTTTAGCCACAAATGGTTTTCTAAAGATTATATGGAGACTTTCCTACAAAGGTTCATGCACTCCCACTGGCCAAAACCCTAAATGCTGAGACAATACTAGTGATTAAAGGAACATAAGTTTAACATTTGGCTGAGACACTATAAGAACATAGTTATGCCTCAATTTTTAAGTAAACCCAATACATGAAAATGTAGGTTGCCACAAAAGGCATATTAGGGGAGTGACCCTTCCCCTTCCGATTTAACACAGTATTCTGTAAGGGTCTGCTTCTCTGATGAACTTTAAAAAGATATGATGACCAGATCACACAACTTCAGACATACTTAAATATGAAGTACTGATACAAAGGCACTATCCCCATTCATTTCTATTACAGATGGGAGGATCAAGACACAAGGGGGAAGAAACTGAGGCAAGAATGTGGGTTTCTCTAAAACCACAAATTAAGTTAAAATTCAGGGCTATGACCCCCTGAATACAGTATGCTGACTCTCTGATTCCTAAAGATGGCACTGGCTCTGCCATCTTTGCCCCAGTTACAGAATCCATTGTCAGAAAGGGGCTATCTCCATTTGCCATAAGCATCAGGCAGCTTTCACTGCTTTAGATAAACCATAGAGGAAAAGAATTTAATTACCTCTCCAGACTGTCCTGTCTGTCAGGATCTTGTATCCCCAGAGATCCCAAAATTGTATCTACCAAAGGCTGGTACTCAAAAATGATCCTCCGGAACCCATGAAGAAAGGGCATTGTGGTAGCTTGGTTGGAGTTCCCAAGGGAGACTCTTGCATCAACTGCAAGAGTTAAGGACTGGTTTCCTCTGAAATCAAGAGATTGATCTGGGTTCATTCCCTCAGTGGAGCCTCTGAGCACTTCTATATTGCTTCAAAATATAAGACGTGCATAAAAAAAAGTAGAGAACCACAGACTTAAGAGTTGAACAGTAACTTAAGAGATTATTTCTAGTTCAATACCCTCATTTTAATGCTGAAGAAACTATGACCCAGAGAAATCAAGTGACTTTCTCAAGATCATACTGCTCATGCTTGACAAAGCAGTGACAGAGCCATGTCTCCTGAGGTCTAGCCCAGGAAGTAATTTCCACTACATCAGACTGCCTCCTAAGTCAACCCCCATGACAATAATCTATCCTTTGGCTTAAAAGAAGGCTCTAAGTGTTCTATAGCTATGTATCACCATCACCATTATATACATAGTAAGGTTCAGGGAGGAGGCTTTTAGCAATACAGAAAAAGTGGCAGGGACTGCTTATGGCATTAGACCTACTGCTGCTACTCTGATCAAGACAATGATCCAAGACAATTCCAAAGGACCCATGATGGAAAATGCTATGTCCAGGGAGAGAACTGATGAACTCTGAATGCAGACTGAAACATAATTCTTTTTAAAAAACTATTTTTATTGTTTTATTTTGTTTGTGTTTTCTTTTGTAATATGGCTAATAAAAAAAACATTTTGCATGACTTCACATGTATAACTGATATCAAATTGCTTGCCTTCTCAAGGAGGGGGGAAGAGAATTTAGAACTCAAAATTTTAAAAAAAGATTGTTAAAAAAATTTTATACATAACTGGGAAATATTTAACCAAATAAATAAAAAATAATTTTAAAAAAACTACTCCTTTAAGTTCCCCGAGAATGGAGATGATGTTTAATTCATTTTTGTCTCTTTCCCTGCACCTAGGACAGTACAATTGCATAGCACATACTTAATAAATGTTTGCAGAATTAGTACGAGTCAGATTTTCTGAGTTGAAAGGGACTTCAGATATCTAATTCAACCCATTTCTGAATGGGAATTCCCTCTACAACATCCCAAGAAGTGGTCATCCAGCCTCCCTCTGATGTTTCCCAGTGATCTACTGAGACAGCCCAGCACATTTTTGGACAGCTCTTGACTGCTGGCACGTTTTCCTTATATTATGCAGAAAGTGGCCTCACTGTAACTTCTACCCCACAGGCTCCTAGGTCTGCCCTCTAGAGGTCCCTTGTGGAGCAGGTCTAATCCCTCTTCCACATAAATACATTCTCTTTCCTCCTTGGTGACTCAAGTCACAGTGATTTTCTTCTGTTTATATTTAAAACTTCCTGCATTATAGTTCTCCTGTATAGTTTCTGCATATATTAATATATTTATGATACCCCTACAAACTGTGAGCTCCATGACAGCAAGGAATATGTCATTTTACCTGCCTCTCTTCCCACTGTGGGACACAAAAGCTCTACGCATAGCATCAAAAATATGTCAAATAAATGCAAGCATACACACTAGCTATATGGACTTGAGATCCCCAAGCACCAAAGAGGCTGAGTTCAGTTCAATTTAACATTTGCTAAGCATGTACTTGAAAGCAGATAAGGAAGTTATTTGCTCCAGTCATCAAGTAAATAAGTGGCAAAGCTTACTACCATGTAGTATAAGTTAAAAACACATAGCCAAGTTCTTTGGGGTGGGGGTTAGAGGTATAGTGATTTGTAATAACGCATTCCATAGTGTTTTAAAAGTTGCAAAACATTTTCCTTGCAATCTTGTGAAAAGAAACTGAATGTCTTGGAAATGAACTGTCCAAGACTACACAACTAGAAAATAGCAGCGACAAAACAATATCCTGGTCTTCAAATCCACTCCTTCCACTGCATTATAAATACGGTGTCCCCAGAATACAGAATAAGACAGACTGGGGGATGAGACCTTCAATCAGTGTCACGTGAGAGTGACTTGGGGAAAATGAGCTCCCCCTGACAATTATTTGTGACCTAGGCAAGTCACTTTACTTCTCTGGGCCTCAGTATCCTCATCTAGAAACGGGGAGAATAACCAAGCCAAAGAACTCTTTTTAGAACAAATTTAAAGAACTTTAAATCCCTACAGGGGAGTTATCTTAATTATTACGAAGGGAGGTGACAAGAAACTGGACTTTAAAGGACGGGAGAATAAGGCGCTTAGCTTCACACTGAGGGGAGCTGGGTGCAATGATGGACGTTACAGATAAGATATCCGCCGGATGTAAAGGACTTCCTAAGGATTAAAACTGTCCATGCAGAGAATGAGGCGACTGAATAAGTAATGAGCTCTCCCTCAGCGATGGGGGTCAGTCAGAGGCTGGATGACCGCCTGTCAGGGGCTGCAGGGCAGGGCTGGAGTCCGGGCCCCTCGGATCGCGCCTAAAGGAGATGCCGGCAGTCCTGTCAGCGCAGAACCCGCACGGGAGTGGGCCGGAGCTGTGCCTCCGGTCAGGCCCAGTCGGCCCCGACTCCAGCCCTGCCCTCCGCCCTCTTCCCTCCCGAGACTCCCGATCGGGCAACCGGCCGCCTCCCTCAGCCCTACGCCTGCCTAGACGCCCCGCTAGCTCCCGCGGCCGGGCCCCGCTTACCCTCATCGATCCCGCGTCCGAAGCTGCTGAGAACCCGGCACCGGAAGTGACGGCAGCCGTCTAGAGAAAAAGTACGGAAGCGGCGCAAAGGTGTATAGAGAGCGGCGGGATCCCGACTCCCTGCGCCCCCTGGTGGGCCGGAGGTGCAGGACAGCGCGAAGCGCCGCGGGGCCAAGTAGAACCATCCTGCTTACCCGTGTTTCCCCGATAATAAGACACTATCTTATTTTTTTTTTTGGACAGAAAAACACCAGAGGGCTTATTTTCAGGGGAGGGCTTATTTTAATGAACATTGACAGCAATTTTAATAAACAGGTAAATGTGAACAAAAAAATGTACCTTTATTCAATAAGCAAATCACTGGGGAAGAAGATGACGCAGGGGATCACCTTCACTACAGTAGCAATCTCAATAGGGCTTATTTTCGGGGGAGGGCTTATTTTAGAGGAATCTTACACAGTAAGGGGAGGGCTTATTTTCGGGATAGGCCTTATTATCAGGGAAACACGGTAGCTTCGGGACTTGGGAGGAAAAGGCTGGGCTGAGAAAGAGCTAGAGATACCTTGTGTGTCTACCCTTCTGAGTTTTCCCCATCTGTAAAATGAGGGGCCTAGACTGGATAGTCTGTGAAGTGACTCTTAACCGTGACATTTAGCTCCTGATGTTCTATTCATTCAACAAAAAGTTTCTTTTTTGTTGTTGCTAGGGTTTTGTTTTGTTTTGTTTGCTTTAGTTTTTGGTGGAAACCTGTAATCTTTGATATATGGTAAACATCCTGACTGTTCTCAAAATGGATGTGACAAAATCTCCTAAATAAAAAAAATCCCGCAAAAAGCCAAAAGAGGAAAAGCATTTGTAATTTAGTTGATGTGACAGCTTTTACTTTGCTTTCTTTCTTCCTTGGCCTAGACTGAAATGTTAGAGGGACCAAAATAAAAAATCCAACATATGGTGGAAAGTTCCACTCATTCGACTTTTATTAAAGCCTATTATACCATACTGGGCAGGAACCTTGCAGGACATTGTGGATATACAAGATGGAAAAATGATCGGGCACCTGCATATAACCACATCCACAAACTGGAAGTTTGGAAGTTGAAAGACTTTAGAGGCCATCTAGCTAAACCCTCTCATTTCACAAATGAGGAAACTGAGGCCCAGAGAGATTAAGTGATTTGCCCAAGGTCACACAGGGACGGAGATAGCAACACTTTAGCAGGAGTCTTCTGACTGCAAAAACAGACTTTCCATTGTACCATTGAAATGGACATGACAGCCAAGCCAATTATAATTTGATAGGAGTGTTTGTTAACCTGCTGGTGACTGCCTCCCCAGTAGGGAAGACAGCATTGAGTCTTCTGTAAGATACACTTATATAGAGTTATTACTAGGTGTTACTAACAACAGAGTGTGGTTCTGGGGCAGGGAGGGGTGTAATGCCATTAATGCCTTTTCTAGTGAAGCCTTGATTACCTAGCAAAGCCCTGGATAAAAGCATAAACAGACCTGTATCTGGGGGATGTTTTCTAGAAACACAGGTGAAAAGTTCCTTCACTATTGTGGCCTATTAGGTGGTTTCCAGGGACCCTGGTAGGGGCCCCTTCTGGCAGGTTTAGGGGGCTTTAGTGTATAATTTCTGATGGGCAATTCACTCCCCCTTTTTCTTGTTCATAGTTGAAACTTGTACTCAACTGAGTCCAGGGGACTGTTCTCTTACACTAGGGCTGTGGTACCCTCTGCTGCCAATCCTGCCATACCAAGGCCAACTAGGATAGGGACTAAAATGGGGGCTGCCAGCAAAAGGGTGATGGTAGGACAGGGTTGGGACTGGTGGAAGTAAGATCCCTTGGCACCGGAGTGCGTTGAATAATGAACAAGGCCCTGGGGTCCCTTCCTGTGACATAAAATCTGATTCCCCGAGGTGTCCCAGTTTTCCAATCCTGTTTGGTCCAATCCAAAACCCTGATGACAACTGGGTTACATGACTTAAGGGTATTACAATGAAATGAAATGTGGTGGTCATGGCTGCCACCAGAGACCTAGTCAGCAATGGTTACACAATCCCAATTGGCACAGTGATATTTCCGCTGTTCCCAGGGCAGACATATGACTGGGTTGACCAAAAGCTGTTTTTCTGCCCATGTCTCCACAAGCAGCACCATTGGTCCCTCCCCCCGTCCGCCCCAGAATACATGCCTGTATTGGGAAACAACATGAACCTGGGGTCAAGCAGGGCACAGTGATCAAAGAAAAAGGGTGGGCTGGCCATGAGTCACATTTTTGCAATTAGAGTCCCATCAATTGTGTTAGTAAGAGTCGAGTAGAAGGTGGGAGCATGGGAGTTGGAACAAGCCAAAGGCAGGAAAGCCAGAAACAGGAGCATCAGGACAGTCTCTTATCTTCAGTTGTAAGTCACTGGTTAGCTCTGTTACCCACAGGTCTGGTGGGTTGAGAATTTCAAGAAGGGGAATGAATTTTGCACATATGTATTAAGTTACAAATGTTAACACTTGCTTAGATGATGGAATAACTGCAAATTTGGATTAAAACAGCAAGTTCTTTTCTGCTTTACAATTTGTTACATCAATTCAGCAAGAAACATGTCCTGCAAATGGAAGTTTTAGTGGGTCTCTTAGAATCACACTAGAGATTTTAAAAATTTCTTCTAAAGGTATTTTCCTTCTTCAAAACAGTTTCAATGAACACTAAACCTTTATGAAGGAAGTTAATTGAAAACTTTTAAATGATCTTAAGCAGTTTGCATAACTTTCTGTACATGTTTTAATTCTAGAAGAAAAATAATATTAGATCTTCCAATAAGCTAACATGAAAGAGGCTCATTTCTTTTACTGATTACTTGCTCTGAGCATAGCAACCTGTTATAGAGGGGAAAAAGCAAGGACATGTGACATTCCAAATATGCCAGGAGAAAACATCCTTGGCTCTGTGTAAATTCAGGTACAGTCATAGATACCCAATCATGCAGCATCTGTTCCATCTCATAGCTAGACTCAGGAATAGGTGGGAAACATTCCTTTTCAAAGGAACCTCATGGGTAAACTGAGCTAGGAGGGATCCCATCCCAGACAGAAGCTAAGATTGTTCCTTCGGCCTTTACAAATATAGACTTCCACCTGTTGACAGTACAGGATCACATTCCTCTGAGTAGCTAGTGGCATTTTCTCTCAGACACTGATTTAATGTAGACAACTATACCCAAATTCAGACTCAAAATAAAATTTAGTTATGGTCCCAAGTGCTTTTTACCTTAAACAGTAAGCTTCACTGATCACAGCTTAGAGCCAGTTATAATTATTTCTATTCTCATGGAGCTGCAATAAGTAATAAAGATGTATCAGATCTTGTAAGGAATTCATTTTACCATCCTTCTAAAATGTAAAAGCCAATTTATAAAAATCCTTTTTGATCTTTGCAACTTCTTAATCCAGTTAGTTTCCTCCTTTCCACATACAGTAATCAATTAATAGTTATAGGTTTTAGCATTAAAATAGTAGCCTAAAACAACTTAGTTAATAGTTTTACAAGTTTTTCTAAATAGCAGATATACATATTTAAAGTAACACTACTGGTCTTACACAAATTTCTCCGCACTCAGGTTTTACAATATACAGTGTAGAAATACAACAATAGTATAAACTTCGAGATGAAATTAATTGCATTTCCAAATTACATATAAGAATGATTGATCTTACCAAGTGAAGAGGCTAGTTGACTTCTGGCCTCATTTTCTCCTCTCTTTTTCTCATTTCCCCACTTTACAGATGAATTGAGACTCAGGGTTAAATGATTTATTCTAGGTCACACAACCAGTCAGTGCAGAGTTTGGAACACACTGTTTCTCACTGACAAGCTTTTTCTTACTTTTCTGATTTTCTCTTTTTCATCTTTCTCTTAGCTGTACCTCTCTTGTTTTTCTCTTTTTGCTCTATATTCTGGGGTGTTTTCTCCCTGCCCCATTGTTTTCCAGGAGTCCTAAGCAACCTTCTTTAATTCCTTGGCACTGGAACAAGCAAAGTGATTATTTGCAGCAAGGGAGAGACCTCTTAGATGGTACTGAAATTGGGGCTTCATGGTACAGCTCCCCATAGCAGACCCTGGTTATGGGGTGGTCGATTTGGAAGAAAAAGGGCAGTGTTCAACTGGGAAGTGCCAGAAGATTGTAGCCTGGAGCATTGAGGAGAGGGTTTGGGGAACTTGAAGTAGAAACTTCAGGCTCTGCTAGTGGGAGCTAGGCCAAGTACCCTTTTACTTTTACTTGTGTAAAGAATATAATTTTAGGCTAAATAGCTCAGATGTAACACACACTTTAGCAGCTCAGATGTATCCCAGGTTTAGTATATGGGATAATGATTAACTTGTATTTGTACCTTTGTTTCACAAGCTTCTTTTCCCTTGTCTAACTGTTTCCATGTAATTCAGAAAAAGTATTCTATTCCAGGGATTTAACCTTTCAGGTAGGCAGATGACAAGCCCGTGTAGCTCCATTGTAGCTACTGTACCTTCCCCCCTTTTTCTTTTTGGAGGAAGTTAACTCAAATTACCTTCACTGTAGCCCTAGATCAGTTATAGCCAGGACAACAGGGAGAAAAAATCTTAATGGTCTCCTCAGCTCTATCAGAGCTGAATGACAGGGGAGGGCTCTGGCCCTAGCTAAGAAGAACTGGGACCACAGGGAAGAGAATCTTAGCAGTTGTAACTTGTCACTGTGGCATTGTCTGGTCAGAGCTGAATCACAGTGAGAAGGTATTGGTAGCCTAGCCTTGTCAGACTATGGGGAGGAGAATCTTAGTGGATTTTTCTTTTTGACCTTTTGCTCAAGTAAACTTTTTTTAGGTGTTCATTCCTTTAAAATTTCAGATCTACTTCAAGACTTTAAGAGAAACTGTTTCTCATACAACATAGATAATACAACTGTTTACCAATAACAATCATGGTCTTAATGTTGAACTTTGAAATAAAAACAATTGAATAACCAATCTGGTGACCTTAAACTTCAGTTTTTGTAGTGCCAAATAGTAACCAGAATGAATTCAATTACCTGGATCTATATCCCCAATGATGTTGCACAGTTCTCTTTCTGTGACCCAGGAAAAGGTTAAGTGTTAGTCCTATTTCAAAGTGCAGCTTGGAAACTTATTTCTCTTTGATCATTGAAGTGACCCTTTTTCTCTTAGATAGATCTTGGCTGGTTTTCTGCCAACCTTTCTTTAAGAGACTATTAATCTTTGTAGCATAGGTCTTACTGCATGGCTGCTTTTGGCTGCTCTTTTTTTTTTAATCAAACACAATCACACAGACAGGGACATACACAAAATGCAGCAGGGAAAAAGGAAGAAGGTTTCCTCCTTTCTACCTGCCGGTATCCCAGAGACAGGATATACACAAAACAACACAACACACAGAATACACTCCAGCAGCATTTTTGTCCTTCTGGTGGCCCCTTGAAATGAGAGTTTGGATTTCGAAAGGGGGCCCAGGGGAACCTCTAGAGAAGTGGAGAAAGTTCACTCCCTCCCTTTTTGGGGATCCCAGGTGGAACAACCGAGCGCCTGGAGCAACTATTGGCAATTGTACCAGGTAGACTGGTGAGATCTAGGGATGGAACAATCTGTCAGAGGGGGAAGAGCCCTGATGGGGTGGTTAAGTCAGGGGATGGGGAGCTGGCAGAAGCTTTTGATCTTTGGCAATGGCTCCCTGGGCTGAGACTCGGGGCTGAGAAGAACTCAAGTTCCTGGTCCACTCAAGAAAGCATTACAAGCCTGGGGCCGAGGAATATCTCTTGGCAGCTGCCCCCTGGGATCGAATTGATTTCCTGGGCTCTGGTCCAGCTGTCTTTTAATTAAGGTTACAGAGCAAGACAAAATTTAAAATTACAGCAATGCCTAGTGACAGACATAAAGAACACATAAAGAAAGGGTTAAAGCTACAGCAACACTTAGTAAAAAGAAAAGCATGTAAAGACAAAGTTAAGGTTACAGAACATCTAGTAACAAACACAGAATACATAAACCTAAAGAAAAACAGGTAATTAAAGTAGACGATTAAAGTTAATACATAAAGAAGAGGCACTCAGTCAGCTTCCTGACCTTGGAGGCCAGTAGGGGCTTTAACACGGTCCAGCTTAGCCTCCTACTCTACCTGGGGCCAAGGAACATTACTCATTGGCCATCCCCTAGGCACTTTTACACTTCATGAGTACTCACCTAAAAGAACACTCTTGGACCGAATTGAAAGAATTTGGGAAGGATTCAGGTTCCCAATCTGATCAGGAAAGCAAAACAAACCTGAGGCCGAGGAAGGTCACTTGGTGGCCACACCTCTAGGGCGAATTCTTTCTAGGCCCTCCAGGGAGCCTAGTCCAGCTGTCAGTCAGTGCCAAAGGCAATCTTTGTGGGGCCTCCAGTGAAATGGACAAATGAAATGGACATGACAGCCAAACCAATTATAATTTGACAGGAGTGTTTATTAACCTGCTGGTGACTGCCTCCCTAGTAGGGAAGACAGCATTGAGTCTTCTGTAAGATACACTTATATAGAGTGTTACTAACAACCGAGTGTGGTTCTGGGGCAGGGAGGGGTGTAATACCATTAATGCCTTTTCTAGTGAAGCCTTGATTACCTAGCAAAGCCCTGGATACAAGCATAAACAGACCTGTATCTGGGGCATGTTTTCTAGCAACACAGGTGAAAAGTTCCTTCACTATTGTGGCCTATTAGGTGGTTTCCAGGGACCTTGGTAGGGGCCCCTTCTGGTAGATTTAGGGGGCTTTGGTGTATAATTTCTGATGGGCACTTCACCATGTTGCTTCAGGGACATGAGAAATGTGTGAAAATAAGCTTAACCCTGATCAAGCCATTTAATCTCTGCTGGCTCAGTTTCCTCACCTGTAAAATAAGGGGATTGGACCTGCTAGTCTCAAAGGGCCCTTTCAGCCCTAAATCTATGATCCTATAAAGTAGAATACAAGGTAGACTATAATTGGAGCAAAGGAAAAGTCCAATTGAAGTTCTCTACCAAAATTTGAAGAGTGAGCAATTATTTTCTGCTAGAAGAATCAAGGAAGGCTTCATGGAGGAAGTGATACCTAAGGTGAACCAAGAATAAAGTGAAATTTTCTTTTTTTTCTTTTTCAACAATTTAATTATGTTTAATTAACCAGCATTTATATTCTGTTCCTCCCCTAGAAAAGAAAAAAGAAAAACCAAAAAAAACTGTCTTGTGACAAATATGCATAATCATAATTAAGGACCCTTTCCACTCTCTCCTAACCCCTTTTTATCTTCCCTGATTACATTAAGCCCTTAAAGACAGGAATAGTCTTTCTTTTTTCTTATTTGTATTCCCAGTGATTAACACAGAGTCAGGCTGGGAGTAGGCATTTAATAAATGTTTATTGACTTGAATTGAATCAAGCAAAAATAAATTCCTACATTGGCTAAATCTAAAAATGTACGTCTAAGGGAATCTAGGCAGTGCAGTGCATAGAGTACCAGCCCTGGAATCGGGAGGACCTGAGTTCAAATTCAGCATCAAACACTTTATACTTACTAGCTGTGTGACCTTGTGATGGGAATGTAAATTTTAAAGATCTTCCCTGCCCCTAGGCTAAAGTGCACCTGGAGCCTGGGGTGGGAGGCTCGTTTTTCAGTAGATACTTTTTGATTGGCCACTGGGTCCAAAAGGTTGTTACATTCTCTGAGCCAGCAGAAGGCTATATAAACCCTGATGTGTAGCTTTGTTTTGGGGGCTCACTTTGAGAAGTGTTCTGTGATTTGATCATATGAGACTCTGGGAAGCCATTGGTTGTTGAGAGCCCTCCCCCTCCCCCCCCTTGAAAAACCCAGATGTTGATTTGATATGGATGTAATGGTTGGACAATTTGGAAATCTGTCTACTTGATCTGTTTCTGTCTTGATAATTCTGTCTGTATATTCTGAAGTTTGGGGTGCTGACCTTTTTCCCCTGAACTAGGTAAACGATACATATTTGACTGATTAAAGTAAGCTTGTTAACCCATCTTGAGTTGCTTTCCTTTATCAAAGCAGATCCAAGAACCTGTGTTGGCAGCAAACCCTGGGGACACTTGGGGTGCTTGCTGCTACAGAGCCTGGGCAAGTTACTTAACCCCTGATTGCCTCAGGGGAAAAAAAGTTTTGTCTAGTTCTATATAGTGAGTCCATCATCCCTCTGGCAATAGGTAGATAACATTCTTCATCATCAGTCCTCTGAAACACTGGCTGATCATTGCATTTCTCAGTTGTCTATTTTTACAATTTTGTTGTTATTGTATAAGTTGTTTTCCTGATTCTATTCACTTTACTCTGCATCATTTCAAACAAGTCTTCCCAGGTTTTCCTGAAACTATTCTTTTCATCATTTCTAATGGCCTAATAGTATTTTATTATATTCATATATCAAAATTTATCCAGGCATTTATAGATTGATAGACACCCTTTTTTCCAGTTCATTCATTACTACAAAAAACTGCTAAAAGAAAAGAAGAATTTCAAGACAAAAATGAGAAGGGATGGGAGGACTGCTTGTACTGATATAGAGCGTGGGTGAAGGTGGTACTGTGAAATGAAGTCAGAAAGGTATATTAGGGCCAGATTGTGGAAGGCCTTAAATGTCAGGCTAAGGAATTTATATTTTCATCCCAAGGGCCATAGAGAGCCATTGAAGGTTTTTGAGAGGGAAGTGATCTAAATTGTGCCTTACAAAGATCATTCAGGTAGACTTATATAGGACAAAGGCAAATCAGAGAGACTGGAGAAAGATCTATGTAAAAAAGTGATTGCTATAGTACAAGTCAGAGATGATTAGGACCCAAATCACAGTGATGGCCATGTTAATGGAAAAAAAGGGGACCGTTGCAAGAGTGATTGTGGAGGTATTGTCTATAGTACTTGGAGATATGAGGGATAGATATGAGGAAGAGAGAAGAGTCAGAAGCCATTCCAAGGCTTTGAGTCTTTGGCAGCATTGTCAACAGAATACGGAGGAGAAATTAGCAGGAAGTGTGAATTTAGAGGGGGATATGAATGTAAGTTTGAATTGAGATATGTAGAACTCAATACCAAGGGGTAAACTACGTGGGGATGTGTAGACAGCAGTTGGAAATGCAAGATTAAAGCTAAGGAGAGAGATTTTGTGTTCTAAGGTCCCACCTAGCTCTGACAGCTGATCTCAAATGTTACACTTACTAGCTGTGTGACCCTGGGCAATTCCTCCCCCGCCCTTAACCTTCTAGGATTCTCTATGATCAGTACACTTGGTCCAAGGGTGTGGAAAGGGGAATGGGAGCATTCATTGTTCCTGAATGCTTATGGTGTCGGGGATGTGGTCGTGGGCAGGATAAGGGTCTGAAAGCCCTGAGCTCTTTTCCTCCACTTTTTCATTATTCATTTCATTATTACACAGCCTGAACAAGGCTTTCAGGGGATATGGATCAACTCTGGATAATTAGGAAAGCTCTCACCAAAAAAGAGAGGATGTATTATCAACAACCACAAGGGGGCAGCATGGCTTCAAAATTATAGCCCTGGGGCTCGACTACTCAGAAAACATTAAGCTCCTACTGTGTATGGGACCCTGTGATTGGCTTTGGATGGCCATGGATGGGTGCAAAGATGAAAAAAGACATATTCCCTGCCTTCCTGAAGCTTAGGGTCAAACAAGATGGAAGCAGACCTCTGCTCAAATAATTAGAATACAAAAAATCTATTAAAAATTCAAGGAGGGTGAGGACCCTTCAAGAAGAAAATGCAAGTAGCTATGAACAAAAAAGACATATACCCACCTTGTGCTGGGACTGGGAAAGATATCAGTAAGAAGAGATTACAGGGAAGCCTTCCAAGCCTGGTGGACAGTGCAGCTGAATGCATGCATATGGCAGGAGGCAGGATGAGGTTAGACTAGCCAGTAGTCCATCTATGGCTGAAACAAAGAGTATATAAAAAAGGGTAGTGTGAAATAAAGTTTGGAAAGAAACCGGTGCAGTGCAAGCCCTATGCCTATTCTGGTGTTTTGACTCTGGGCTTCTGAAAGGTTTGCTAACTGAGCATAAGCATTAGCAGGTTCTACCATACTGGGATAATACTAAACTTTCATTTACATAGTTATTTAAGGTTTGTAGAATACTTTCTGTATGTTAGGGTGGGGGTTAACTTTGATAATCTATCAAATTCTTTCACATACTTAAAGTAACTAACAAAATGCTATGTCCTGATATCTTTGTCATGGGAGAACACCTCCATTGAGTCAATCAATCAGAAAGGTGAATAGATGTGAACAAGGCCTTGATATATCTATTAAATCAACCAATCAAAAGGCAAGTCAACTAGGTGTGACAGGAAATCTGTTCTAATTAGTTGAGGGAACTTGGTCACATCCTGTAGGTTTTATATAAAATTAGCAAGGTAATTCAAAAACATTCCTGCTCCCAACAGCTGAGTGATAGAAGCCATCCCCAATAAGCTAATGAGAAAAGAACTGGCTTCAGTCTCTGTCTTCTCCCTTTCCCCCTTTCAAACTTTGGAAAGGGAAGATTTGAAAGCCTCTCCCTGGGACAGCAGACATCAGAGCCTAGGACATACCTGACACACTGAAGGATGGCAGCTTCAGAACCCCAAGAAGAAACCCAGAATAAAAGCTTCACCATCCCTATGAGGAGTTTGAGGAAGGGAAAAGGCTTATGAATTACCTACTGTTACATGGAGTCCCTAAGTTTGGGCCAACTTTCCTCTGGATTTGGGGGGGGGTGTTGGGGGGAGGATTCCTACTGTTCTTCTTATACTACCTTAGTAGAATCTGCCTTTCTAAATGCTAATTAAGTCTAGTTGATAAACTGATAACAGCTGATAATAATGGAGGGTGTATTAGAAAGATACTCAGGGGTGTGCTGAAGTCAACTGGAATAGTCTTGGGAAGCCAAGTTCTAAATTTTCAGTGTAACATAAACATCTAGGAAATCAACAAGCTACAAATCATTGTGGTTGTGGTTGTTGAGTCTTTTCAGTTATGACCCCATTTGGGATTTTCTTGACAAAGGTGCTGGACTGGTTTGTCATTTCCTCCTCCAGGTCATTTAACAGATGAGGAAACTGAGGCAAACAGGATTAAATGACTTACCCAGGGTCACATAGGTAGTAAGTGTCCAAGGCCAGATTTGAGCTTAGGTTTTCCTGAATCCAGGGCCAGCACTCTATCCCACTGCACTACTTAATCTTGTCCTGACCCATACTGGTTATATGATTCTAAGCAAATCACTGAATCTTTCAGTGCTGGCTCTCTATTATGCCATAAACCATTGAAATGCCAAGGAAATTCCAATATTTCAGCAAATAGTAACTGAATGAATCAAGTCAGCAAGCATTGCAATAAAAATATACATAAGTCACCAAAGATGTAGAAATGCAGGCTGAAGAAACATTGAGATTCACACCCTTGCCCACATTACACACATCTATAGCCATGAACATAGCATGTGTGCTCAGCTGGAATGACAGATGGTTGGGCTGATGGGCTCTGACACTTGCAGTGGTAAAGCTAGAATGCTGACCCCTTCATGAATTCCCAGCCTTGTCTGCAAAATGGCAGGGAAGGGGATGTACTAGCTAGCTTCCAAGGGGCCTTCCAAGTCTAGATCTGTGCTCCCTTATCACCGAGCTTCAGAAAGACCTTCCACCCAGGACTAACAATTACTTTGAGGCCCTTATGCATTATCACTGTGTTCTACATAGAGCCCTTCCTTACTGAATGTTTATTAAATGAATGGATGATCGGGGGGCTAGGTGGCACAATGAATAGAGTACCAGCCCTGGAGTCAGGAGGACCTGAGTTCAAATCTGGCCTCAGACACTTAATACTTACTAGCTGTGTGACCTTGGGCAAGTCACTTAACCCCAATTGCCCTGCCCTCCCCCTTCCAAAAAAAAAAAAAAAGAATGGATGAACCCATGAACCCTGCCCTGTAGACACTAATATGAAAACCACATACAATTTTAGCAGCTATACAAAGCTATACAAATCATAAATGGGGGAGGGAGCAAAAGGGGAACAAGGATACCACAACCTCCCTGTAACTTACAACGCTGTGAGGGTTGTCTGAAGCACAGAAAGATGATTTGACCTGCTCAGGGTCACATATCTTTGTCAGAACATGTGTCCCAATGCTTGGTTCTGCTGGAAGCCAGGATGACCTGAAATGAATTTCAGCTATTTGGATACTATTTTTCCATTGACTTACACTGTACAGTTTGGGGTGTGTTCCCAGGAAATACATGTTGAACCCAAAGCCGAGACCATAATGTCTTCTAGGGCAGGAACCAACCTTTTGTATTTCTTTATACTCCCTAGGACTACCCTCTCTTAAGCCTTAGTCTACCCACCTTTAAAATGGCCATCATGATAATAGCTCCTACCTCACAGGGTTGTTGTAAGGATTAAAAATGATGAAATTTACAACCTTAAAGGCTAAATAATTGTTAGCTATATTATTGTCATTGCTGTTCTTATATTATTGGCATACATTATGTGCTCAATGAATAGCAGCTAAATGGCTGGACCTAAGATGTAGCAAACCTTTTAAAAGAGAGCATTTTTCTTATTAAACATTAATAATACTCAAAAATAAGTCATTTGTGATAGAATATTACTGTACTATAAGAAATGATGAGCTGGTTGACTTTAGAAAAACATGGAGAGACTTGCAGGAAATAAAGAAGAATGAAATGAACAGAACCAAGAGAACATTGTAACAGTAACAGCAACATTGTTCAAAGAACAGCTGTGCATGACGAAGTTATGCTGAGTATTATAAATATGCAAATCAACTACAAAGGACCTAGGAAGGAAGATGCTGTCCACCTCCAGAGAAAGAACTGATCAATAGAAGTTATACGTATGTCTCTAATGGCAGTCTTCTCAAGCGTGAGATGGGGAAGGAAGAAGAAAAAAAATTTTTTTTGTCTTTTTGTATTTAAGTTCAAAATGAATTCTAGAAAATTTAACAAATTACTTCTTATCTCAAAAAAAGCCATTTGACACAAATTTTGTACTATATTGGAAGCAAGGGCCCTAAATTTCTACTGATTCCCTATAGTCCAGAAGAATGTAAACTCTTTAAAGGGAAGGACTATCTGCATTTTTGTCTTCAAATCTCCAGAACCTAGCATGGTACTTAACACACAGTGGTCAGTCAGTAAATCAACCAACATTCATCAAGTATTTGCAATATGTCAGGGTCTATGCTAAGCTCTGGAAATACAAAGAAAGGCAAAGACAGTTCCCATTCTAAAGGAGCTCACAGTCTAATGGAGAGAAAACATGTAAATAGTTATGTACAAGCAAGGCTTATACCAGGTAAATTGGAGATAATCAATAGGAAGAAGGCACTAGAATTAAGGGGGACTGAGAAAGACTTAAAAAAAGCTATTATTGATGTCTTTTCTTTTTATATTTCCATAGTTTCCCCCAGTGTCTCTCTCTCTCTCCCCTTCCCAAAGAGCTGCCCCATTTAACAAATAGTATTTCTTAAAGAAAGAAAAAGAGGAAAAAACCCAGCGTGATATTAATCAATACAATGAAAAACTCTGAAAATAAGTGCAATATGCAATACTTGTGGATCTCCCACCTCTCCAAAGGGGCGGGATGGTATCATCCTTTCATATTTCTTCTTTGGAGCCATTCTGATTCTTTATAATTTTATAAAACTCACTTTTGATTTACGTATGGCTGTTCTTTCCATTTACATTGTTATAGTCATCATTTATATCGCTTCTTGGCTCTGATTACTTCATTCTTTCCATACTTCTTTGTATTCATTACATTTGTCATTTCTTAGAACCCATAATAATCTACTACATTCATGTACTGCAATTTGTTTAGCCATTCCCCAATCAACGAACATCTACTTTGTTTCTAATTCTTTGCTATCACAAAAAAATACTACTATAACTAAGTTGATATAATATGGGTATTTTCTTAAGAGTGACCTCTTTAGGGTATAAACTCAGTAATTGAATCTCTGGCCAAAATGTGTGAACATTTTAGTCACTTTATTTGCATTATTTCAAACTGCTTTCTAAAATAGTTGTACTAATTCACAACTCACTAACAATGTCCCAGTGTACCTATCTTCCCACAACCCCTCCAGCATTGACTATTTTCATCTTTTGTAATCGTTGACAATTTTAAGATATGACGCGAAACTTCAGGGTTGTTTTAATCTGCATTCCTCTTGTTATCAGTGATTTGGAGAATTCTTTCACATGGTTGTTAATATTTTGGAATTCTTCCTTTGAGAACTGTTTGTTTATATCCTTTGATCACATAGTTATTTGGTGATAGATTGATAGATTTAGATATGTCTATACGTATATATGTGTACATATCTATATATCCATACGTATATCTATGATAAATATCTATACTATTTATATCTATTATCTATATTTGTTAATTGCTTATATATCTTACATGCCAAATTCTTAGAGAAATTTGAGACAAAGGTTTGTTCTGATTCAACGGCTTCCCTTCTCATCCTAAGTGCATTAGTTTTATCTGTAAACTAAGTTATCTGTTTTCTCTTTTATATTGCCATTGTCCTATGTTTGATTAAGAATACATCTCGTACCCATGACTGTGAGAGGTATATGATCTGCTTCTCTTCTAACTTTTTTTTTAAAGCAATCGGGGTTAAGTAACTTGCTCAAGGTTACACGGCCAGTTATTTCTGGGTGTGGTGCTGAGTATCTGAGCCCGGATTTGATCCAGGTCATCCTGACACTGGAGCTGGTGTTCTTAACTCGCTGAGCCACCTGGCCGCCCCTAAGCAATTGGGGTTAAGTAACTTGCTCAAGGTTACACGGCCAGGTGTTTCTGGGTGGGTGCTAAGTGTCTGAGCCTGGGATTTGATCTCCAGGTCGTCCTGACACTGGAGCTGGTGCTCTTACTTGCTGTGCTACCTGGCCGCCCCTCTCTTCTAACTTTTTATAGTATGATCTTTAATATAAAGGTTACATATCCATTTAAAATAAATATATTGGGGTGGCTAGGTGGCACAGTGAATAGAGCACCGGCCCTGGAGTCAGGAGGACCTGGGTTCAAATCCAGCCTCAGACACTTAACACAAAAAATACCTGTGTGACCTTGGGCAAGTCACTTAACCCCAATTGCCCTGCAAAAAAGCAAAAAAAAAAATAGAATAAATATATTGTAGAGTGTGGTATAAGACATTGATCTAAGCTTAATTGCTGTCAGACTACTTTCCAGTAGTTTTTTTTTTAATCAAATAGGGAGTTCTTGTCTAAGTGACTTATTTTTTCTCATTACCTACCATTGGGTTATTAAGTTCCATTATTTCTTATTCTTTTTTGCCTAGTCTCTTCCACTGATCTAGATCTCTACTTTTTAAATAATGCCAGATGGTTTTGATGACTCCTGCTTTGTGATATAGCTTGATAATTAGAAGTTCCAATTTCTTCTTCTCTACCTTTTTTCATCGTTTCCTTTGATATTCTAGATCTTTTGTTTTTTCCAAATGAATTTTGCTATTATTTTCCAAATTCTATTAAGTATCCCTTTGATAATTTGATGGATATAACATTAAATGTGTAAATTAATATTGTCCGTATTATAATTTTTTTATGTTGCCATGACGCAGCCATGAGCACTGAATACTCTTCCAGCTTTTTAAATTAGTTTCTATTACTTTAAGAAGCATTTTGTAATTGAATCTATAAAAGCCTTTCGTGTGCTTTGGTAGATGATCCTGAGGTACTTTATGTATTTTGTAGCTATTTGGAATGGGATTTCCCTTTCTATTGTCTTCAAGACAGGAATTTTAGCCAAGATTTGGAAGAAGCCAGAAGGCAGAGATGAGGAAAGAGCATCCTAGACATGGCTGACATGAGGGAAAAGGTACTGGGTTGGGAGTTGAAGTATTTTGTTATAGGACCTTTAAGACCAATGTCACTGGATCAAAGAGTTGAGGAAGGGGATAAGAGTGAGTGTAAAGTGTGTAAGAAGGCTAGAAAAAAAGAACTGATGGAATCTGAATGCAGATCAAAGCATACTGCTTTTTAGCTTTATTTTTCTTGGATTTTTTTGTCTGTGTTTTCTTTTACAACATGACTAATATGGAAATGTTTTGCATGACTGCACATGTATAACATATATCAAATTGCTTGCCTTCTCAATAACGGGGGAGGGGAGGGAGAGAATTTGGAACCCAAAATTATTTTTTAAAAAAATGAAGGTTAAAAAATATTGTTACATGTAAGTGGAAATTTTTTTTGCTTTTTTTTTTTTTTGGAGGGGGGAAGGCAGGGCAATTGGGATTAAGTGACTTGCCCAAAGTCACACGGCTAGTAAGTGTTAAGTGTCTGAGGCTGGATTTGAACTCAGGTCCTCCTGTCTCCAGGGCTGGTGCTCTCACTGTGCCACCTAGCCACCCAAGAATATTTTTTTAATTTAAAAATATACAATAGGGGCGGCTAGGTGGCTCAGTGAATACAGCACTGACCCTGGAGTCAGGAGGACCTGAGTTCAAATCCGACCTCAGACATTTAACACTTATTAGATGTGTGACCTTGGGCAAGTCACTAAACCCCAATTGCCCTGCCTTCCCCCTCCAAAAATAAATAAATAAATGAAAATAAACAATACGTGTCTAAAAAAAAGCAAAATAAATAAATAAAAATAAACAATACATGTCTTTTTTAAAAATAATTTAAAATATTGGAAAGGGCTTGTGGTATAATAGCTTCCAAAGTCAAAAAGAGGATTTTAAGCAGGCCTTACAGAATGGTAGAGCTGGTAGAAAATTTAGAATTCATCTTATCCAACCTCCTGTTTTAAGAGATGATAAAATTTTAGCTCAGAGAGTCAGTCACCTGACCAAGATTATACAGTTAATAACCAGCAAAACCAGAATGCAAACCAAGTTCCTCTGAATCTTTTAATTCTAAATCAAATGGTCTTCCCACTACACCAGGCTCCTCGAAGGAGCCTTTTAAGGCTAATCAGAAGACTGGTGTCTGGTCTGCCCCAACATGTCACAATTAGTAGTGAGTCAAAGAGAAGGCAATAATAGAAAGCCACAGCAGACTGGAGGGAGGATGGGGAAAGTAAGGGTTTTTTCTCAGCCATTCTGCAGAAGTTGAATTTCCATTACTCTTCCTTTCACCTGCTTGCTGGTTTATTGACTCTGGCAGAGGCATTTCCTCTGTCTCATTCCTGAATTAGAATCCACAGTTTTCTCTGTTCTATGAGCCAGGATGAATATGATACAACAATAGTAATGGCAAGGATGGCTGCTCAATTTCTATAGGACTCTGGGGTTTTTGAAGAACTTTGTTCACCTTGACTCTGTGGGGCAGGGGGTATGGGTATCCTTATCCGTGTGCTATTGATGAGGAAACTGAAGCTCAGGGAGATGAGGAGACTCACCAAAGGCAGCTTCCTCACAATGCTGCTAGCACGGTAGCCAGGCTGGGTAATTTTGGGTTAGAATGTGTCTCATTCTAGTTTTGTTGTTGTTCAGGCGTTTCAGTCATGTTTAATTCTTTGTGACCCCATTTAGAGTTTTCTTGGCAAAAATACTGGAGTAGTTTGCCATTTCGTTCTCCAGCTCATTTTACAGATGAGGAAACTGAGGCAAACAGGGTTAAGTGACTTGCCCAGGGTCACACATGTCTGAGGCCAGATTTGAACCCATGAAGATGAGTCTTCCTGATTCCAAGCCCAAGGTTCTATCCACTGTGCCACCTAGCTACCCTGTTGTAGATTTACTGGGTTCAGATCAGGGTCTTTTACACAAATTCATTATGAGACTAGGCAAATGAGGAGCAAAGTTATAGGACCAACTAGCAAAAACAAATTTTTAAAAGTGTAAAAAAACCTCAGTGGGGCAGACAGACAACAGGATGTAGGAGGGAGAGTCAGTCTTCAGATCAGGAAAACCTGCGCTCAGGTCCATGGCTGACATATATTGCCTGGGAGACCCTGGGCAGGTCAGCTCCACCCTCAGTGCCTCCCACTCCTTTCTGAAGCTCCCTCCTGCAGGGCCTGGTGAAGATGTATATTGGTGGAGGGAGTTTCCTTACTGGGACTTCCTTATACCAATAAAATCACTGACCCAACAAATTAAGACCAGAACCAATTTAAAGAGAGAAGTTCTTTGTGGACCAGTGCTGCCAACCCAGGAACCTGGGATCCCTGACCTCCCTACTCAGTCTAGGGTAGGAATGATAATACGAGGTCAATAAATATTTATCGAGTGCCTGCTAGGGAACAGATCCTGTGCTAAGTGCTGGAAATATAAATAAAAACAGAAAAACAGTCTCTGCCCTTAAGGTAATTAGAGGCTAATGGAAGGAAAGCAACACAAAATGTGGCTGACAAGTATAGGGCAAAGTCTCTTTGAGGGGACATTATAGAGAAAGAATGGAAAGTCACAAGTACAGAATGAAGACGTGGCTGTCCCAGGTGAATGGGATGAAGAGGCAAAGCATCCTTCCAAGGTGAGAAGTTCACAGGGAAGCAAGCTCCCAGGGTGATGAGGCTTCTGTGGCATCCACGGCCGAGAAAGTCAAGAGACCCAGGGCTGTAGTCTGAAGTGGATGCTTCCACACAGCATTCGTAACCTAGGGCCTATGAACTTTTAAAAATGATATTTGGATAACTAAATTTCAACATAATTTGCTTCTTCAGTGATATTATTTATTTTATGAATTTAAAACCATTATTCTGAGCAGGGATCCACGAACTTCACCAGTCTCTCAAAGGCATTCATGACACAAAAAGGTGAAGAACCCCTACTCTAAGATTTGTCAAGCATGTTCTATACATCATCTCATTTGATCTTCACAAATATCTTGAGATAATATAAGTACCATTGCCCCCATTTTACAGATGAGGAAACTGAGGATCAGAGAGGTTAAGTGACCCCACGATCACCCAAATAGTAAGGATCAAGGGCCAGATTTTAACTCAGGTTTTGGCTGAGTTCAAATTCTTGTCTCCAAGTCCAGCACTTTCCACCAAACCACACTGACTCAAATAGTCCATTGGTTGTACCGCATCAGCAAGCTTACTTCTCTAATAGGCTGTACACATAGCGATCACTACTATACACACACAACATCACTGTTGTTGTTCTGTTGTGCCCAAACCCAAATCACACCCCACCTGACTTGAAGCCCACCATTAAGCCCTTTTATATAGTTGTCTTTGTCTTTATCCTACACCCTGTAATAGCTTGAAATAGCTTAAGACGTAGTTCTGGGTATTTCCCAAGGTGTAGTCCCCTAACCTTGTTCTGTTCTGCTGACCAAGCAGGGTCCCCACACCCTTTACCCAGAACATGACCCTAGCCTGTTCCCATTACCCAACAACCCTCCACCCTGTACCCTTTACCCTGTACCCTCCTCCCTGTTCTGGGAGGGACCCCCTTGTTCCAGGAAAGTTGTACTCTTGTACCCTTGTGCCATATTCCCAAAATAGCCCTGAGCTATAGATCTAACCAATGGCACTTCTTGGCTTCTGTAAGTCATTGCTTATACTAGCTCCCCTCCCCAATTGTGGTTTTTGTGGTTTCAGCCTTTATAAGCACTGTTTGTATCCCAATTCGGAAGTGCCTTATTTGAGTTTATACTCCAGGTAGTCATGCACTTGATCAATAAATCCACACCTAAATTTACCTTGAACCCAGATCTTGGCTCCCTCTTATTCTCTGCACAACATTTTAGTCATGTCCCACTCTATGTGAAGGTTTTCTTAGCAAAGATATTGTAGTGGTTTGCCATTTTCTTCTCCAGTGTGTCCCCATTTTACAGATGAGGAACTGAGGCAAGAAGGGGTTAAGTGACTTGCTCAAAGTCACAGTTAGTGTCTGATGCTGGATTTGAACTCAGGTCTTCCTGACTCCAGAACACTGTACCATGTACCTGCTCTATACATATATACCCACTCAATGGAGGTGATTAATACATTTACTTAAATGCAAGCTAATCTTTCTGCATCCGAGTTGATGTCATGACAGTAACATATGGTGATGAAGGGAGAAGATGCTAAGGAAGAATGGCTTTCCAGACTCATTCCACATTACTCCCCTTCCCATACTCTAGATGCCACCCTCTCTGTTCCACAATACCTGACACGCCATCTCTCCTCTTTACCTTTGCACTGAACATCCCAGATACCAAGAGTGCCCTCCCTCCTCATCGCTGCCTCACCCTAAATTTGCACTTCTTATAGAAAATGGGATTTTAGTGAAAGCCAGGGAAGCTAGTAGGCAGATTTGAGAAAGAAGAGCGTTCCAAGCATGGGGGACAGCCAGAGAAAATTATGGGAGCTGAGAGGCAGAGTATCCTATTTGTGGAATAGCCAAGAGGCCAGTGTCCCTGGTACAAAGACTAATTTCAGAATCCCTCTCTTCCTTTAAGACTTAGTTCAAGAACCATCTTTTGCATGAAGCCTTTCTTGATCCTCAAATACTAGCTCCCTGTCTTCCCATCTTGTATTTATTTTATATTTACAATATTCTGTATATGTTTATATAAGTAACATCTCCCTCATGAAATGTAATCTTCAGAGAGCAGAAGTTTTTTCTTTTTTCTTTTCTTTCTTTCTTTCTTTTTTCTTTCTTTCTTTCTTTCCTTCTTTCTTCCTTTCTTTCTTTCTTTCTTCCTTTCTTTCTTTCTTTCTTTCTTCCTTTCTTTCTTTCTTTCTTTCTTTCTTTCTTTCTTTCTTTCTTTCTTTCTTTCTTTCTTTCTTTCTTTCTTTCTTTCTTTCTTTCTTTCTAACCCCAGCAGAGTGTCTGCCACAATAATGGTTAATAAATGCTCATGATTTGATTAAGAAATGGTTCTCAAATAAGGCATCATGGAAATGTCCCCTGATTCATCGAGTGTAGAAGCAAAATGGATACTTCTTTATGTATCTTCTGTATGTAATGTATCTTCTTTAATGTTATTTCCACTGATTAAACCATATCTATATCTGGTATTTAACCATTTGACAATGCCAAGCACTTTGATGGCACGAATTCTCTTTTCCAGTCTTTAGTTGTGGCTACAGCCCCAGCAGAAGCAATTGCCACCATAAAAAAGACTGCTATGAATGTTTTGGTATATCTGAAGCCTTTCTTTAAGTCTGTGACTTCATTGGGGCATATGCACAGCGGTGTACTGCACAGTCAAAGAGTATGAATAGTTGAGTGATTTTCCTCACATAATTAAGTTCTACAACTTAGACAAGAAGTAGAGTCAAGATGGTGGAAGAACAGGAAGTATACCTGGACTCCTCAACTCTACTCCTTGTAATGGGAATGCAAATTTGGAAGATCTTCCCTGCCCCTAGGCTAAAATGCACCTGAAGCCTGGGGAGGGAGGCTTGTTTTTCAGTAGATACTTCTTGATTGGCCAGTGAGTCAATAAGGTTATTACATTCTCTGAGCCAGGAGAAGGCTATATAAGCCCTGATGTGTAGCTTTGTTTTGGGACTCACTTTGAGAAGTGTTCTGTGATTTGATCTGAATTATGGGAAGCCGTTGTTGAGAGTCCCCCAGCTTTGAAAAACCCAGATGTGGAAACCCAGATGTTGACTGGGTATGGATGTAATGGTTGGACAGTTTGAAAAGCTATGTACTTGATCTGTTTCTGTCTTGATAATACTGTCTGTATATTCTGAAGTTCGGGGTGCTGACCTTTCCTCCTGAACAAGGTAAACGATATATGTCTGACTGATTAAAGTAAGCTTGTTAACCCATTTTGAGTTGCTTTCCTTTAACAAAGCAGATCCAAGAACCTGTGCTAGCAGCCACCCTGGGAACGCTGGGGTGCTTGCTGCTACACTCCTCCACAAGAATATAGAAAGCACATAAGGGTGACTCCTGATTGGAAATCCAAGCAAAAAAATCACAGTGAGTCTTTTTTATAGCCCAGGTTAGCAAAGGAAGATAGACAGAAGGATGTGCGCATACTGGGATGAAGCCTAGCCAGGAGCACACCACAGAGCCTTCTGATACAAAAACTGAAAGAGGACCACAACTGTCTACCAGGGCAAGAAATGCCAGACCCATTCAGGAGGCACTGTGCAGTAACAGGTTCTAACTGCCAGCTCTGTTGTTCACTTTGCTGAGTTGTGAGTCAAAGATCCAAGGGTGAAGGGGGGCAGAGACTTATGTCAAGGGAAGGCATTCCAAAGTAAGAAGCAGTTGGAGACCCTAGACTGTTCTCTGTGAGGAGCAAGTTCAGAAGCAAACAGTAGATGTGTGGCTCTCATTCCAGGGGCAGAAAAAGGTCTCAGTTCTAGCCTCTAGCCCAGTCAGAAGCCTGGAACAGAATAACTAAGGCAGGAATCCCCTGCATTTCTGAACCTTCAAAACTTTCCATTTGACTGATAATGGCTGTGAGTCTACCATCAATCCACTAGAACTGCAACCAGGGGCAGGTCCACAGGAGTGTTGCTCATACATAAACCCAGGTCAGGAACTTGTAGAGCTCAGACCAGGAGGGCAGTGATCACACTTTAGCCTGATTCAGACCATCTTTGGAGCACTGAAAACTTTCAGGTTCCCAGACTGAGCTTTCCCTGAGATCCTAGAATAATATAACATTTAATATCCTAATAAAACAAAACAAGGAATTAAGAGGATACAAGCTCAGCCCAGACATTCCCTCTAGAAGTACACAGAGCATGTCCCTAAAATTAAGTATGAAGTCAGGAAGTAAGCTACAATAATTATCAAACAAAAAAAGAGTCCTACCATAGAGCACCGTTATGGTGGCAGGGATACTCGAGATACAAACCCAGAAAAATGACTCCAAAAACATCTAGGAGCAAAGCCTCAAAGCAAAATGTAACATGGGCAAAAATTCAACTAGAATTGAGAGATGAAGCTGTGCATGGCACTTTCACACACACATATGTATATATGTATGCATGTATGTATGTGTATACATCTATATATACACATCTTTCCGGACCTATATATTTTACCTATATATGCTGCACATGACACTTTTATATTTGTGCTATGTGTATCTCTATATATTTCATATATTTGTGCTGTGAATGTCACTTTCACGAAAAATTGAACACAGAGTACAAAAACCTCAAAAACATGCAGAAAAATCAGAAATATTAAATTTAAAATGAAATTTTAGAAATTAGAAATGTTAAATGGATATTTTATGGACCATAATGCAATAAAAATACGTTTAATAAAGGACTGCTGAAGAAATGATTAAAAACTAATTGAAGACTATATAATTTAATTCTAAAGAATGTGTGGGCGAAAGAACAAATCGTAGGAACAATAGATCATTTCATTAAAGATAATGAAAACAATGAGGCAACATACCAGAATTTTGGGGATGCAGCCAAAGTAGTCCTTAAGGGATAATTTATATTTCTAAACACTTTCATCAATAAAAGAAAGACAGAACAGATCAACAAATTGGGAATGAAACAAAAAAACCCCTAGAAAATTGACAAATTAAATCCTCTCTTAATTAAACACCAAAATAGATATCCTGACAATCAAAAAAGACATTAGCAAAACTGAAAGAAGAAAAGGAATTAACAAAATTAGGAGCTGTTTTTAAAAGGATAAAAATTATATAATATATAATCAAACTGATAAATAATCAATTAGATTTTTAAAAGAAAGACAATTATCAATATCAAGAATGAAAAGACAAATTCACAACTAATAAAAAAGAAATCAAAGAAATTATTAGAAACTATTTTGTTCAATTATGTGTCCAGTAACTGACAATATATATGAAATGAATCAATAATTACAAAAATATAACATTTCTAGATTATTAGAAAAAGAAATAGAGGGTTTACATAACTCAGTCTCAGGGGGGAAGTGGAGCAAGCCACAAATGAATCCCCAAAGGAAAAAACAACCTAGAAAAATAGAAAAAATAAAAGGTCCTACCAAATTCTATGGCACAAATCTGGTCTTGATACCTAAATCAGGAAGAATTAAAACAGGAAAAAAAAAACTATAGACCTATGTCTTCAATAAAAATTGAATGAAATAAACAATTTTAAATAAAATTTTAGTAAAGAGACCATAACAATATATCATAAAGATTATACACTATGGAATTTATTCCAGGAGTTCAGGTATGACTCGGATTAGGAAAACTATAAATAAAATTGACTATATTAATAATAAAAAAACAAAAATCATATGATAATATCAAAGAAAAAGCTTTTAAACTTAAAATACTAAAAAGCATAGAAATAAGTGGATCTTTCTTTAATATGATAAGTTGTCTGTTTCTAAAACCAAGAGCCAGCATTATCTATAATGGGGATAAATTAGAGGCCTCTCCAATAAGATCAAGGGTAAAGAATTACAATTCAATATAATGCTGGAAATGCTAGTTCTAGCAAGAAGACCAAAAAAAATGAAATTGAGAGAATAATCATAAGCAAAGAAAAAACAAAATTATTGTTTTTTGCAAATAATGATATATGATGGTTTACTTAGGGAACTCTGAGGAGTAAACTTAAAAATTCATTGAACAATTAATTTCAGCAAAGTTACAGGATATAAAACAAAATCATATAGGTTATTAGCATTTACTTAATCTTTAGCTACTAAAGCTTAAAACAGCACTAAGACTTTTGACACTCCTTAAATATTACCAATAAAATCCAGTTGGAAGAGACAGAAAAAGAAATTCCATTTAAAATAACTACAGAAAACATAAAATACTTGGGAGTCTTTTTGCTTAGACACAAGCAGGAATCATATGAAAACAACTCCAAAACATTCTTTATACAAAATAAGATGAACTTATATAATTAGAGAATATTAATTAGTCTTGGGTAGACAGAGCCAATATAACAAAAAAATGAGAGAAAAAGAAAGAAAGAAAAAAAGGAAGGAAGGAAGAAAGAAAGAAAGAAAGAAAGAAAGAAAGAAAGAAAGAAAGAAAGAAAGAAAGAAAGAAAGAAAGAA
>NW_027187344.1:9135957-9147186 GCF_028583685.1 Petaurus breviceps papuanus | reverse complement strand
CTCACACACACACACTCCTCTCTCTCACACACACACGCACACACACACTCCTCTCTCTCTCACACACACTCCTCTCTCTCTCTCACACACACCCACACTCCTCTCTCTCTCTCACACACACACACACTCCTCTCTCTGTCACACACACCCACTCCTCTCTCTCTCTCTCTCACACACACACACACACACACACACCTTCCCTTCTGCCTTTCCTAATCTCCCTTCATCTTTTACCTTCCCTCTGTAGATTACCTCCAGCTCGCTCACCCGCCTCCAGCTCTCTCATCCGCCTCCAGCTCGCTCACCCGCCTCCAGCTCGCTCACCCACCTCCAGCTCGCTTACCCGCCTCCAGCTCACTCACCCGCCGGGTCTCCGCGTCCTCTCTCCCGCTAGATTGAAGGCCTTGAGAGGAGGGACTGTCTTTTGCTTTTCTTTGTGTCCCCAGAACTTAGCACGGGGCCTGGCACTGTTTGTTATTCATAAATATTTATTGACCCATAGACTCTACGGCTGTCGAAGTACATGATCATATTATCTTAAAAAGTAATAATTCTGTTTCTTCTTTTACTTATTCCCTCAATTTCTTTTTCTTGTCTTTTTGCCAAAGCTAGCATTTCTAGCACTATGTCAAATAAAATAGCTAGCAATGGACATCTGATCTTATTGGAAAGGGTTCTGGTTTATCTCCATTACATATGATGCAGGATATTGGTTTTAGATATATCCTATTGATCATGTTAAAGAAAGATCCAAAAAAATTAAATTTAATTTAAAAAAAAGAAAGATCCATTTATCCCTGTTTTCTGTTGGTGGATTTAACAGATACAAGTGTTAAAGTTTGTCAAAAGTTCGGTCTGCATCTACTGATATAATCACATGACTTTTGTTGTTTTTGTTATTAATATAGTTTATTGTTTTCCTAATATAAAAATAGCCCTTCATTCCTGATATAAATCCAACCTGATTGTACTGTATGACCTTTGTGACATATTGTTATAATCTCTTTGCTAATATTTTATTTAAAATTTTTGCATCCATATTCATTATGAATATTAAACTATAATTTGTTTTTTTCTGTTTTGACTCTTCTTGGTTTAGGTATCAAGTTCATATTTATATCACAGATGGAATATGGTGGGATTCCTTCTTTTGCTACTTTTGCAATCACTTTGTATATTACTAAAAATTTGTGTAATACTGAAAGTTATTTTTGAAAATTTGGTAGATTTAGCTTATGAATCCGTCTGATCCTGGATTGTTTTGTTTTGTTTTCCTTTGGGAGCTTATTTATGTCTTATACAATGTCTTTTCTAATATTGGCTTGTCTAAATTGTTTATTTCTTCTGTTATTCTGGATACTCCACATTTTGTAAATATTCTTTTATTTCATTTCATTTCTCAGTTTTATTGGAATATGGTTGGGCAAAAAGAGTTTCTAATAATACTCTTTATCTCTTCATTTGTAGTTAATTCTCTTCTTTCATTTTTGGTACTTGTAATTTAGTTTTCTTCTTTCTTGTTTTTAATCTAATTAACTAATTGTTTATTCTTTTTATTCCCCCACCCCAACAAAACAGGCATTAGTTGTATTATTAATACAATGTAGGATTTTTTTCTTTCAATTACTAATCTCTTTCTTGATTTTCAGGATTACTATTTTAATGTATTTATTATGTTTGTTGATTTGTTAGTTTGCTAGGTTTTTTTAAAGTTGTATTCCCAATTTGTCCATTTGCTCTTTCTTTTGTGGCAATGAAAGTACTTAGAGATATAATTGTTCCCCCTGAGGACTGCTTCGGCTGCATCCTAAACATTTTGTTGTGTTGACTTATTGTTGTCATTATCCTTATGAAATTATTTGTTGTTTCTATGATTTGTTCTTTGACCCACTCTTTCTTTAGAATTAAGTTATTTAGTTTCTAATTTATTTTTAATAATTGATTTTATTTCAGTGGCTCTTTATATAATTTTTATTTCACTTTGGTCAGGAAACATGTTGAATATTTTTTGCCTTTCTGCATTTGTTTGTGAATCTTTTTATGACTTAACACCCACTCTATTTTTGTGAAGGTACCACACAAAGCTCAGGTATATTTATGTTCCTTCTTTTCCTATTCAATAATATCCAAAAGGCTAGCCTATTTAAATTTTCTAAAATCCATTCATATCCTTCATTGCTTTTTTGTTTATTTTTGTCAGACTTATCTAGTGATGAGAGGGTTACATTGATGTCCCATCCTATTATAATTTTACTATCTATTTCCCCCCATAACTCATTTAATGTTTCTTTAAAGTATTTATATGCTATGCCATGTGGTACATGTATGTTTAACATTGATATCAATCCATTATCTATGGTACTTTCTTGCAAAATGTAATTTTCCTATTTATCTTTTTTAATTAAGTCTTTTTTGTTGTTGTTGCTTTATCTAAGATTCCTTGTTCAGCATCATCAAAACATAATAAAACCAATTCTAGGTCCTCAGTCTCATTTGACTACCTCTATGACCCCTGATGACAAACCCCCCTACATTAGAATGTAAACAGTTCAACCTTGAAAAGTCCCTTTGTGTTTTGCTTTTTCTTCTCTTAACTCCCCTATTTGTATTTCAAAGTTTCCATTCACCTCCAATCTTTTCATTATGAATGTTTTAAAGTCTTCTGTTTGATTGAAGATCCATTTTTCCCCCTTAAAGGATTATAGTCAGTTTTGCTGCATAAGTTATTTTTGGTTGTAAGTGTATATCTTTTGTTTTTTGTAATGTCACATTCTGTGTTCTCTGCTTCTTTATTGTGTTAGCTGCTCAATCTCATGTGATCCTGACTGTGGTTCCTTGGTATTTGAATTCTTTTTTTTTTTCTGGCCACTTGCAGCATTTTTTCTTTCATCTGGAAGCTTAAAATTTTGGCAATTTCCTGGAGGTTTTTATTTTCAAGTTTCTTTCCACATTCACTTTGCCCTCTTGTTCTAATATGTCTGTACAATTTTATTTCATGATCTCTTGAAATATGGTATCTGGGTCTGTAGTCATGGATTTCATTCAGGGTAGTCCAATGATTATTATCTTACCTTGATCTGTTTATATCAGCTTACATTTTTTCCATCTTTTGACTTTGTTTTACTGTTTCATATGGACTCCTATAGTCATTAAACTGCTATTTGGTCCATTCTAATTTTATTGGGTATATTACTAGATTAAGGTTTGCGATCTCTTGTGCTGAGTCATTAATCCTTTTTTCCAAGTCTCCCTTCTATAGTTTTCATTTCATGTATAATATATTTTTAGCTCTTTTAAAATTGTTGGATAATTTCTTCTAGAAATTTTAATTGATTTTGTGGGCAACTTTTTTCTTTCTTTGAGGTTTTTATTATGGTTGTTTTGGAGTTATTTTCCTATTTCCAGTTTTGTGTATTGGGCATCCCTGCCTTCATAGAAATTCTTTTTTGTTTGATTGTATGCTTATTTACTTATTTTTTTGGTGCTGAGGTCCTATGCATCTGGGTAGGGGGGACATGTTGAGCAGGTTGAGTCTTGAATCAACCTTGTTGAAGCCATTTTCTTTCACTGGAGTGGGGGGGGGGCTTTCCTTTGTCTCAGAAGTTAAGTTCTAGGTCCCCCTTACTCTAGGCATCAGACCAAGTCAAAAATCTTTTTTTTTTTTTACCTTTCCTCTACCTTGGGGTGCTTTCCTTCTCCTGTATTCTCTCTTTTCTCAAAGGGAGTCAGACCAAGTTAGGATTCCTTCACCCCATGCCCTTTCCTTCACCCAGGACACCAAAACTTCCCCTTCCTTTTGGATCAGCCTTAGTTGAAGCCTTTTCTTTGGAAATGGGAGAGAGGAAAGAAAAGCCTTTTCTTTCATTCTCAGCTAAGTTCAAGTTCATCCTTCTTATGCCATGGACCTAACTGAGGTCTCTTCTAGGTATAGAAGGGGAAGGAAGGAAAACTTTTTATTTATCTTTTTATAACTTTTTTTTAACTCAGTCTGAGGTTGCCTCTCCTCCTGGGGCTCGAGGGCCTTTTCTTCGACCATCAGTTAAGGTCCCTAACCCTTTTTTTTGCCTGGTACTGAAGTTCTTCACTTCATTCCTCAGAGGATATAAATTATATTAAATACTTGCCAAATAGGTTGAGTTGTGTGGTAATCAAGCTGTTGTAGATTGGCAAGTAAGAGCTGAGTTTTATCATTCCTTTCTACCCTACCCTCTTGGTCCAAATTCAATAACAATAGTGTATTAATGGAATTGTTTTCCTGTAGCCCTTCCATTTTCCTTCTTTGCTAATTTTCTGGATGGTGACACAAATTTATAAGAGTAACCAAAAGATAAGTAGTCAATGGGTATAAATAAGGAATTCTAGAAGGAAGAAATATAAGTTATTGATAACCACATGAAAAATTTTCCAAACTTTGTAATTATCAGAAAAAATACCAATGAATATAGCTCTGAGATGCCACCTTACACTCATTAGAGTGTAGAGATTGTTTAAAAAAAAGATCAAATTCAGTGTTGGCAGGGCTGCGAAAAAGGAGGCATACTATTTCATGATGAAGTTGTGAGTTGATATAACCATTTTAGAAGCAATATGGCAACATGTAAAAAGAACTATAGAACTGTTCACATCCTTTGGACTCACTGTTCACACTATTAGTATTATAACCTTAGGATGTTATTGAAAGAATTAAGAAGACTTATCTGAACAAGAATACTAATAACAGCATTATTTCTAATAGCCAAACAAAGTGGAAACAAATGGAAAATGGATGAAGAAACCATAGTAGATGAACCTAATGAATGCTTTCTAAGAAATGATAAATATAAATGCCATAAAAATATAGGAACTTATACACAATTATGCAGTGACAGCATCATAGCATGACTAACTATTCTGGTACCTGTGATAAGACTACAAAATGCACCCAGGGCAAAAAGTTGAGTGAGACTGAGAGACCAAGATACCACAGGGAAAGAAACTGGACCAAAGGGCACTATTCCATGAAAGATAGAGACCCTGGGACTTCATAGAAGAGAACAGTAATGTCTGGTAGCTTGATGTCTTATCTAATTATTGAGTTCAGCTATTTCTCCTAGATGGAAGAATATAAATTGCAGCCAATGCTCTTTTCATCTCAATGTCCTGAGGCAAAGCCCTAGTCATCCCACCTTGGTTATAGCTTTTCAGAATGAAATAATCAGAATAAAAATATGCACACTGACTACAACCATGAAGCAATGATAATACTTTACAACATCAGCATCAGCATCATTTGCATGTAAATACTTGTTCAATTACACAAAAATACTTGAGTAATAGCCTATGTGGCAGGATAGCTACTTGTCCTTGTACTATTTCTATGCAAACATCATCAAAAAAAAGACGATAGGAATGAAATAACAATGATAATAAGAATAATAATAATGATGGCACAATCCAAAAGTACACAAAATTAAAAGAAATGAGAAAGAAGACATGGAAACAAACAGAACATTATTATTTTTGCTAAAATTTATATGTGTGTGTGTTTTAATTTATAATTTATTTATTTTTAGTTTTCAACATTCATTTCCACAAGATTTTGAGTTACACATTTTCTCCCCATCTCTCCCCTACCGCCCCATGCCAAGATGGCAAGCATATTGAATGCCCCTTCCCCCATCTGCCCTCTCTTATATCTCCCCACGCCCCCCCTACTTTTTTGTTGCATGTTTTAAAATTATAAATTTTATTGTCATTTGAAGGTTTTCTTTTATATGCCATAGTTTTTAGAATTTGTTTAAAATTTTCAATTTTGTTCATCATACTTCAGTTTCAAATTAAATAAATTAATTAAATAATTTCAAAATAAATAAATATATGCCTGTTGAATATTGCTTGAATGGGTTGTTTTAGGAAAATTATGTTGTGACTTTTCCCAAAACAAAAGTAAAAATAGTCACCTTCCCAATGATGCCATAAATCTTGTAACAACAGAGCCTCTGAAGATATCAAGTAGCAGGTAACCCAGTGGTCAATGGAGAGTGTCATGGTAGGTATAAGTAGGTTGGGGCATATTCACATGGGTGACTTCCAAATAATAAGTAGCTTAAGGATTATCCTTCAGGAAGAGCTTGATGAAAAAAAGAGGTGGGGCAACTGCAAAGCAAGAGCGAGGGCCAAGACCAAGGCACCAGTTCCTAGATAATGTGAAAACACAGAGGAAGGCCTCAAGTTTATTAGGTGGATCCTTTTTGGAGGGTCTGCGGGAGAACATAGACAAGAATGGGGCAAGATGAAAAGGCTTGAATGGATCGTGATCAACATTATATAGCAGGAATATCTACATTGATGAGATTATAGCTCTATTAAAGTTTTCACGAATAAAAAAACAAATATTCTACCTCCTCTTACATAGTGTGTTGAATAAGGAGAACAATGATCTTTGCCATAGAAGGGAGTCAGTCACCCAGAGCTACTAGGAAGGGGTGTGAGGTGCTTGCAAGTTGACCTCTAAGACTGTTCTAATGTCTTCCAAAGGAAAAGGTGAAGACTTGATAGGGCACATGCTGGATGAATGATCTGAGCAGATATTCTAGTGTGTAGGCCATGAGGGCCTCCGAACATAGTCATGGAAACAGGAAGATGAATATGAACTTCTAGGGCTTCTCTCAGTCCCAGAGGGGAAAATAAAAGGCAAAGAGAAAAATAATAGCTTGCCTTGAATCATAAAATGAGCTCTTGGAAGAATCAGGCATAGGAATCAACTCTGGGGTTTCCAAAGCTGTTTCTCAGAACTCCCAGTCACTTTGGGAGATATGATGGTCTTACTAGGGGTTGCCTCCTCACATCTCAGCGTAATATGCAGAAAAGAGTATGGCCAGTGAATGTACTTGAGTCTCTTTTGGTAAGAGTCATGCCCCATACAGGGTAAGAGATGGAGATTGACATATGTAAAAGAGGGTTCCCCTATACTCTGGGAAACCTCAATCACTGATAAAGTAACCTTAAAAGTTGGGCAAAAGAGGCTGTGGTATAGCCTACCTCTGTATAACTACTCTCTAAAAGCAACCTCGGAAGGTGTCCTGACTTTACTTGTTTCCTACTCACGTAGAGTCATGATGGTTTAGTGAAGGTCGTTGAATGGAGTGAGGTCAGACCCCATTGTCAAGTGGATCTCGATCTGCAGAGGGTTCTGTCTGGGAGCTCTGCCCCTTGGATCTATAAACATTCTTGTGGGTACTGAGGCAGAAGTATTAGGAGGTCACAGCATGCTCCTGCCTTACCACCCTCTTCATTTTCCCTTTACTTAGCCTTTCTATCCATCTCTCCCCTGATTTGCTGGTCTTTCCTCCTCTTGCTCCCCTCCCCCAAGGCAGAAGTTCATCATCTTTTTTGGATCATGGACCCCTTTGACAGTTTGGTGAAGTTTATGGACCCCTTTTCTCAGAATCATGTTTTTAAGTGATTAAAAGATATATTAAGTTAAAAGTTGTAAATTTGTCATCCCATCTAAGCTTATGGTCCATTCTCTCCTGCCCTGGGTTGGGAAACCCTGCTTTAAGGTTATTTTTTATCTACTCTGTATGTATATCATACATCTCTTTCACATTAGTGTTGTTTCCTCCATTAGAATGTAAGCTTCTTGAGGGCAGGGACAGGTTTTGCTTTTTCTTCCTTAAATCCCTAGCTCCAGGAAGTGTTTCATAAATATTTGCTGACTGATTGATGTGAACTCAAATTCTCTGGTTCCAAATTCAGTATCTCCAAAGCAATAGATAAAAATTCAAGATCCAGAGGGGGGAAGTCCAGTGACAGGTGTCTTGATGAATCAATACTGTGACAGTTAGGAAGGAAGCAGAATCATCTTTGCCCTGAGCTGGCCCTGGAGAAGAAAGAAGCACAGACCTGATCACTTGGTTGTGTGATAGCAATTCAGGTCAGGCCTCTGGGAGGTCCAGGAGGATTTTGAAACAGGGTAACTAGAGTTCAAATCCTATCTCAGATGCTTACTAGCTGTGTGATTCTAGGCTGGTCACTTAACCTCTTAGCCTCAGTTTCCCCATTTGTAAAATATGAATAATATCACCTATCACAGTATTGTTAGAATCAAATAAGATAACATGCAAAATGCTTTGTAAACCTTAAAGCACTATGCAAATGTTAGTTATTATTGTCAGGTAAGGCATAATGGGGAATCTTTTTCATGCATGATTTGGACTAGATGGTAGTTGGGGTAAATGATTGTAACAGAATATTATTGTGCTATAAGAAATGATGAGTGGGGCGGTTAGGGGGCACAGTGAGTAAAGCGCCAGCCCGGAGTCAGGAGGACCCAAGTTTGATTCTTGCTTCAGACACTTAACACCCACACAAAAAAAAACTAGCTGTGTAACCTTGGGCAAGTTACTTAACCCCAACTGCTCTCCAAAAGGCAAAAAGAAAAAAGAAAAAGAAATGATGAGCAAGATGCTTTCAGAAACATCTAGGAAGACTTACATGAACTGATGCAGAGTGAAAGAAGCAGACCCAGGAGAACAATGTACACAGTAACAGCAATATTGTTAGATAATCAACTATGAATGACTTAGCTATTTGCAGTAATACAATGATCTAAGACAATTCTGAAGGACTCATGATGAAACATGCTAACCACCTCCAGAGAAAGAACTGAAGGAGTCTGAATGCAGATCAAAGCATACTTTTTTTCACTTTATTTTTCTTGGGGTTGTGTGTGTGTGTGCTTGTCTGTGTTCTCTTGTTGCAACACAGCTAATGCAGAAATACTATGTATAATCTATATCAATGTGTTTCCTTCTCCAAGAGGAGGGAGGAAAAAGAGGGAGACAATTTAGAACTCAAAAATAATACAAAAAAAGAATGTTAAAATTGTTTTTACATGTAATTGAGGAAAAATAGAATAAAAACATTCTTAAGAATAAAATAAAGTTATTGAGGGTCCACCCAAAAAAATAGATGGTTCCTATGGTCTAAGTCACATTCTATGATTTTGTGATTTCATAGGATCATAGATTTTGAACTGGGAGGAACCGGAGAGGTCATCTCTCTAGTTTATGTCCCTCATTTGAAGGATGAGAAAATGAGAATAAGTAGCTTCCTTATCGTCACCCAGCTAGTCAGTATCAGAAATGGCATTTGATATTCACAAGTCTCTACTGATTCCAAGTCTGGTACTCTACCTACTAGATACCCTTTAACCTTTGTACACAGCTGGGGTAGGCGGGAGCAACCAAGGCTGGGAACTAGCAAATGACAATGCCAGAAATAGTTTACCCCCAAAGATTTTGTTCTGGGTAGAGGAACTGGGCACAGAGGGATAGCTCACCTCTTACCAGCTCTGGCTATTGCCTGGTCACTTATTGTGCTTGGCTCCTATCTTTAGAAAGTTCCATGGCCTTTGACCTCTGCTTCCTGTCAGCAGGAGTGACCTCTCTCCCTCTAGGTCTCCATCTGTCTCTCATTAAGGTTCCATCTCTCTTAGTTTCTGATTTCACACTCTTCCCTTTCCCCATCCTTTCTTGTCACAATCCCCAGGTTGACTCTATGCCACCCAGCTCCTTTCCCTAAATTCATGAGCACCTCAGTAAAAAGGGCATTGATTTAAGGACCTTAGATACACACACATCCTGCAGTTCCCGGGGACAGAAAAAAAGTGAGTGGCCCAAATCCAAGAAAAGCTGGCACATCTTGCCCCATCTCAGAGGTGCCAGTCAATTCCAAAAGTCAGTGCTGAGCGCATGGCAGGTAGGGGCTGGATGAGTATATATTGATTCAGTGACTGGCTGCAAACTCACCTGACCATGGCTCTGTGGGAAAGTACAGTCTCACCTGCTTGTTGCCATTCCCTGCTAAGCCTGGGGAAGTAAGGGACCCCACTGACACATTTCTCCCAAGAACACTCATAGATCTCAATTGAAAATTCAGGGTCTAAATAATAACAACAATAACTAACTTTTAAATAATGCTTCCTATGTGTCTGGCACTGTATTAAGTAGTAACTTTGCGATGACTATCTCATTTAATCTTCACATGCACAGATAAAACATGGGCGTATTTGTCCTCATTTCTATAGGGAAACATTCAGGTCAGAGAACCTTCATCCATAGTACAACAACCTCAGTCCTCTGAGCTACCCACCCCACTGGACCCTCTGACCCCTAATACCAGCCCAGGCTCTTCCAAGGTGAAGAAGCTGGGGGTCAGCACCATTGTCCACCAGGCCCTCTAATCAGGATGACTTGGGAAGCACTTCACTCCATCATCCTTGTCCTATGCTCCTCCGAGCCCATGTTACTGCCCACTGTGCTGCCATCCTTGAGCTCATGGTGAAGGGCCCAGATTGTACCTTGGAGGAAAGAAAGAGAACCAGTGATGGTGACAGGCAGAGTCACTGTCCTGCAGAAGGCAGGTTTTGAGTTGATTCTTGACATAAGCCCTGGAAATGAAGGAGCCTAGTAAGCCCTGTCAAATGTCACTCCTTTAAGGCTGGCAAAGAGATTTACACCCATTTTCTCATTTGATCCTCACAGCAACCCTGATGATAGGTGCTATTATCATCCCCATTTGACAGATGAGGATACTGAGGCTCAGAAAGATTAGGTGACTTCCCACAGACCTGCAGCTAGCAATTATCAGAGGTGGGCTTTGAGCCCTAAGTCCTTCTGACCCAGTGCAGTATCCTTTCAATCCACCAAGGCAGCTAGTGGCCTGGAAGGAAAGATGACATGACTTAAAATTCAACTTCAGACCCTTACCAGCTGTGTGACCCTGGATGAGTCACTTCTGTCTGCCTGAGTTTCCTCATGTGTAAAATGGAGATTATAATAGCACTTACTTCCCAGGGTTATTGTGAGGGTCAAATGAGAAAACAATTGTAAAATGCTCAGTACAGTGCCTGGTACACAGTAGGTGTTATAGAAATGCCTCCTCCCTTCCCTCCCATCACACTGCCTCTCACAGTCGAGCTTTGCGACTTGGGGTAACTCACTTAACCTTATTCTCAGCTTTAGCTTCCTCCCACATGCAAAATTAAGGCAATAATATACTATCAACCTCACCCCGCTGTTGTGAGGAAAGTGTTCTGTCCTATGTTCTTTTGTTTTCATCTAGACCTGTGACTTCACCTTTGTAGGGAGCTCCCAGTGTGGAAACTCCTTCTACTGCTGCATATCAATTACTTATTGTAAGAGTGAGAGAGAGAGAGAGAGAGAGAGAGAGAGAGAGAGAGAGAGA
>NW_027187344.1:9129722-9135857 GCF_028583685.1 Petaurus breviceps papuanus | reverse complement strand
TGTGTGTGAGAGAGAGAGAGAGAGAGAGAGAGAGAGAGAGAGATGGGACCCAGAGAAATAAAATGACTTGCTTATGGTCATCCAAGTAACGTGTCAGAAGCACAATTTGAACCCAGGTATTCCTGATTTCAACACCAGTCTTCTAACCACTTCCCCATGTTACCTCTGCTGCTCCCTGTACATCTAAGCCTGAACTATTGTTTGTGGTGATCAGTCCATACTGATAATCCCTGCTGGTCATGTGTCTGTCTGCCTGTAATTTATCATTCCCCTTTTCTTGCCTATCCTGGGCCCTGGCAGGGCTGGTTGATCCTGGGCTGGATTGTTTACCCTAGACTGTGAGTTTACAACACCCCCAGGCCAGCAGTACCAGCCCCTCTGTTCTCCCAGGGCTGTCCTTCCAGCCTTCCCTCCCAGAGAGACTAGTGGTCTATACCAGAGTTTCTTCTTATAAGGCCAAAGCAATTTAACTGTGGGGGCAGGGAGAAGGGCCAATAGTTTATTCACTTAAAAAACCTCATGGACTTTCCAGAAATTCACATCTTTGCAAAAATTAACAATAAACTAAACAGATATTTTTTTTCCTGGAAAGAATCCAGATTTCAACACATGGGTAGGTCCCAGGGGCATAGAGAAACAGAGTCCGAGCGGATTGGCATTCTTCTGAAGTTCAGTCATGACATGCTCCCGCCTTCCCACCCTCTTCATTCTCCCTTCACTCATCCCTTCCATCCATCTCTCCCCTGATTTGCTGGTCTTTCCTCCTCTTGCTCCCCTCCCCCAAAATTCCACCCTCTGTCTGTCATCATCACTGCCTCTCTTTCTTCCTGGAAACCTCTAGGAGAGGGTGAGGTATGATCTGAGACCTTCCCCATGAGCTTGAGAGTCAGCATGGTTGAGAGTGGGCTCTGAGAGCACAGGACAAGGACAAGGGCATGGGGGGATTTCTTAAGACACCCTAGGTACATGTCCTGGTGGACAATGGGAATGACCCTTGACTTTGTTACATGTGGGCCACATATATCTACCTCACACACAAGGTGAAAGGTTAAGAAGCCCAGTCCTTTCTTTCCCCTTCCCAACCCTAGTGAAGAACCCAGTATCTACACAGGGGCTATCATGATATGGTAGAAAGAGTTGGTAGTCAAATTTCAAATTCCCGCTACAATGCTTGGGGGACTTGAGGCAATCATTTAATTCCCTTGGCTCTTCATTTCTTCAATTGTGAAAATAAGGGGGTCAGACCACATGGCCTCTGACTCCCAACTCCAGATCAGTGATCCTTGGGTGAAAATTAAATCCATATCAGTTACTTGAGTTGTATTTCCACACTTAGCCCAGTGGCCCTATCTTTGTAACTGATGTTCATAATTCTCTTATAAATCAACACATTCTGTCCGTATTATAGTCACACGGGGGTATATGGGGTGTTCAGGGAGGACTGGCATCTCTGATGAAAGGGCTTGCCAAACCCTCTTCAGAGCTGCTTGCCCGCCTTTGGTGTTCATCTGTCACCCAACAATCACGTATGTTTCCAAAAAGCTGTAGCATGTGCAGTGACCACGCCCTGGACAAAGCCATCTCAGCAGATGGATTAAACCAGGTTGAAGATAACCAAGGGGCCTCAAACCCATTGGTGAGTTAGGGGGATGCCTACCCCAAGTATGTGAAGATTTCTCCTGTAGGAATGGACAGATGAGAACAATGTGAGAGCTTAAGGCTTGGTCAGACATCGGAAACACCAAGGTCATCCACTGCATCCCTGACCATGGCCAGGCATCTTGAATTTTGTCTTGCCACTGGACTTCAATGACTCTGGAAGAGAAAGTGAGGCTGATGACTTTGTGCAACTGTGCCTTGCTTAAATCCAATTCCCTCACAAGTCCATGATGTCATTGGTCTTCAAAAAACAAAGGACAGGGTTGGCTAAGTGGCTCAGTGAATAGAGCACCAGCGCTGGAGTCAGGAGGACCTGAGTTCAAATTTGACCTCAGACACTTAACACTTACTAGCCCTGTGACCTTGGGAAAGTCACTTAACCCCAATTGCCCTGCCTTCTCCCCTCCGAAAAAAAAAAGTCAAAAAACAAAAGACAAACAACAACAGTCTCATACATATCCTATCCGGCTCTTCTCCCAATAGATTACTCTTTGGCAGGCAGGGACTGTGTCTTAGTCACATCAGGACTTCTCAGAATGCCCTGCATATAGTAGGTTCTTAGTAAAGGTTCGTGAAGGTGGAGGGATGGCTCCCCCTAGAAAGAGAATGGGGTACACTGTGGGGGGAGTAGACAGAGAGGAGAGCTCAAAAACACTTCATACATCAGAACTTCTGGGAAAAATCAAGGCATCCGAATGCTTGTTGTTTTAAATTTTTGAACATTCACTTTTGATTGTTTTGTGATTTTTTTCATTTACATTATCGCCATTATGCATTTTTTGCTTTGCTTACCTCAGTCTGTATCAGATGTTGTAAATCTTTCTATGATGCTCTATATTCATCATTTTTATCCTTTTTTTTTTACAGAATAGTAGTATTTCATTTCATTCATGTACTACAATTTGTTTAGCTATTTCTTAATTGATAGGCTATAAATGCTTAGGTGGGGTTTTTGTTTGTTTTTAGCACTATATTCTTATCAGTGAGTTCCTTGGAATAAACCTGGGTCAAAGGGGGAAAAAAAGAAATCAAGTCAACCATGCCCAGACTCTCAGTAGAGTGGAAAGAGATGCAGATTAGAGTCAGTAGGACATGAGCTCAGAGCCAGGATTTCCCCTTCAATCACACACACACACAGAGTTTGCTCATCTGTATGATGTTGGGGGGGAGGGGTAGATTAAATGGTCTCTAAGGTTCCTTCCTGATCTTTCCCTTGGACCTGTGTATGACTCCAGTCTGGCTCAGAGCAGATAAGGGAGCCATCTCCCACAACTGAGTCAGCATCAAGTTGTCATCAAAGTATCAAAGCTAAGACAGGCTAAGGAGCAGGAATGGAGGAGGGCAGAAGCCTGACCCTGATGGTAGTTTGGGGTTTATCCCCACCCCCATTTTGACTTCTTACCCCTTAAGCACAAAGGAGCCCTTGTTGTCTTCCCAGCTGAGCAGCTCCTATACTGGAGACCTGATGAGGGGTTTTTTTCTTGGGGAAGTGTCCTTCCCATGTCGTCCATCATTCCCTCTGGTGATAGCACTTTCAGGCTCAGTCAGCTCCAGTCTCTGAGTCTTGGGCCTGGGAACATAAACCAGACCTAAAATAAGAAAAGTCCCTGTAAAACCTTGGAAGAAAGGCAGAAGGTGAGTCACTGGGGTCACCTCTCACTGTCTGCTTCTCTCCACCTACAGGTGCCTCCCCAACCCTGACCTTTCTGAAATGTTTATGGTCCAAGACAGACCAAAAAACAGTAGTGATGTGAAGTCATGAACCATAATTTCCCAGGTAGGGAGATCACTGCTGTTTTTTGACTTGTATATAACCACACAGCCCCAGTCCCAGCCCTGGGCTCCTAAAGAGTTTCTTTTGAGCTCAGTCCCTCAGTATAGAGACAGTTCCTGGAGAACAGAAAGGGTTTCTGTCTTTATCTCCCCCAAAAAAAGTAGGAGAGAAGAGCTAAAAGATTTGTTTTCTGCTTCTCCCCTTCTCCCTCCCCCACTACCCCCATGATAGAGACTGGGCCTGAAACTCAATCCCTCTGCCAGGGGTGTGGTGAGTCCTGTCTCCCAGGGGCTTAGTCACTGCTCTCAGTCTCCCTGACCCTCTTGGAAAAGAGGGAGGGAGGACAGAGTTTGGAAGACATTCCTGCTGTCTGAGCTATACCCCTCCTCCCCCCTGCCCCCAATCAAAGTGAAAACATCAAGTGAGGATGCCCCAGGGGTTGGCACTGACTCTCCAGCCCACTCTGCATTAGAAGGCTTACATGGTACATGAGACCCAGAATAACCCAACAACCCTAAATTCTTCCTACAGATCTTAACTCGTGTTCCTCCCCTCTAAATACTGGCCAGGAGAGATTCTCCTGAAAGCAAGAGATCTAAATCCTAATCTGAGCTTTGCTACTATCTCTCTATGAGACCTGGAGCAAGTTATTTCCCCTTTCTGGGCCTCAGTTTCCTTGTCTGTAAAATAGTTGAAAGATATTGACATGTGCATCCTTTCAACTCTGAGATTCTCCAGACAAGACTGGAGTGTAATGGGGTATCTGAAAGACTAATGGCCCTTAAATCAGGGATCTGGATTCAAATTTCTCTTCTCCCTTCATTGCTGAAAGACCTTAGGCAAATTCTTTTTCTTCTCTAAGCCTCAGTTTCTAACTTTGCTAATGGGGACAATAATGCAACCATTACCTACCTCATAGGGGCTTTGTAAACCCAAAGCACTGTATAAATGTGAGTTATTGTTGCTATATGGATATTTAACTTGACTCTGTGATCCTGTGGCAACTGGATGAGGCCTTAAGGAAAACAGATTTGACAGTAATCCAGTACTTTACCAGCACCAAGCAGAGGGTCTTAATAGCAAGCCCTTAATAAATGTTTGTTCAAGTGACTTGACTTGAATTAAATTGAGCTCATTCCCTTCCCCCTAGAAATGTCCTCCCTAATCTTCTCTAAATTTTATATCATCCTTCAAATCCCAGCCCAGATCTCACCTCTTCCATAAAGCCTTCCTGACTACTAGCAGTAGAATGGAAACTCCTTGAGGGCAAGCACTGTTTCGGTTTTTGTGTGTGTGTGTGTGTTTGTATCCCCCAAATCCAGTGCAGGGTCTGGAACATAATCAATGTTTAATGAACATTTATTGAATTGATTTAAATTAATTTGAATTGCTTTAACCCTCACTCTTTCTCTTCTCTGAACACCTGGAACAGCACTGTAGGTTGTGCTGGGTAATAGTGATATAAGTACAAAGAATGAAACCATCCTTCCTGGCAATGAGCTTCAATTCTACAGCCCTTGTCCTCTAGAAGCTTACAGTTTAATAAGACATATACATAAATACCTAAGCCACAATGTAGACCTAAGTGCAAACATGAGGTCCCAAGTTCTAAGAGAAATCTAAGAACAAGGGACATTGTCAGGCTGTGTAGACCTCTCCACCCTCCCCTACCCCAGGGGCTAGCATAGGCTTTATGGGTACTTAAGTCTTAACTCCAATTAATTAAACACAGCAACAACAAATCCCAAAGCAGCCACCCAGGCCCCAAGTGGAAACAGAACCAGAGACTCTTGACTAGCAAGACACCGCTACCCATGTTCCATTCCATTGACTGCTGCTCAGGAGCCCAGATGGGTCCACAGGGCTTGGCCCTTCTCCCATTTCATGCCTGCCTCCCATGAGAGGGCAAATGGTTCCCTGTGGCAAAATGTATGTATAGGGGTGGGAGTGAGGGTAAGAGAACCAGAATAAGGTGTCCCCTGAATAGTGTCCCAGTTTTTTAATCAATCTATGCCAGGGGAGACGGGGAGGAGAAGGGAGGGTAAAGCTCAAAGTCTCAATGGTTGCAGCAAAAAGGGTGTTTTGCTAAGAGCCTGGGGGTGGGGGGAGGGAAATGGGAAATGGACAGAAGGACCACAGGGTTCTCTCTGCTCTGCTCCGAGAACAGAGAAGTATTGCTCTGTTTGGTGGAGCTGATTGCAGGAAGAATACCTTTGGCTATCCATCAGGGAGACAGAGTGAGCAAGAGAGAAGGGGCATTTTAGGAGGGGAGCCAGGGAAATTTGATCATTAAGAAACCCTCCTGGCTGTCTGGGGGAATTTAATTAAATTGCTGGAAAGGGCTGTGTGCAAGGGAGCACATCTGGATCCAATATGTGGAGCTTTGATATTTTTTTCTTCTCTCTCTCTCTCTCTCTCTCTCTCTCTCTCTCTCTCTCTCTCTCTTTCTCCCTCCCTCTCTCCTTCCCTCCTCTCTGATTCTCTTCTGTCTTGGTTTCTCTATCATCTCAATCTTTTGTCACTGTTTCCCTCTTTCTCTTCTATTTCTCTGTCTCCATTTCTCCCTCATCTCTCTTCTGTGTGTGGATGTGGGTGTTTGTTTCTCCTTCCCTCCCTCTTCTCTCCTCTTTTCTTCTTCTTCTTCTTCTTCTTCTTCTTCTTCTTCTTCTTCTTCTTCTTCTTCTTCTTCTTCTTCTTCTTCT
>NW_027187344.1:9129287-9129712 GCF_028583685.1 Petaurus breviceps papuanus | reverse complement strand
CTTCTTCTTCTTCTTCTTCTTCTTCTTCTTCTTCTTCTTCTTCTTCTCTCTGTCTCTCTCTGTCTCTCTCTCTCTTTCTCCATCTCTCTCTCTCTTTCTCCTCCATATTTTCCCAAGTCAGTGCTGAAAAGGGGGGAAATAGCAGAGCCACGGAGTATTGATTCACATGAGACAGAATTCCTGGCAGGAAAAGAAAGAGGGGGAGGGAAGAGAGATTCAGAAGAGGGAGACCAAGAGATATAGACAGGAAGAGACAGAGACTGAGAGAGACAAAGAGAATTAAACTAAAAAAAAGTGGGGAGGGAGGAAAGATAGGAGGGGAGAAGATAAGGAAAGAGATAGAGGAAGTAGAAAAAGACGAGAGAGAGAGACAGAGAGAGAGACAGAGAGAGAGAGAGAGAGAGAGAGAGAGAGAGAGAGAGAGA
>NW_027187344.1:9124617-9129187 GCF_028583685.1 Petaurus breviceps papuanus | reverse complement strand
GAGAGAGAGAGAGAGAGAGAGAGAGGAGGGAGAGGAGAAGGAGAAGAGAAAAAAAGGATACAGAGAGAAAGATAAAGGGGGAAAAGAAAAATGGAACAAAGACTGAGTTAGAGTTGAGTCCTTAGTGATGGAGCTCCAGGCAAACTAAAAGTCAAAGAATAGTCCTCAAAACCTTAGGCCAACAAAGGACAATCTCACACCTTTTTTGTGCTCCTTTAAGAGTCAATTCTTTCTGCACCCAGACAAGCCTTCTCCTCTGAGACCACTGTGGTTTCCCAAGGCTCTGGGGCCTTACCAGATCCCCACTTACAGATGAATGTGGAATCTAAGCATAAACACCCATCTAAAGCACTAAACTTTTGAGTACAAGGCTGAAGTTCATTGAAGAGAGAGTCTAGGAAAAGAGACAAATGGATGAGCAGACAAAAGTAAAAGGTCATGATCAACAGCTGACCAGAATGCAATTGGGTGACATAGTGAATAGAGCTCTGGATTGGGAATCAGAAAAACTCAAGTTCAAATCTGGCCTCAGACACTAGCTGGGTAACCCTGGGCAAGTGATTTAATTGTTTGCCTCAGTTTCCTCATCTGTGAAATGAGCTGGAGAAGGAAATAGCAAACTTTTCTAGTATCTTTGCCAAGAAAACCCCAAATGGGATCACAAAGAGTCAGACATGACTAAAAAATGACTGAACAATAATAAACATGAGCTCCATAATCCCTAGCATGTACTTGTTTTTACATTGACTGCTATCCGGTAGGTTTGCTGGTGTTTTATCTCCCCCAACTAAATTGAGAGGCAGAGTGGTACAGTGGAATGAATGCTGGATTTGAACACAGGGGACCTGAATTCAAATCCTAGTTTTGCTACTTACCATTCTTACATACTACTTTGCTACTTATCCTACATACATACATGCATTCTTGGGCAAGTTACTGTCCCCTGTGAGCCTCAGTTTCCTCACCTGTAAAATGAAAGGGACAACTTTTAAGGTCCCTTCCATCTCCCCATCTAGGACCCTGAGATCTTATGACTATAAATTCCTCAAGACAATTCCTCTTCCACCCTTGGGTATTTGCTACAAACAAATCAAAAGTTGCTTTTTCTTTAAAATTTTCCTTGGCAACCAATATGGCCAATGATTAAGGAATAGCTGAATAAACTTTGGCACAGCAGCATAATGGAATAGTACTGTGCCATCAGAAATGACAAATGCAAATACAAAGGAATAAGGAAAAACATGTTTGAACTGATGCAGAGCGATGAGAGCAGAATTGGAACAAAAGGCATACTGGCTACAACGGTATTTTTTAAAAATAACAACATCAAAATCTGAAGAAATTCAGCAGAAACAATCAGAAGAAAAGAATGAGAAGAGGGCACCAGAGCATGTAAGACCTTTTTGCTATTGTTTTGTGAAAGTAGTTAGAATGTGCACTTTTCAAGATGACACATTGTAAAAAGTTTATGTTTCTATGTATCATTTCATTTCCAAAATCTTGGTTGTTTATTTGAATGTTTCTCTTTGTTGATGGTTACTAGAGTTATACTTTAAAAAAATTATTTTAAAAACCCTTAACTTCTTCATAGGGCATTCAAGGCCATCTACAATCTGGTCCCAATCCAAAGGAACCAACCTTATCTTCTGTTGCTCTCCCTTTGTTCTAGCCACACCAAGATTTTCACCATTCAGGCAATGTGCTATGCTCAAATTGTTTCCCTTCCCTTGTCTGAATGTCTTCCCTTTTCCCTTGTCTGAATAAACTCAAGGATTTTTTCCTCCTCTTCCTCTTTCTCCCTCTCCTCCTCCTGCTCCTGCTCCTCCTCCTTCTTTTCTTCTTTTTCTTCTTCTTCCTTTTTTTCTTCTTTTTCTTTTCCTCTTCCTCCTCTTCTTCCTTGTCTTCCTCCTCCTCTTCTTCCTCTTCTTCCTCCTCTTCCTCTCCTTCCTATTTTTCTTCTTCTTCCTCCTCTTTAGAGGTATAATAGAAAAATAGTTGGATATAGAGTCAGGACCCTGGTTTTGAATCTTCACTCCTTGTATGACCCCAAGCAAGTCATTCCACCTCAGTTTCCTCATCTGTGAAAATTAGAGTTAGACTAGATGATGTCATTTTAAAAGCCTGGTGTAGCCTATCGACACCTTCTCAAAATAATGTTTTTAAATGCATAAATATTGAAAAGGGAACTAATTATATTGAAATACAGTTATCAAAAAAGATCCCAGACTAGGTCATCTCTAAGGTCCCTTTTAACTCTAACTCTATGATTTTTTCATAGAGTTAGCCCTCTTTGGAATCCCTACAGCACTTAGTGTCTATATCCAGTGGTGTGCTGGTAAATATTTAACAACCAGCCCATCAGGGGGAAAATGTACTCACCACACACTTTTAAGTTTCATCTACATTATTAACATTTTTCTATTGACTTCTTAAGGTCTAGACAAAACAATAAATCAAACCCTGCTTTGTAGTTTGCTGATTTCAGATGTGTAAATACTCATACTAAAAATTTAACCATCAGCTTTCCTTGAACTGGTTTGAGCTGGCCCCAGCACATACCTCTGTACCCCTCACTGGGCCCTCAGTTTATCCTTCTTACTTCTTTACTACTTTTCCATGTGTATTAGTCTTATCTCTACAAGAAAACTGTAGATTCCTTAGGTTTAGATGCCTCTTTGCCTCTTTTGTACCTACCAATCCCCTAGCAAGGATTCTGGTCCTGAGTGGATAATGAATTGACTGGTCTAGACATCTTAGAATTTTGTTGCTCAAATTTTGAAGAGACCTGGGCTCATGGGTGTAATAAGCCCCTATAATACTGTCATAGCACTTGGTACTTTTAAAAGCATTTTTGCATCAGGCATATCATTTAAACTTCACAATTATCCTGCACAAGACACTAACATAAATAAATTGAAACAAAGAAATGGAAAGTCAGAGAGGTTGACTAGTCCAAGGATGCATGACTAGTTAGTGGAAGCATTGAATGTAACAATAACAGTAACAACAACTCATATCTCTGTCATATCTTAAAGTTCACAAAGCGCTTAACTAACCCCAACTTTATGAGGTATGGAGAATGAGTATTATCATTCCCATTTTATAGATGAGGAAACTGAATTTGCCCAAGGTCACACAATAAATAGCAAGGCCAGAACTCAAGGGATCAAAGGATTTAGAACTCCAGGGACTTTACAGGTGCTCATCCAATGCTCTCGTTTGACAGAGGAGTAAATGAATGCCAGTGAGGTGAAAGGACCTGTCTGGCAGGACCTATAACACAGACAGTAGCAGTACTGTCCAGATTCAAACTCCTGTCTTCGGACTACCATCAGTTATACCATCTACCAGTTCTCCTGCTTCCCAGACCAAAGTTCTTATCACCAGACCTATACTACAAATGCAACTTTCAATATTATCAGGGTTGATATTTAATATAATGGTTCAAGGCGTTTTGCTGTACCTCTTCCCACAGCATCTGGTACAAGGTATTTGCACACAGTGAGTGTGTAAACATTGTTCACTTTCCTCTTTAGCATCCACTCATTGCTGTACCCATCACTAGAACAGTAGGTCCTTTTCAGCCCCATTAGCTTACATGACTGAAGTTCTGTATGCCCAGGTATATGAAGGGGTGAAGGGATATTACCCTTCAGTTCATGAGACTTAGTGAGACTGGTTTGATGCTTCTCCCCAGTAGACTCTCTAGTTTTCCAGACATCAAGACCACGTCAATTGTCCTAATTTTTGCATGAGAAAGAATTAAAGTGAAAGAATTGTAGACTGGCTGTTAGAACAAGAACGTACATTGTTTGAGCTACAAGAGGCCTTGAAACTTTGGATATCACAGTTAGAGATCTTAGGACATCACAGTTAGAAGCCACCTTAGAATACAGAATGTTAACCCTGGAGGGATCTTAGGAGAGTGGCTGTCAGGCCTGAAAGGGACCTTAGCATACAAAATGTTAGAATATAGAATATCAGCACTGGAAGAGACCTTAGCATCAATTAATTAATCAACAAGCATGTATTAAGCATCTACTACATGCCAGATAGAGAACAACTAGATGGGGCAATGAATAGAACACTAGGCCTAGAGTCAGGAAGACTCATCTTTCTGAGCTCAAATCTGGCCTCGGACAACTACTAGCTATGTGACCCTGGGCAAGTCACTTACCCTGTTTGCTTCTGTTTTCTCATCTATAAAATGAGCTAGAAAAGAAAACATCAAAACACTCCATCTTTGCCAAGAAAATCACAAATGGGGTCATGAAGAGTTGACCAAGACTGAAAAGCAACTCAACCAAGGAGCTTCTAATTATCAAGGGAACTACCGTGTTTCCCCGATAATAAGACACTGTCTTATTAAATTTTTTGGAAAGAAAAACACCAGAGGGCTTATTTTCAGGGGAGGGCTTATGTTGTCCTGCCTCAGCTCTCCTCTGCGGCACTGCTCTCAATGGTGCCAGCAAGCAAATCACTGGGGAAGAACAGGATGACGCGCTCACTGCTGCAGCTCTGATTGGATGCAGCTCGGAGTGCGGCGTGCGTTTCACGGGGGGGGGGGGGG
>NW_027187344.1:9085188-9124517 GCF_028583685.1 Petaurus breviceps papuanus | reverse complement strand
CGCAGGGGATCACCTTCACTACAGTAGCAATCTCAATAGGGCTTATTTTCGGGGGAGGGCTTATTTTAGAGGAATCTTACACAGTAAGGGGAGGGCTTATTTTCGGGATAGGTCTTATTATCGGGGAAACACGGTAATATATCCATACGGAATAAGTACAAGGCAGTTAGAAAGGGCTGCCATCAGCTCTTAGGGCGTTCAGGGAAAAATAAGGCTTCATTTAGAAAATAGTGCTGGAGCTAAGTCTTGAAGGAAGAGGAATTCTAACAGGTGGAGGTGAGGATTCTAGGCACAAATTGTTTAATTCAAGCCTTTCATTTCATAGGGCAAGAGTTCTTGAAGGGAAAAGACAGGCCAGAAGTTCTTTTCCTCCTGCTGTGGCCCTAACTATCACACCACATTTCAAATATTTCCCAATCTAAAATCCTCCCATAGCCACAGTTCAAAGCTACATGGTCTAGTGTTCCAAGGCAAAGAACAGGAGGGGTAATCCCACAGGGACACCCCCCCAGAAAGGGTAAATTTGCAGAAGCTTTGAAAGCAGTTGGAGGTTGGGCAGATAGGCATGTTATAAATGACCCTCTCAAACTCAAGTTTTTTGGGGTTTTTTTTTTAAGGCAGATTTATTAACTTAACATCCTGAATCGTCTTTCCCTCTGGCATAAAGGGAAGGAAGAAAAGAACATGGCCCCAATGGGAAGAGAGGTGAAATGGGTGCCCAGAGTCCAGATTTCAGTCTTGGCTTTGGTGCTAACTCACTCTATCATCTTGAACAAGTGTTCCTCTCTGACCCTCAATTTCCTCCTCTAAAAATGAGGTGAGACTAACTGATCTGGAAAGACCTTTTCAACTCAAGTTCTATGATTCTATGAGAATGGTTTATATGGAGTATTTCTTTAAAAAAAAAAATTAAAGAGGCCAATTAGTGATGGTTAAGAAAAGATCCCAGGGTAGCTAGGTGGCACAGTGAATAGAGCACTGGCCTTGGAGTCAGGAGGACCTGAGTTCAAATCTGTCCTCAGACACTTGACACACTTACTAGCTGTGTGACTTTGGGCAAGTCACTTAACCCCAATTGCCCTCCAAAAAGCAAAAAAAAAGAAAAATAGAAACAATCCCTATTTAAAACATACACATACACATACTCATATATACATATACATGTTGTTTAGGTTGTTTTTCAATCGTGTTCAGTTCTTCATGACCCATTTGGGGTTCTCTTAGCAAAGATACTGCACTGGTTTGCCATTTCCTTTTCCAGATCATTTTACAGATGAGATAACTAAGGCAAACAGGGTTAAGTGACTTGCCCAGGGTCACCCAGCTAGCAAGTGTTTGAGACCAGATTTGAACTCAGGACGCTCTATCCGCTGCACCATCTATCTGCCTACATTTGCATACATACATACATACACATACATGTGTGTATACATATACACATACACATACACCTGTGTGTATATGCACACAGACACATGCCCCTTAGTCCCACAATTCCAAACTCTACATAAAAGATTTCTTTAGGTAGCTGTAGAAATACTTCTTGCGGACCAGCTCATGTACCCCATTTATCTCCTCCTCCAGCATCTTGACCCCACTTAGGTCAGTACCTCCCACTGAGTCTTTGGGGCTCAAAAAGACAGAGAGTCTTGCTTTCTTTCTCTCTTCCATCTTCCTCCAAGGCATTTGAACCAAGTGAAGCAGATCACCCCCTCTCTGATCCTTGAAGTTCTCCAAAGGGAAGGAAGAGGGGGCTGAGCCACAGACTTCTGGGGGGCTGCTCTCAGGGCAGATGCTGATGACTCAGAGGGAAAAGGCCAGCCTCTGGCTATAGTTGTACATGTAAGCTTAGTTGGTTTTGTTATTGTTTAAAGTTAAGTTCATATTAAATTACTTATTTTAAGAAAAAAGAAAGACTGGCTTGGCAGAGAGCACTGGGTTTGAAAATTTGGACATTCAGATTTAACTCCTAGTCTAAAAAGACCTTAGTTTCTTTCTTTCTGTGAACCTCCATTTTCCTGTATGCTAGTCACACCAGGTCAACAGGACAACTGGTCAACAAACATTTATTAATCACCTACTATGTGAACAGTGGCTGCAATATGTTCTGGAGATACAAAGAAAGGCAAAAATGCTCCCAATCCTCAAGGGGCTCACATTCTAAAGGGGGCTACAATATGGAAACACATGAGATACATGCAGATATATATGAAATACATATATAATACACATACATATGTGTGTGCATTTGTTGGAGGTAATCTCAGAAGGAAGGCACTAGCAATGAGAAGAACCAAGACAATATTTTCTAGAACATGGGATTTGAGCTGAGACTTCAAGAAACAGCCAAGTAACAGTCAGCCAGAGAAGACAGAGGAAAGACAGAAGACAAAACTCTTCACTGCTTAAATAGCACTGGGTCCATTGGTGCCTGAGCATTGTACTGGCCTCCAGATCCCCAGTGCCAAAGATACATTATCAGAATGAAGATTCCTAGAACTAGAAGCCTCTTGAATAAATCTCTTTCTTCTCACTGAAAATCTGCCCTTCCTCAGCTTCCTGCCTCTGTCCTAACCTGGCTGGCTGTGAAGGAGAGAATACATCATTCCAGAGGGGAGCTGCAGCTGTTGTGGAAGGCAGACTTCTGTCTGGTGCTGTGAATATGTTGCCTTAAGAACTCCTTCCCCATAGGTCCAAGGCACCAGGAATGGTGCGTATGGTGCTGCCGTAGGTTGGTTTTACTGAACCATTTTTCTTTGTTACTGGGCAGGTTGGGCAGTGAGGAGAGAAGGGGAAGGGGAGGATGGTGCATGTCTAGAAATGACTGTTAAGTAAAATCAAAAGGTACCAAATAAATCTTTGATGAAAAAATAAAGATAATTTGCCATAAACCCTGTTGTTGTTGCTGTTGCTGTTGTTGTGGTTGGGGCGGGGTGAGTTCAGGAAAGCTCCCAGGGAATAGGTAAGCATTCGTCCCAGATTCTTCTTTCAAGCCAACCATAGACCTAAAGGTGCCTTCATTCATTCAAGAAATAAGTTTTTATCTCAAAAAAAGAATTGCAAACTACAATCAGCCATGTGAAACAATACCCCCAAACCACTAATAATAAGAAAAATGCAAAGCAAAACAAGTCAATCCAAGTCAATAAGCATTTAAGTGCCTCTTATGGGCCAGGCACTGTGTTAAATACTGGGAGTACAAAGAAAGAAAAAAAAAAAACACCAGTCCCTGCTCTTAAGGAGCTCACCATCTAACGGGACAGATGATATGAAAACAATTATATTCACACAAGATCTATACAGTATAAATTGGAAATCATCTCAGAGGAGAGGCACTAAGGAGGAACATTCTTGGTTTCTTGCAGAAGGTGAGACTTTAGCTGAGACTTGAAGAAAGCCACAGAAGCCAGAGGCAGAGAGGAGGAAGAGGGAGATCATTCTAGACATGGGGGACAGCTGTGAAAATGATAGGAGTCAGGAGCTGGTCTTATATTCAACAATCAGCAAGGAGGACAAGAGCAGGGTCACTGGATCAATGAGTACCTTGGGGGAAGGGGGAGGAATAAAGTATAAGAAGACTGGAAATGTAGGCAGGGGCCAAGTTACCAAGGACTTTAAAAGCCAGACAAACAATCTTACATTTGATCCTGGAGGTAATAAGGAAACACTGGAATGAGATTGAGGGGAGTGATATGATCAGACCTATACTGCAGTGGGGAGAGAGGTGAGGCAGGGAGACTAACCAGTAGACTAATACAATAGTGCAGTCCTAAAATGGTGGTGACACTGCCAGAGGAGAGAAGGGGGCATATCTGAAAGATGTTATAGAAGTGAAATGACAGATCTCTGCAACTGAATGGATATGGGGAGTTAGAGAGAGTGCCTGAGAATTGCAAAAGAGAGCACAACCCAAAGTTGCAAGCCTGGGTGACTAGGAAGATGGGGAAACCTTGACAATAATAAGGAAGTTAGAAAGCGGAGACACTTTGGGAAGAAAGATAACGAGTTTGGTTTTGAACATGTTGAGTTTGAAATGTCTATTTCCAGATTGAGATGTCTAATAGGAGGGTAGAGATTTGAGACTAGAGGTCAAAGGAGAGCTTAGGGCTGGACAAATAGATTTGGGTCATCAGAATAGGGATGATAAGTGAATCCATGGGAGCTAATAAGATCACCAAGGCTATTGTTGTTTGTCCTTCATTCTGGAAGAGGACCATAACATCAGGGAGGTGATACCATGACTTGCAAGTGAATTGGATTTAAGTGAGGGAAGGCTGTGCAAAGTCACAACCTTACTTTCTCCTCCTGAGCCATCTGGGTCCAGTGGCAAGATCTAGATCAAGACAACTAGAGATGGCCCTGGATGCAGACCTTTTTAAACTAAGGTCTTTAACAAGTCTCAGTTTGACTGAGGGGATCACCAAGAGAGATAGCCTAGAGAAAAAGGAGAAGAGAGTCCAAGACAGAGTCTTGGGTGAAACCCACAATTAGGAGACAAGATCTGGATAAAGATGCAGCAAAGGAGACAGAGAAAGAGGAATCCAACAAGTAAGGGGAGAACCAGGAGAGAGCAGAGTCATAAAAACCTAGAGAAATGAGAACATTAAAAGAGATGATTGACAGTTCCAAAAGCTCCAGAGAGGTCAAGAAGGAGGATTGAGAAAAAGCCATTAGATTTGGCACCTCATATCCAGCAAATCAGCAAAGTGGCAGAGATGACAAAAGTTAGGAAAGTTAATGTTGGGGGGATTTGGGGAAAGATAAGCACACTAATGCATTGTTGGTGGAGCTATGTGTTAGTACAAATATTCTAGAAAGCAGTCTGGAACTATGCAAACAAAGTGGCTAAAATCTCCATACCCTTTGACCATAGATTCCACTACTAGTCATATACCCCAAGGAAGTCACTGATAAAAATACAAGCTGCCCATATATCAAAATATTTATACCAGTATTTTTTTTTAAAGCAATCGGGGTTAAGTAACTTGTTCAAAGTTACACAGCCAGTTATTTCTGGGTGTGGTGCTGAGTATCTGAGCCCAGATTTGATTCAGGTCATCCCGACACTGGAGCCGGTGCTCTTACTCGCTGAGCCACCTGGCTGCCCCTAAGCAATTGGGGTTAAGTAACTTGCTCAAGGTTACATGGCCAGGTGTTTCTGGGTGGGTGCTAAGTGTCTGAGCCCGGGATTCAATCTCCAGGTCATCCTGACACTGGAGCCGGTGCTCTTACTTGCTGTGCTACCTGGCTGCCCCATATAGCAGTACTTTTTGTAGTAGTAAAGAACTGGGGAGTATATGCCCATTGTAATGAGTAATGGCTAAATAAATTGTGGTTCATGAATGTGATGGAATACTACTGTGCTGTCAAAAACATTTTTTTGATGAATGCAATGAAGTATGGAAAAACATGAGCTGATATACGTAGAGTCAAGAAAACAATACACATGCTGATCACTGTAATGTACATAGAAAGAATAACCTTGAAAGTGAATGTTGAGAGGAAAAGCAAAAAAAGGGCGGGAGCTGTCTAAGTGCCACAGAGAATAGAGCACTGGCCCCAGAGTCAGAAGGATCTGAGTTCAAATCTGGCCTCAGACACTTACCACTTACCAGCCATGTGACTTTGGGCAACTCACTCAATCCCAATTGCCCTGCCTTTCCCCCACAAAAAAGGAAAAATAAAAGTGAGTGTTGCAAAATTATGAACAAGATTGACCCCAAAGAAAAGGTATGAGAAGACACCTCCCCACATGACTTTGAAGAGCTGGGGGTCCACAAGTGTGAAACATTGTATACATTATCAGATTTTTTTAAAAAAATTTCTTTTTAAAAAGGCTTGTTTAGGATAGCTGTCTGGGTGGGAGAAAAGGAGAAAAATGGGAAATTTAGGCAACATAAAAACAAAAGATATCAATTTAAAAAAATTTTAAGTACTTACTGAGCACCAACTTTTTGCCCAGCAATGGTAGGAGACAGATAAGCACCAGATCAATCCCTACCTTTAAGGAGTCCAAGGTCTAAGTGGTGAGAAATAGGTACATGAAACTAGTAGAGAACACAGATCAATCCCAAAAAAGATGGACTCAGGCTTTGGGTCAGGGTTGAACTAGAAGACCCTCTGAGATTTATAGAGTCCTAAGATTTAACAATAAAACAGACATTAGAGGTGATTTAGTCCAAGTCTCTGTAAACAGAGGAGGAAACTGAGGAAATAAGACCTTGCCCAAGGTCATCCAAAGAGGGGATTTTAAGTAATAATAAGTAGTAAATGGAAAAGCTGGGGCCCAAGCCCAGGTCTTTTAACTTCAAATTCAGTGCTCTTTCCATAATGTAAGGGGTTTTCAAGTTTTCTTGTCTCATGACCCTCTGTAGTTAAAAGTTACTGGGGACCCCAAAGAACTTTTGTTGGGGGAAGGGTGGATTATGTCTTTTAATATTTACTGTATTATAAATTAAAATATCTTAGTATTCTTAGAAAGATTTCTTTGAATTCGTGGACCACCTGAAAGTCTCTTGGGGACCCCACAGGTCCCTGAACCCCACTTTGAGACTGCTACACAATCCATACTACCTTTTGACCCTGGGATTCTAGACTCATTAGAGCAGGTCTGCCAGAATTCCAAGAGATGAAAGATCAGTGAAACCCAAAGTGATCTAGGAAGGCTTTATGGATAAGGTAGGGGCTTGGGTTGAGCCTTGAAGAACAAATTGGGGCAATGTTTCTTTCCTAAATTGTGATCTTACGGACTTGACACATTTTTCTTCTTAAATATAAAATTATTTATGATGTCAAAAAATAGGTAACCCATGTGGCAATTTTGTCTACATGAGAAAGGCTGACTTATTTATACCTTATTCCAAAATTTCCTCAGTCCCTTTTCCCCCTAGAAATATTCTATATCTTTGGACCAGCATTTATGGGTTCTAGCACTATATTTCAAGCCCCAAAGTGGCATATAGTCAGATTAGTTTCAAAAGTGATGGGCTAGGATATGGGCCCAGACCACAGAGTCAGTCCCTGCCCAAAGGATCTTGGGTAATAGGAATGAAATGGATTAAAATTTTGTCAAAGGAATCAAGAGAGAAGAGAAAAATTTGAGGTTGAAGTCAACTCCAAGATATCCTAGGATGCTGAGGGCAGCCCCCTCCCTCCTTGGATGGGAGCCTTCCTCTCTAGCCCTCCACCCCTCCTCCTACCCCAGAACAGGAGAGCCCAATTTCTGTAAACCCTCTTCAAGGTTAGCAGGGAAACCCATAACCATAAGACATCCATCCAGAAAGCTTCAGTGGCAAATCTGGTCGCCACTAGCTTTGGATAACCTAGAACAAGTGAAGAGAGAAACACTGGAATCAGGCATGAGGAATCTGACAGAGTGATGATATACAGATTTTAAAATAAATGTATCTAATTAGGGATGCATTGTTTGGCTTGAGAAAAATGATGCTTCCTCCCCCCTCCTCTCTCCTTTTAACTGATTTCCCTGCTCCCAATCTAACAGCTAAAAAGGAAATTGCATTTAATACAAATTGTTTTATTTAAAAAACCTTGACCCCGACTTCAAAAAAGTCATTAGAAACTCTCTCTCTGAAAGGCCGACAGGGCCTATTACGGAGAGGCCTGTTAATTTCTCAATGACTTACTGTTCTTGCTCTGCTCAGGGAAATGGGTAAGGAGTTGGAAGGTAATTTAAGGCTCCCTGCAGAAAGGTGTGTAAATCTTTGCATGTCTAAAGAAACTTTACCAGACCACTAAGTTAGAGGAAAAGCAAACTCGAATCCCATTTTTTTTCCTTCTTTCCTTTGGAGCTCTGATCTCTTTGATCATTTAAAAAAAAACTAAAAAGGTCATATTTCACCCCCAAAATATCAGCAATCAGCAAGCTGAGGAAGTGGGAGCCCACAGGGAATTTCGCCACCGATTAGGGCCTCAATTTAATTATTTAACGCCTGCCTGGATTGCTGAGCACTGCCAACACCCCTCCAAGAGACATAGCCTAAGTTCAAGAGGGGGGTTATAAATAATAATTATAATTATAACTCCAATTAAACAAGCTAGCTGAGCAAGTCCACTCATTCAGCTACCTTTCCTTCCCTTTTCCCTCCATCCCCCATCACTGAGGATCCCCCCCCCTTTCCAGCATCACAATTCACCTCTGCCATTCTTCTCCACCCCCACTGCCCAATCCTGGGCACTATGCAATGAATAGCCTTGCGTATTCCCACCTTACCGCAAAATAATCACAGCAAGATGTTGCCCCAGGAGAGAAGGGTCTGAGCCTTTGTGAAGGCCAGCAGCAGACTCTGTCAAGGTGTAGGAGTCTCCCAATCATCCCCGGCTTGCTCCAGACTATGATGCCACTGTGTCCCTTTTTCATGATAATCGAGGATTCCAGCATCTTTCTACAGACTTGCAGGAAGACCTGATGGGTCCACTCTTCAAATGTCTACTGAGGAGGAACTCTTAAGTTGGCCAGCCCTCAGAAACCCAGAATCCCAAAGCACTTGGCTGAGTAGAAAGTTCTACCCCCAAATAATATTCAAGCCATCCTTCTCTGAACCTGTTTCCTCAACAGTAAAAGGAGGGAGTTCAATTAGCTCATGGAACCACAAATTTAGAGCTTCAAGTCCACTTAGTCCCCTTCCTTGATTTTGCAGATGGGAAAACTGAGAATCAAAAAGGTTAAGTGAGTTGCCCTGCATCCCATAGCTAATAAGGGCAGGATTTAAAGCCAAATCTTCATGACTCCAAGCTTAACACCCTATCCACTGCCTCACGCTTATCCTTAAGGTCTTATGTCATTTTTCAGCAAACAAAACTTCACTAGAAGGCACCAATGATACCAATATTGTCTTCTGGGAGACCAGAGGAAAAATAGATAATACCCACCCTGAATCTGGGTTAGCTCCTCTGGGCATCCCACCCATAAGAAAAGGAAGTATCTCAGCAGCTTCTTAGACCATAACTTTTAAAAATTATTTTTATTTCATTAAATATTTCCCAATTACATGTAAAAGTGTTCAGCAATCATTTTTTCACATTTATTTATTTTATTTTAATTTATGGAATAAAACAAGTACTTCCATAACATAGTATAATACACAAGATAATTGCACACAAAACTGCAAACAAGACATCTCAAAAAGCTTAAAACTACACTAAGACTTTGGGGATGTCTTGTACCCAGCTGTTTCTCATGTACATCTCTAGCCAAGAATGTAAGTTTCTTGAGGGCAGAGACCAGGTTTTTTACTAACATAGACATGAATACATTGTTGGTGCTTCTTATATAAATTCTATGCATGGAGTGGCAAATACACAGATGCATATAAACAGCACATATGTACACATTCATGCACAAACACATCCGCATTTCCATATCCATTATTGCACTCCTGCTGAATACAAGGCACTTTACATTTGTTGACTGATGGAAAGAACATGAAAATGACTGGATCCCTCTGCACTCTGCCCCCCACACACATACACATCATCTATCCATTCCAATGACACTATGTGTAAGGATCTGTGTACCTTCTATGAAATCAACCTCAAAAGTTAGGATGTACTGGAAACATTCCTTGCTTTCCCTTAATAACCCATTATAATAATAATAATAGCTCCCATTTATATATCTCCTTATAATACACATATATCTTCCTGGATTTCGCTAAATTCTAAAACCTGTTTTATTTTCAACTCTATAAATTTTCTTGTCTGGTATCCATGAAGTGGAAAAAGGGAAAATAGAAAGTAGCAACTAAACATTTACCAAAATAGTGGAACTATTTTAACAATCTCAAATTTTAATGATCTTCTGGGATTGAAAAATAAAACCTTCAGGCTTGGTGGTGTAGTAAGTAGAATGCCAGCCCTGGAGTCAGGAGAACCCAAGTTTGGTTCCAGCCTCAGACACTTAACACCCACACAAAAAAAACTAGCCATGTAACCTTGGGCAAGTTGGTTAACCCCAATTGCCCTCCAAAAGGCAAAAAGAGAAAGAAAATAAGAAAAACTTCCATTTGTGGACTTAGAAATCTCTACAGGATCATTAAATATGTATTAAGCACCTACAGTATGCATAACATTGGGTTAGGCTGAGAGGATGATGCAAAGTTTAGATAAGACATTGTTCCTGTCCTCATGGAGCCAGCACTCTGGTAAATATATTAGAGGGCAGCTAGGTGATTCAGTGGATATAGTGCCAGGCCTAAAGTCAGAGAGACTCATCTTCCTGAGTTCAAATCTAGCCTCAGATACCTACTAGCTATGTGACCCTTGCCTATGTATATAATAGGCAAGTCATTTAACCCTGTTTGCCTCAGTTTCCTCATCTGTAAAATGTCCTGGAGAAGGAAATGACAAACCATTCCAGTATCTTTGCCACAAAAACTGCAAAAAAGGTCATGAGGAGTCAGACACAACTAAATAACAAAAGTATATTAGATACAAACACACTTAAGCATAAGTGAGAATTATCTAACTGTATTCAGTATAAAACAAAATGCTTTGTGAGATGATAACCAATGCAGGGGAATAAGGAAGATTTTCCAGAGGACATGGCATTTAAGCGGAATTTTAAAGGCAGTCCACAGATAAAGGGGGGGACAAATAAATTGAATAAAGGTATGAAGGTAGCAAGTAGGGATACTTGGGGTGTGTTTGGGAACAGAGTAAATATGTGGAGTGCCTGGAGAGTGGACAAAGGCTACAAAGTAGGATGTCAATAAATTGTGGAGGACTTTGAATGACAGAATACTCCTTTGATTTGAACCAAGGTTGTCCCTGCCAACTCTGCACAGCTCTCTGTGTCCTAGCCTGGGAACCATCAGCACCAGATTAGGCATGGATCCTGCTCTCAGAAAGCTACAGGTCATGGCTTCAACCTTGTAGTCTTTATCTTTGGGCAAAGAATGACCAGTGGGGTCATGATTATGAATTGTGTGTGTGTGTGTGAACTATGGGCTGTGATGTCTGGGGAAAAGAATTTTGCTGTGGGTAGTTTGGTGACAAGCATTGACTAAGCATTTACTATGTGCCAGGCACTAGGGTAAGCACTGTAAATACAACTATAGTGTGTATATGTAAATACAAATATTGTATGTATGTATGAATATGTGTGTATGGGTGTGTGCATATGGCTATATGAATGTGTCTATGGGGGGGTGTATGTGTGAGTGTGTGTATGGGTTGTGTGTGTGCGCATGAATGCATATGGGTGTATGGGTGTGTGTATGGGGTGTGTATGAGTGTGTGTGTATGGGTGTATGGGTATGTGTATGGGGTGTGTGTGTATGTATGAGTGTGGGTGTATGGGTATATGGGTGTGTGTATGGGGTGTGTGTATGGGTATATGGGTATGTGTATGGGGTGTGTGTATGTATGCATGTATGAGTGTGTGTTGTATGGGTGTGTGTATGGGTATATGGCTGTGTGGTATGACTGTGTGTGTATGGATGTGTGGGTATGTGTATGGGGTGTGTGTATGTGTATGCATGGGTGTGTGTGTATGAGTGTATGGGTGGATATATGAGTATATGGGTGTGTGTATGTATGAGTGTGTGTGTGGGTGTATAGGTGTGTGTATGGGGTGTATGTATGAGTGTGGGTATATGGGTGTACAGGTGTGTGTATGGGGTATGTGTGTGTATGAGTGTGTGTATGAGTATATGGTTATGTGTATGGGGTGTGTGTGTATGCATGAGTGTGTGTATGAGTGTATGGGTGTGTGTATGGGGTGTATGGTTGTGTGTATGAGGTGTGTGTACATATGAGTGTGTGTGGGGGGAGTGTATGGGGTGTATGTGTATGTGTGTGTGTGTGTATGGGTATGTGTGGGGGTGTATGGGGGTGTGTGTATGGGTGTGTGGGGGGTGTATGGGTTTGTGTGTATATGGGTGTATGGGTATGTGTATGGGTGTATAGATGTGTGTATGAGTGTGAGTGTATGGGTATGTGTAGGGGTGTTGGTATGGTTGTGTGTGGTGGTGGGGGGGTTATGTATGGGTGTGTATATGTGGGTGTATGGGTGTGTATATGGGGTGTGTGTATGTATGAGTGTGTGTATGGGTATATGGGTATGTATGTGGGTGTGTGTATGGGTGTATGGGGTGTGTGTGTATGTATGAGTGTGTGTATGGGTGGGTATATGGGTATGTATGGGTGTGTTTGTATGTATGTGTGTGGGTATGGGTGTGTGTACAGGTGTATGGGTGTGTATGTGCATGGGTGGGTGGGTATGTATGGGTGTATGTGTGTATGTATATGGGTGTGTGGGTGTGTATATATGGGGGGTGTACAGGTGTATTGTGTGTATGGGTGTGTATGTATGGGTGGGTATGTGGGTATGTATGGTTGTATGGGTATGTGTGTTGTGTATGGGTGGGTGGGTGTGGGTATGTAGGTGTGTGTGGGTATGTAGGTGTGTGTGTGTGTGTGTGTGTGTGTGTGTAAAAGTGCCCAAGAAGGTACATAGTAACAAAGTCCAGAGATTCAGAAACATAGCCAAGAGGGTAATAAAGCAGGGTCAGCCTTAGCCCATTTCCAAAATGGGAACCCTGCCACAGAAGGTAGTCTCCAACAGGAGATGGGACCAGTATGGTGGGAGGAATGTTTCAGGATGAGAATGAAACTTCGGCTTCTGCGTCTTGCAGATGGAGAGCTGAGGACAGAGAAAGGACACAACTTACTTGTTCCTGGCTTCTGTAGCTCTGTTGAGCAGCTAGGTCATGCCTCCCAGACTGCCTTTCCAAACTGGGCTCCACTTGGAAGAGTGGAAGAGAGGTATAGAACTGAGCCACCACAAGTAGCAAGCCCCTGTAATGTTTGCAGCTTGATATAATATTTATAAAACTTCACAATCTATTAAAGTAACTGCAAGACATGGCTGAGTCATATGTGCCTGACAGTGTTTATGACTCCCCTGATGTGTGGTAATGGACACAGATTGAGCAGACTTCCCTGTACACAGCTCTCACTCAACCATATTCTCTGGAAGATGCAGCCCCATACCCAAGGAGGCCCCATGCCCAAGGTATCCAGGGCAGCTTTCAGGCTGCTCCAAGAGCAAAGCAGGGAAAGGAAATGGGTTTAAGGGATCCTGGGGTTTTCCTCTCTAAAGAAGGGCACTAGCTAGTCATCAAATAGCTGCAAAAGACCCAGCAAATAACCAAGATAATTAAAGAGAGCAGCCCTTATGAAGATATGGGGAAGATAAGAATTTACACTTTGGGTTAGTTTCACTATCTAGTCCAGACTTCTGTCTCTGACAGAAGGACAGTTAGGAATTTATTAACTGAATGAAAGAATAAGTAGATAGATAAATGAATGAAGGAGTAAGTGAATGAGTGAATGAAAAAAGGACCTAGCATGTACAAGGCACTGTAATGGGCTGTGGGATAAAGATGGAAAATAACACAGCCTCTGCTCTCAAAGAGCTTATAGTTACCTAGATGGATATGACATGTTCAGAAACAAGTCTAATACAAAGGCAAGAATAGGGAAACACAAAGGAAATCCACAAATGATGCTCCAGGAAAATCTGAGGAAGGCGAGACTGTTTACAGCTGGGAGTGATCAATGAAAGCTTCATAGAGTTAGCATGGCTGTTCTCTAAAGCATCCTTCACCTTCTAGCTTTCCTTAATAACCCACTATGATTATACTATTATGCATAACTGGCCCTAAAAGCACTTGGGTTTTTTTTTCCCCACCTATTTTTTTGTATTGTTTTAACTTGTGCTTTCCTCTTCTGTGTCCCTACAAGATGCCCTCCAGGAGGATCCATGTCTCCAGAAGGCAGCTTGATAAGTTTCTGTTAAATTAAATCTAATTAATTTACTAAACTTTCTTTGAAGTTATGCTTTCAGTTTACCTCTTAGGATAAAGAGTTCCATAAGCTTACTCCCTATTACATTGGACTTTCCATTTTTTGTCCTACAGCTGCGATTGTCTAGCAGTTAGAATGGTTGCCCCCAGATAGCCTCATCTTGGACAGGAAAGTCATAGTCCACTCGTGAGAGTCAGTTTTTCTCCTCACTTGCTTTTAGATCCTCTGCAATCTGGCTCCCATCCTCATCTTTCAGCAGGAATTGTTCCATCTAAGGTTAATAGTGGCCTTTTAATTGCTATGTTTAATGACCTTTTTTTTCATCTTCATCCTTCTTAACCTCTCTGTAGTTTTTGGCAACGGTGGTCATCCTCTTCTCCTTCATCATCTTCCACAACAACAACATCACCATCATCATAACGATAACAGTAACACGTTATATTTGTATTAAATTATTTTAATATAATTATGATAACACGTAAATGGCATTTACGTGGTTCCTCCTGTGTGCCAAGCATTTTACAAATATTATCTCATTCAGTCCTCACTACAACCTGGGAGGTAGTTGCTATATTTTGTTGTTATTCATCCGTTTCAGTTGTGTCCGATTCTTCCTGACCCCACTTGGAATTTTCTTGGCAAAGATACTGGAATGGTGAATCTAGTAGGATGACCTTTAGAGGACCTTTTGAGGTTCCCTCAAAAAAAGACCTTGTGTTTATTTTGTATGTATCTCCCCCGATAGACTGTCAGTGCCTGAGGGCGGGGACTGTTTTGTTTTTGGCTTTTTTTTATCCCTAACATCCAGCACAGTGCTTGGCACATATTAATAAATACTTGATTGACTGATTGATTGATCAATTTCAGCTGCAAGATTCTTCAAAACTGATTCTGCTTTTAAGGGAGGAAGCTAATAGAGACTAGAATTAGAGGCAAGACACATTTTAAATGAATATGTATTCTTTGACTATGTGGGTAAAATCCCTAAAGACCCCTTCCTACACTGTAAGTTCCCTGGGGACAGGGAAAGTGTCTTCTCTAAACTTTTTACATTGTGTATAATTTAACTGGGTCAGTAATATACTTTTGCTTTTGTCCAATTGGTTCAGCACTTAAAACATTCAAACATTCAATTTGACCAGTGAAGGAATTCTCCCCCGGGGGGATTGCCCCCCTACACCAACCTCCCCCCCCCCCCTCCCCCACCCACACACCCAGTTGATTAGTCAGGGATTTCACTTAGTTGGCTTATCGATACTGTCCTAAGAAGAACCTTTCACAAGGGTGCTGTAACAAAACAAAACAATGTATTGCCCAGCAGTCCATTGAAGTTGTTCACTCAGTAATCTCTGACCTGTGTGAGGCCTAATATTGAATCCCAAGCTGATTTAAATCACCTGTACCTCCAGACGAGGGCAAGCTAGAGTCTGGGATAGGTAGAGTATGAGGGAATTCAGCTATGACCAGACAGACCTTCAAAGTTTAACAAAAATTTTAAATCATGAGGTTCTGGTAATGAAGGATTCCTTCTGCTCATCCCACTTTGGGGGGAAAGGGTAGAGACAGGAGGAGGAAGGGGAGAGGAAGAGGGCCCAGAGGAGGAGAAGATAGTGAGAGGATAAAAGGGTTAGTTTAAACTAGGGTCTACACTCTTAAGGTTGACCCATCTGCCTTCAGTCCCGTCTTGCCAACTACTTCAAATGTCATTCAATTTTCAACATGCATTTATGAAATGTTTAGTTTGTGCAAGGAAAGTAATATAGATACAAAAGTAAAAGGAAAATAATTCAGTGCAATCCAATCAACATTTCTAAATGCCTACTTTGTGCCTGGCATTGAGGATTGTTGTTATTTTTCTTTCTTTTTTGAAGAGGACCAATGATATCAGCTGATGTCTTGACTTGTATGTGAATTAGACTTAAATGAGACAGAGTTTCACAAAGTCATCAGCCACATTCTCTCTTCCTGAGTCATCAGTGACAAGGCAAAAGTCAAGACCACTGCCAATGGCCTGGAAGGCAGTGGATGGCCTTCAGTGTCTGACCAAGCACTAAGTGCTCTACAGCACCGGCTTCTTTCAGCCATTGGAACAAATTGTTCTCATTTGACCATCCTCAGGGGAAGTCTTCACATGCTAGGGGTAGACACCTCCCTATCTTACTACAGGTTTGAGGCCTGTTACCTGTGGAGTTGAGACCAGGCAGAGCACCAGATTGGGAACAGAATGAGTCAAAAAGTCCAATTTCTTTACTCTATAAAGGAAGGCATTGGGAGGAGTTTAGTGCTCCACCCTCCAGTCCTCCAGTCAGAGGGGAGAGGAGGCTGAGGGAGGTAGTGTCAGTCAAGGCTTGAGTTAGGCCTCATGATGGTAAAATTAGAGGCAAGAAATATAACCCGGGAAGAATATTTTGTTCTGTGAAATTGAACCTCCACTCTTCATTCTACTGGTGCTGGTGGGGAACATGTTAACAGATAAACAAAATACATGATGTGGAAAGTAAATACAAAGCATTTGGGGGTTGGGGGTGGGGGTGGAAGGGAGCAAAGGGGAAGGTACTAACAACTGGATAAATCAGAAAAGGTAACAAATGGGACTTAAGGTGAGCCTTGAAAGAACCTAGGGATTTTAAGAGGTGAAAGTAAGATGAGTGTATTTCAAATATGAGGGACAGCCTTTGCAATGGCCCAGTGTCAGGAAATGTCATGTCCGGTATAGGGAAGAGTTGAAAGGAGATTACACAGGGGGTAGAGAAAAATGTGAAATCAATCTGAGAAGATAGATTGCCATCACACTGTGAAGGGCTTTAAATGCAAAAGGAATTGGAATTTTATCCTGACTTCTAAGTACCCTAGAACAGAGGAGTCATTTGACATTCTTGAGCAGGGGACCTATGCCCCTCAAGTTTTGCTCAAAAGTTTTCAGCGGTTCTCTTTTGTCTCTAGAATAAAACACGGACTCCTCGCCCTCATGTGTGAGACCCTTCACAATCTGATTCCACGCTACCTTTCCAGCCTGATTTCACACGCTCCTCTTCATGTCATCTGTATTCCAGCCACGCTGTCCTACTTTCTGCTCCTGGAGCAGCATCCCAACTGTCTCCCACCTCTAGACATTGGCACAAGCTAGGCTCCTGCCTGAGATGCACTCCTTCCTCATCTCCCTCTCCCAGAATCCTCCTCTTTATTCCAGTCTCAGCTCAGTTACCATCTCTGTCCTTGCAGACCTCCACAATCTCTCCCTTAATTCCCAATTAATAATGCTCTGTAGGGAGTGCTTCTTGTTTGCTTTTGTGTCTCCAATGTCTTGCATAATGCCTTATACATAGGAATTTAATAAATATTTGTTGAATTAAATCCAATCATAGAATTTAGACTTCAAAGGGACTTTTAAGGAAGAAACTGAGGTTGTGATGAAAAGTGTCTTTTTTTTTTAAAGCAACCGAGGTTAAGTAACTTGCTCAAGGTTACATAGCCAGTTATTTCTGGGTGTGGTGCTGAGTATCTGAGCCCAGATTTGATCCCCCAGGCCATCCCGACACTGGAGCCGGTGCTCTTACTCGCTGTGCTACCTGGCCACCCCTGAAAAGTGTCTTTCTAAGGTAACACATACAAGAACTAGGAGGGCTGGTATTCAAACTCACAACCTTTCACTCCAAATCCTGGGCTGTTCCTATACTCCATGCTGTCTGGTAAATGGGGGAAAGAATCCATTCTCCCTGGCCATGTGGTATAGAATCATAGATTTTTAAAGCTTCATGAGATTGTAAAGGTACCTAATCCAACTCCTTAACTTTATAGAGGAGGAAACAGAAGCCAGCTCAGAGATGTGAGGCAACTTGTCAGAGATCACACAAGTAATAAATAGCAGACCCAGGTCTTCAGATTCCAAATACAGTACTTTGCATGCTTTATCAGAAGTCATAAAAAATCTGGGTTTGACTCTTGCCTCTGACACTGATTTGCTATGTTCCCTGCACAAATCATTAGGTTTTCTCAGCCTCGGTTTCCTCATCTGTAAGATGGAAATAAAAATATTTGTTAATCCCTTACCTACTTCACAGGGTTGTTGCAAGCTTTAAAGTCCCATGTAAATACTAACTGACAGTTAAAATGTTAAAATGATCTGTGTCTCACTGACTTCATTCTTCATTACTTGAGAGGCTATTTGCAAGTAAGGGAAATCTTTGTTGTCCCTGGGGCATTCTCTAGAAACTCACAACCCATTTGTTTGTGACCTCCCAATCAGTTGCTATGGATGTGGTTGTGACAAGGGACAATGGGGTCTACTCTAATTAGTTTGGGGTTGTTCCTTTAAGAGAAAATAAAAAAGCTCATGCAACTCCATAAAGTTTCAGTTGAATCAGCAGTTGAAATTGTTATGAGAGAGTAACTAAAAAAAAAAAAAGAATGCCTATAATTTTAAAATGAGCACACAGAAATATTTCCTTAATTATAAAAAATTTTCAAACCCCCAATGGGTTATGTCATTATTAAAGTTATAGTACAATAAATTGAAATAGTGAAAAGATCATCTGTACACATTTGTTTATAGCTGTGTTATCTGCAAAGGAGGAAAAACTGGAAGCAATCTAAGTATCCAAGGATTGGATTTGGCTAAATAAACTGCTCCACCACGGTATGAGACATTATGCTGCCATTGAAAATAAGTGCTAGGATGTGCACAAAGCAATGTGTAAAGACATATGGTCTAATATAAAGCAAAGGAATCAGGAGTGGAATAGTAAATGCATTGATAATTGTAAAAGCTATGCAATTATGCTTCTATGAATGGACAAAGATAAGGCAGGGGACAATAGAGAGAGCAACTCAGAGATGTTATTTTTAAGTTTTTTATTGTCCATCATTTTGAATGTATCTTCTCATTATTTTCTTGTTCTGTACATATTCATAATATAGAAAAGAACAATGACCAAACATTCATAAAAATTGTCTCATGGTGCTTTTCCTCTTGGCTTTGAGCAATGTGGAGTGTAGCTAAAACTGTTCCAACCATCAACCAATAATAAGCCCTAACCCCACTTTCAAAACTTATCTCTACTTTCTTTTCTTTAAAAAAAATGTTAAAAAGAAAAATTCGTTTTTTCCTTTCCTGGTTTCCATTAGGGAGGTTCCTTGAACTGTCCCTGGAGATGGGGTGTTTTTGACTGTGGTGTGGGGCACAATTATCTCATTAAAGTCAGAGAGCTAGGCTTGCCCATTGGAGATGACCTTGATTCAAGGTTGGGGAGGCAATGGGGATTTCGAAGTTTCTGGGGCCATGCCATTTCAGGGTGAGGATCTAGTGTTGGAAAGACAGAGTACATTGGGGGGGGGGGGGTGAGGAAGAGAGTTATGAAGCATTCTCCCCTTAACCTTCTGCATCAGTTCCCCACTTCCAGAGGAATTTGCAGATGGGATGGAAAGGAAAAAACACACCCCCATCCACCCACCACTACTATCCATTGCAGTCTTCTAACTAGAAGAAAACACATTCTCTGACACTTGTTGATAGAAGAAGTTCTTAACTTTCCCAACCACTGTTAGCTCTAAGAAACTGGCAGAAGTGTGTGTGTGTGTGTGTGTGTGTGTGTGTGTGTGTGTGTGTGTTAGAGAGTGAGAGAGTGTGTGTGCGTGTGTGTGTTGGGGGCGGTGAGGGAAGAAAAACAATTACTGTTTTCCTCCTTCAATACCCCCAACTCCCAAAGCTTTTTTATGCCTTTGGGTTTTTACTCCCCTATTTTGACCCCACGCCCACCCCAACCCCCACTGCCCCTCCACTGGCTGGAGAAGGGGAGAGGACTAGAGGGAGGAGGAGAAGGAGGAGGAGGAGGAGGAGGAGGAGGAGGAAAGGAAGGAGGGAGAGACGAAGTAAAGAGGTTCCCTTCAAGAAGGGGCGTGTGGAGAGAGGAGATTGTGTTTTTTAACAAGTTCAGGAAGAAAGCGAAGGAGAAAGAGGAGGAAAGAGGGAGAAAAAGTTTGTTTTCTCACAGTCAGCACGAGGCGGAACAAGAGTTAGAAAAAGTGAGAGGGGTGCAAGGAGGGGCAGGGTTGGGGGCGAGGTTTTTAAAAAGTATATTTCGTAGAGAGACTCCGGGTGGCCGGAGCTCCGTCGCCGCGCGGCTCGGAGGTTCGCCCGCCCGCCGGGGGCATGGATAGCCCCAGCGCCCCGGCCGCTGCCCCCGCCGCCACCTCCGGCTCCTTCAGCATGGACAAGGCGTTCGGGCCGCAGCAGCCCCTGGGCAGCCGCCTCCTGGAGCCGGGGGACTGCGCCCAGGCCAGGAAGAACTTCAGCGTCAGCCACCTCCTGGACCTGGAGGAGGTAGCGGCCGCAGGCAGGAACGGAGGTCGCGAGCCCCGGGCCGAGCCCCGGGACGGCAGCCGGGGGCTGCAGGAGCAGTCCGGGGGGAGCAGCGGCAGCGAGGCGGCGCCCCAGGACAGTAAGTGACCCTGGGACTTGATGGGAGGAAGAGGGTCGGGAGCCGCAGAAGAGAGGGGGATCCTCCACCCACTGCTCCGCCACGCAAATGAGCTCATTAGGAAACCCCTCATCCTGGGTAGAGGCTGAGGGCGGCAGCTCTCTAATGAGGACCAAGGATGTCTAATGGGAAACACTTAATTCTAATGCGTACTAGAAGGCTGAGGATGCCTCCAGCCCGGAGTAGCTTTCAGCCCCGTATCCTCCAACCCCATCCCCGCCATCCCTTGCCAGTAGGGGTCCCGGGATGGGTCGAAAAGGGACCCCAACAGTCATTCAACTAAGAGCAAGTGTCCTGCCTGATGGACACCCCTCACTTTGTTCACTTTGCCCCCTCCCTAAACCTGTGCTGGTGCGATGCCAAGGCCTCAGTAGGGAGTTGGAGAGGGATGTCAGAGGATTAGTGGGTGCTAGAGATGAAAAAGCAGCGAAAGCAACACCCTGGTGAGCAGAATGAGACAGTCCATGGAAGGGACTTTGCAGATCTAGGCGGAGAGGGTTTTTTGGTGTTGTTGTTTCACATGAAACTTTCTAGACAAGACTGGGGGAGGCCGAGGGAGTGTTGGCATGAGGGGAATCTTAAGTGGGAAAAGCGCTAGACTCTGAGTCTGGAGACCTGGGTTCTGACTCTGGCTCTGAAACTTAGCTGTGTGATCCTGGGCAAGTCCCTTTGCCCTCTCTGATCCCCAGTTTCTTCTATAAAATGGGGGTACTAATACACTATCTACTTTGTAGGGTTCTTTTTAAGGAAAATATCTTGTGGACCAATAAAATAAAGGCATTGGACTAGGTGATCGCTAAGGTCCTTTCTAATGCTAAAAGTTTATGATCTTAAAGCACTATATACATGTGGATTGTTGTTATTACTGCTTCTCAAAGGAGGGTGGGGATTATTGACTACCTCGTGAATTGCTGGTTAGAGCCAAGGGCTAGCTTCTTCCCCCTCCCCCTCCAACTTTCACCTAAATGATGGGCTTGTTTGTGTGTTGAGATAGGAAACTATTGTGCTTGAGTGAAGAGTTTAGATCTAATCTTAATTGTTTTTCTGAAATATGGGAAAGTAAATTTCTAGCTATAAGGACTGGGTAGCTGTTGGGATAACACAGGAGATTGCACTCCTGGACCTGGAATCAAGAAAACCTGAATTCCAGTCCTGCCACAGGTGCTTACTAGTAGTGTGATCCTGGGTAATTCATCCTTTCAGTCTCAGTTTTCCCATCTGTAAAATGGAGTAATAATAGCATCTATTTCGTATGGTTATTGTGAGGGTCAAATGAGAAAACAAGTGCAAGATGCTTTGCAAAACTTAATACAATATATAAATACTAGGTGTTTGCATTTAGGGACCAGGCACTAAGACTCCCTTACTCCCAGGGTCCAGAATACTTTTACACATTCCCATGTCCTGGGAAGTCATCTTTCTCTTGAAGCTTAGATTTAGTAGAGAGAGAATCCAAATTCCTAAAATATTCATAAAAGACCCCAATCCCTTTCAGATTTGGATTCCAAGTTGTTTCCAGGACACCTATTCTGCGGTTTTAAAAAAGGGGAGAAGGCCTGATCTAAAGGTATATCAGCACTTCCTCAAGTTGTAAGGGAAATTAAAAGAGACTTGGGAGAAACATAGCTAACGGGAGACCTTGTAAACACCCTGAAGGTGTGGGTTTCTCTGTCTGTGCAGGAACTTTCTTAGTAAGGGAGTACTCACTCCTTATTACTTTCTCATGCGGCCACTCAGTGACTACCCCCTCGGTGAATGTAGGAGAGAAGTCACTCAGTCCCCTCTCCTATCATTAGCCTCTCCATGTTAGGGCTATATTCATATTTCACGGCATCATTCCTGCCAGGAAATTAGGACAGCACAGCATCTGTAAAATGACTAATACGTTCCCCAGTCTGAGTGAAGCCACAACTTTCTTCTTCCAGCATCAGACTCCCAGGAGCTTTAGGGGTTTCATGTTGGGTGATGGTTTGGCTTTTTTTCCCTTTTCTTTCTGTTTCTTTTCTTTTCTTTGTTTTGTTTTTAGACAGACATGACCACAGAAAACTGATGCTTAACCTGCATGTAAGGTCAAGCCGGAAGTGGAGATCAAAAAGTGCCTCTGTAATTAATGGCAAAGCTGTGGCCATGCCTAATCTCTCTTCGAAGAGAAAGAGCCCCATTTGGCCAAGTCTTCCTCCCTCCAGAGCGCTTTTGGCAGCCGGGTTTGTTATTCCTAATGAATCAAAGGTGAAGCAAACTGTCTCTTTTACCCGGGCTGTCTCTCTCCAGTCAGAGGAAACAACTAGAGAAGTGACTTTCCATAGAGAGGAGGAGAGGCCCCTTTTTTCTCTCCAAGAGGGAGTTTAGGGAGCCAGGTTCTGGAGAGTTTCAATTTAATCAAATTGTCTTTCTGGGATGATGGGGAGTAAGTCCCAATTGGGGCCAGGCAAAAAAGTGCTAGCTACCCTACTAGGTTAAGAACCTCTTCTCTAGGACTATGATCCTGTAAAAACCCAGAAATTCCATTGTATTGAAAATGTTCAGAAAAAATAACAACAACAAGAAAATATAATTAATGTTAATATAGCACCTACTATGTGCCCTGACATAAGCCTGTACTGCACTTAGCACTTTACATATATTATCTCAAAGAACAAGCTAACCTCTGGACATGCTAATCACTAGTACTGGGAGAAAGCAGAGAGGAGTTGATTAAACTAGAAAATTTGAATGAAGACATAATCTCCATTAAGGTGTCTTAAAAATTCATGAAGTGCTATGAACATAGTAGGCATGGGTGTCATCATTAATTTATTTGACAAACATTTTTAAGTGCCACCAATGAAAGACAGGTGTGCCAGGTGCTGGGAACAGCATCATTTTCCTATGACTTTACTAGATCTACTAGTGAAATAGGGGAAGTATGGGAGGGGATGGAAAAGGATGAAGGACCCAAGAAGGCATGGAGAGAAAAGTGATTTGGGAAGAAAACTATTCTATTCTTAGAAAGTCATGGCCAAAAAGACTCCTTGACTGGGGGAAAAAAAAAAGGTGGTCTCCATTAGCACAGTCATGGTCCCAGCATGGTAAGAGACAGAAGAAGCCACTCCTGGCTCAATATTTTCCAGGAGACAAGTGAAAGCATCATTACACTAGCCAAGCTAAGAGACTGAAGGTTAGGAGAAAGGCCCTGAAAGCCATTGACTCTCCATGGAATTCAAGGTTTCTGGGCATCTGGGTTCCATGTGTACCAGCCCAACCAGTTCTCAGGGAGCTCAGCAGCAAAAGTTCCCTGTGCAAATCACATGGGTGGCATCCCCCCAGCAAAGCAAAAATGCTTATTCCACTTGTCATGTCTTAAATTAGAAGACATTTTTTGAGAATAAAAGAGGACTACAGGTCCAAGAATAGCTTGCCTTCTTCACTTCTCTGCCTCAGTTTCCTTATCTGTAAAATAAGGGAGGTTGAACTAGATGGTCTCTGAGGACTTTTCAAACTCTGGACCAGAGCTCAGAAAACTAGTCTGCAAGCCAAATCTGGCCCACCACTGGTTTTTGTACAGCCCACAGGCTAAGAATGGTTTTTTTTTAATTTTTAAATAAAATTTTATTGTTCTTAAAACATGAAAACCACTCTAACTCACAGGATATACAAAAACCTCAGCCATAGTCTGCTGAGCCTTGCTCTAGACCAGGGGTTCCTAACCTTTTTTTTGGTCATGGATGCTATTGGCATTCTGGTAAAGCCTATAGACCCCTTCTCAGAATAATGTTCTTAAATGCAGGAAAGAAAATACCAAGGATTACAAAGGAAAACAATGATCTTGAAATAGTTATAAAATTATTTTTTAAAAACAGGTTCACAGACGCCTGGTTAAGAACCTCTTCTTTAGGGCTATGATCCTGTAATCCCTGCCTCAAAATATGGGGGGGAAGGGGGCAGTCATTTCTTTCTGTGATTTTAACTTCCTTTTCAATTCCAGGCTAAGTGTACCATTGACCACTGCTCCCCCTTTTCGGAGACCATTATCTATGACCTGGCAGGTCTTGAATAATATTCAGGATAATATTAAGTTGCCCAGGCAGGCACCAGGCAGATCTCCAAAGATTCGGTTTTCAGCCAGCTTTGGCCACATGTTCTAACTTCCTTCTGGCCCCTTGGCCTTGGAAATGCTCTGCCTACTCCCAAAGGAGTCCAACATGTTTGTAAGTTAGTTTCCCTGAAGCATCAGGGAGCTATTTTCTAGATCTGGAGAAAAAGAGATGTGTGCCCCCTTAAAAAAAAAGTGGGGGCGGTGGATGGAGGAAGAGAGAATAGGACATGCTAAAAAAGTGAAGAAATGAATGTCTTTTCAAGAGAGCAAGCTGAATCTCCACAGAGAGAGACAGAGACAGAGAGACAGAGAGTGTTTCTGAAAGGCCAAGGCAGACACAGCTTTTCTCTGGCGGATGGTTCTCCCATACATCAGGCACCCCCACCCCTTTCACAGAGATAGCAGGGAAAGGCAGCGGCTTCTTCAGTAAGTCAGAGTGAGCCAGGGGCTCGGATTCCTCCCAAATCAAACTCTGAGGTCTGAGCTGGGGCGTTAAGATATGCCAAGCACGTTGAGAAAATAAACCCTTGGGTTGCTGCCTTTGCAATGAGTTACAACAAAAGAGACCACATTAATAACTGGGTTTTTCTTTAAATGATTCCCTCCTGTAGGCAGGGCAGAAACTAGTAACATGGATGCTACAAAAATAAAGTCGAGTGGAAGGTTAAAACTTTTTGGCTAAAACGGAATTTCCTCTTGCCATTTTTCAATTCCCTGTTGCCTATGGTAAAAAAAAAAAAAAAACTCTAGGACTAAAAAATTGTTCTTTTCACTAGGGTTGTCAGAGATTTGGGAGGGAGAAAAAAACAACCACCAAACTTCTACCCATTTTCTATTAACTCAGAATGTGGTCTTACTTGGTGATTGAAAGAAATGAGAAAGAATGAAAATCAGAGGAGCCCCTAGACAATGTGAGACTGGCATTTTGACCACGGTTATCATCTTACAAGTTAGGGGTTTCAATCCAATTTCTTAAAAAGTGAAAGGAACTGACAATGAGGAAAAGTCTGACTTATGGATTGTGTCCTAGCCCTAGAGGAGGGAAAGAAAACCTGAAATACCTTTTTGTCTTCTCAATGGATGTTCACATGTGGCCACTTATTGCCAGAGAACTGCCAAAATAACTTTCATTTTAAATTTGACTCCCCCCTTATTTTGACTTGGCTTGGCACAGAGGGCAAAATCTGTCCTGCATCTGCTGTAGGCTACCAGCTCCAAGGGTAGGAGAAGTAAGAATTTGGAGAGAAGGTAAAAGGGGTAATTGATCAAGAGACAAAATATCTACTGATCTGGAACAATTTTTAAAATTCAATTTAATGCTTTAAACTTAACATTTAATGCTTTTAAAAATATTTTACTTCACACTTATTTCTTGTTGTAATAAATAAAAATAATTAAGAAAAAAGCTCGATCCCATGAGGGTTTCTGATAGTGTACACAACACTGTACTCTAATGTTCTCCCATTTCTCTGCTATGAGAAGGCAGGTATGTTTCATTGCCCATTTTCTAGCACCATCATTGGCTTTTCAGTTACTTAAAGTATGGCTTCCTTTTAACCTACCCTTTTAGTACATATCCAAGCCTCTAATTTCACAATCCCTGTAGTACAAAAGACCATGTACCCTTACCAGAAAATATGAAAATAAAGTTAGTGTTGTCAAAGGCTGGATTTTTTTAAAGACCTAGTATAGGCTAGATATTCTTAACCCTTCTGTTGACACACATCCTCAGTGTTTGAGTACTTAGAAAACTAGAAGCCTGATATATGTGTATTTGAGATTTCTTCCCAATGGAACTCAAGGGATTTGAAGCATAAATACCACCATCACCACCACCACCCCCAATATTGCCAGAATAGCAGTGGGCAACTGACCCATACAGGGCAACTCTATACAAACTTGCTGGGATAAATAGGCAGCAATGCCATTGTTTCAGCATCTGCCTTTTGGTGGCTCACTCAGCCTCATGTTTTCAGATGGCTTCTGTGTAATGCTAATTCATTAGCTGGAAGGGTGTTTTCTATTTTATTTTTTTTAATATATTGCAGCTTACATACAGCATCTGGTTTTCAATGAGATCTTGCCTCCCTACACAATTTAACACTTGAGTGAAGCTAACAAGCACTCCATAGAACCTGGGAGTCATAGTGCTTGGTGCTCAGCTTGGGCCATAGACACCATCCCAGGAAATCATTTGGGTCAGCTGCCTCAGGGGATTAACTAAACCCAAGAAAATCATTGTGTTGTAATTATTAGGAACTCAACTATCTGAATGTATTTTTGTACCCTTTGGTCCATGCTTCCTTGACACAGGCCGAATATATATGACAGAGAGGAACTCTGCAAGGGGATTGATGCCTGGTCTAGAGAGTTGAGAAATGATATTAAGTAAAGGGGGAGTGTGTGTGTGTGTGTGTGTGTGTGTATATATATATATGTTTGAAGTGGGATGGAGAGAGGAGGAGTTTTGCCTGGGAGTTTGAATGACTGGATTTACAAATGCTAACTACACTGGGGGTTAAAAAAATTGATTTTATTCTGATGTGAACAATTTAATGCTTAACCAAGTGGCCCAAGATGATTGAGCTGATTTCCCAGCAGATTCCATTCTTGACTGCCTTTTTTAAAAAATGAGCTGGTTTTGAATGGAGCAAGACAGTGAATATTTACTGAGTACCTACTGTGTATCCAGTCAGTCCTGTGTCAGCCATCGTGTGGCATTGTAAAAGGGATTCTACTGAATATAGAAACAGTTACTGGAGTTTCTTGGTGGTTCTCAGTCACAGAAATAGGGAAAACATAGCAGGCTTGCCTTACATAAGGATGGGAACTCCTTGAAGGTTTTCTTTTTTGTCTTTGTTACTCCCGATGCTAGCATGATGACTTTGTATGTGGTAAGTGCTTAAATATTGTTGACTTGAATTGAGTAGATGAGACTTCTACTGTTGAAACTGAAGGGCAATACAAGAAAGACAATGTATCGCCAAGAGATGCATCGTAACATAGAGACTAGATGTTTCATGGATTTTGGGAATAGAAAGACCTCAGGTTAAACAGTGAGAGAAAGCTTTAGGATGTGACTCTTGAGAATGAGAGTTAAAAGTGAAAAATTTGGCTTAGGGAGAAAATGGAGTCAAAGGTGGAATCAGGAATAAGCATGTTTGGAGAAGGATGAGAACCTGGGACAGTAAAGAGACTGTTCTAGAGTAGAGGGTTAGTTTAAGGAATTAGAGCCCTAAAAATAGGAAGAATGGTACTTATTTATGGAGGACTTTGAATAGTCGATTCATAAGAGATTTGGACTTGCTCTGATGGGCCATTAGGAGGAGCCCATTCCAGAGGGAGGGAGATAGACTAGTTCTAAAGGTTGCACTAATCAGCCCACATTTGGAGGACACTGTCTAGAGGTGCTCATTTTAGAAGGAATGCTGAAAAGCCAAGGAACACCTTTAGAGAAGGGCAACTAGAATGAGTAGATTTGAAACCATGTCATTCAAGGATCAGTTGAAGAAGCAAGGGATGTTTAGCCTGGAGAAGATGATGGACTTGAGTGGGTCATGATACTAGACTTCATGTATTTGAAGGGATGACGGGTAGAAGGATAAGACTTATTCAGCTTGACCTTTTGACAGAAGAAAAGGGCCAATGACTGGAACTGAGTTCCCTGCCCTTAGAGGCCTTCAAGAAGAGGCTGGATGACCACTTGTTAGGGATGTTAGAGAGAGGATTAGGCTGGACTAGATAGATTACCAGCAAGAACTAGGAAAGGGCTCCAACATGATAGAATGGAAAGGTAGGCAAGTATCTTTCCATTCTATCATGGTTAGAGTGTTAGATTTGGAGTCAGGAAGGCCTGAGTTCAAATCCAGTACTTGCTAACTGGGTGATCCTGGGCAAGTCACTTAACTGCTTTCTACCTCAGTTTCCTCATCTGCAAAATGGGCCTAGTAATAGCACCTACCAACACTTTGCAAAACTTAGAATGATATATAAATTCTGGGTATGCTGGCTCTGGAGGATCTGGGTTTAAAATCAAGCTCTGCCCCCTCACTACCTGTGTGACCTTGGGCTAGTCATTGGAACTGTCTGGATCTCAGTTTCTTCACCTATAAAATGAGGGGATTAGACTCAATGACCTCTAAGTTCTCATCTGTGTCTAAATCAGTCTATCATCATTTTTATCTTTGGATGCCTAGTGCCTGGCACATAGTCTGCATTTAATAAATGCTTGTAGATTGACTGATCTCTTCCTTTCCATTCCCATCATCCACAGATTGTCATATTCCTCCTGAGTAGAAAGGAGTTAGGGCCAAGCAAGTTCCCTTTACTTATAATCTTGGTAGGTGATGAGATCAGAGTCATACTAAAGCTGAGGGGATGACTTTTCCTCCACCCTGGTCCCCTTGTTCCACCTCATGCACAACTAATGTAATTCTAGGTTGGGGACTGCAAGTGGGAAACAGTATAACAATAGTCAAGAAGAAAACAAGATCTTCAGGCCCAGGCCCTGCACTGAACACCCTGGATAACCTTGGGCAAGTTGCTTCATCCCATGTGTCTAGGTTTTTGAAGCTGTAAATTAGGGAACCTGAACTAAATACTCTGCATAATCCCTTTCAGCCCGAATATTTTATGATTCCATTCTGTCCTTGTCACTTCTTGTCTTCTGCTTGTATACAATTTAAGTTCCCCCTGATCACACAACTACACACACACACACACACACCCTTTTAGTATGTAAACTCCTTGAGAGTAAGGATTTTCATTCTTTGTATCCCCAGTGCCCAACACAATACTTGATACATAGTAGACACTCAATCACTGCTTGTTAGTTGGCTGATTGGTTGGAATTATACTAGATTCTCTCAAGAAGAAAATTACCCAGACATCTTCCCACTCCCTCCCCCGTCGTTCTTGGAGTTGAAGATACAGAATACCAGAATCTCTGAGCTGAAACAGCCCACAGAGGACATCTAATCTAACCCTTATCTTACTAAGAATTCCTTCTTGGGGGATCAACACACGGATAAACTTAGAGAAAACACCCAGAGAACAATGATAGGACAAATACTAATAATAAGTAGATGAGATTACTTATTTGTATTAGGTAGGGGCCAAGGGTTAAGTGCCTTTTGTGAGGTGGTGAGTAGGGGAGGGCTGGGGGAGTTTCCTGTTTAGACAATGTGGTTGGAGTCATCTACTTCTCTTTTGGTGAAGGCCTTGTGGGAGGAGGTAGGAGAGAAAGGGGAGGAGGGAGGGTTTGATAAGCTAAGGAAAGGAAAATGTGACATGGGGATATGACTTGTAAGCCCAGCAATCTCAGTGGAAAAGGGATCAAAGAACCCCATGTAGAAGTCACAGGGGAATGGAAGTTGGTCTCATAAAGAATAGAGGATTGGACTGAAAACAGAAAGGACACAGACTAATTCATAGGCATATCCCTTAGTTAAGAGTTTTGAGGGCAGGATGGGTCAGGGCTGGCTTTGGCTTGATCCAGAGGCCACTGACTATAAAAATTGCTGCAGGGAAAAATCTCTATCTGATTGATATTGGTTCATTAGAATTTCAACCAGTGCTTCATTCCTCTAATCTAGGAAGTAAAACTTGAAGAGCTTTTTGTGAATTCATCTCCTGGTCTGGATGTCAGGTTTAATTCTTCATGGGATACGCATGATGCCATGCGGCATACTGTCTTTTTGCCGTCGCCTTCTCTAAACTGTTTCTTTCCCTCTCCACACATCTGAGAAACCTTCAGCTCCCACCCCAAGGCAGAGGGGCCATTGTGTGGCAGGGCATAGTCCACACAGGGACTTTTACGGGTAATGGTATCTTTTATTGGTATCCTAAAATGAAACAGGCCCAGGACGTTTTTATTCCAACTCCTCTTTATTGCCAGCTCTCTCTGTTCCCAGCTGTACATGGGATGGGCAGCTGGAACTTTCCTGGTCTGCGCCAACAAGTTTATTGTCAGCATTAAAAAAAATTATATATGTACAGTCACCACCCCCACTCCCATCCCCACATGTATATATGTATGTATACACATACACATACATATATATTTCAGTTGCCAAACCCCCTTTAAGAAAGACTGAGGACTGGGCTCTAAACTGCCTTGATAAGAAAGAGTGAAAGGGAATAAGAGAGATATTGAGTAGAGGAAAGGTAACTGACGTTTCCTAGACACAGGACAGAGAGAACATGTAACCGAAGAGGCAAGGTATGGAATGACTTTCAAAGAAGGAGCAAACCCATGAGGTAGACCTATTTCCTCATTATGAGAAAAAGTATCATGTTCTAGAATCAGAAGATCTGGGTTCAAGTCCCAGCCCTGGCAGTTACTAGTTCTGTATAGCTCTCTGGGTTTCAATTTCATCTGTAAAATAGGAATAATGATATTTGAACCCCCTACCTTACAGGATTATTATAAGGAAAACATATTGTAAACCATAAAGCAGTATTAGAAGTATGAGTCGATTATGCCAAGACTTAAACATCATAGCTCTCCCTCCTTTCCTTTGTGTGGTCATTTACCTCAATTTGCCCATCTAGAAAATGGAGACTTTGCTGGTTTCTGCTACTACTCAGGGATATGTAAGATATCAAATAAATTGATGTTAGTGAAGAACATGGATGTTTTTTGGGTGAGAGTGACCTAGATGGCTAGATTAAATATGGAATAATGGGGGTCAGCCAACACTGTGGATGGGCCTCTGAATTTCCAGGATCTAAATTTTTCCAGGACGTCTTAGTGTCTGGGATAATGATGAGAAAATAGACCAGGTCACTGGAAAGTGTAACTAAGTCACCAAAGAACAGTAACCTAAGTGGTTGTGAGTAAAGGAAGAAAGAATGTGAGATGGAGAAGACTTATCCTGTTAACCCCTACTGTGTCCTGATTTCTCTAGCTTTCAGCTGAGGCTCACCGTAGGAATTGGGCTTCATTGTTAAGCTGGGCACGTGTGTCCCTTTGTACCATCGGGATAGGACTTTGCATTTAGCATACAGACTATTTCCATCTCTGTTACTTACTCCTCCTCCCCACAAGGGAAGGACCAACTGACCTTCCTCTCAGACTGCTCTCTCTCTCTCTTCTCTAGCCTTGGCATCAAGTCCCCACCCTCAGAGGACAAACAACAGGGGACACAGCTTTTCCCATCACATCCCATGAACTGGCTGGCTTGCCATCCTCAACAATTCTCCTCGTAACTGCTGACCAAGAATTCCATTTCTGTGTTTCTTTCTCCTTTCCCTTCCTGCCTCTCTTGTGCTTGCTCAGACATTTATGCACCATAGATGGAGTTATTAAAAATGACATTTAACCAGAGCTAAAATTACAATGCAAATGGTTGCAAACATCAAAATCAAAGCCGGACCCGCCAAGCACAATTGGCAGAGACGCTCTCTCCACCAGGGCTGTGCAATAGCCTCTCATATAAAACCTTCTGTAGAACGCTGAGGTCTTGAAAGCTAGTGCACCTCCTTTCATTAGACTAACAAATAACGTGTAACAGAAAACATCTGTTAACAACAGCCCTTAATGTTCTCAAGATGATAAAGCAGAAGGGTAATTTTAGCCAGCAGGCCGTGGTCTGATGCCATTTCGGGCTGCAGTTACTCTTGGCATCCCCACAGGAGGTTGAGAGCCCCTTGGGAAAAGCCTGCCCTCCCCAGGGAAACTGATTCCATAGGTATCCCAGGTTACCCTAGAGTATTGGCCCTCTATGCAACATGTGGGCAGGCTTCTTTCCCAACTCATTCATTCAACAAAAATCTATTAACAGCCTACTATGTATATACCATGCACTGGGCTAGGTACTGAAGAGAAGGCAGAGAAATGTAAAATGTCATTGTTATTCCTCCCTTCCCTCCCTCTAAGGAGCTTTTAACCTCATAGCAGAGATAAGACATGTACACAAACAAAGGAGAGTGGGCACCAGCGGACTTTTAGAAAGCAGCTTCTTCTAGGTCAGGTCAGGGTCACCCTAAAGTGTGACGTTAATATATGCTCCTCAAATCACTGAAAGCCAACAACAACCAAAAGATATCCATTCAAAAGAGAAGGGCATTTGAGGCATTTTTATTATTTTTTTAAATGGACTTGATTTTAATTTTTCACTCACAAGCACTCCCAAATAATAGAAACCCAAGAAACGTAAAGTAGTACAATTATTAAAAAAGAAAGAAAGAAAGCATCCCCAACTAACTTTATGGGCAGTGAGGCTCTATCTCAGAAGCCACAGGGGACCTCGAGTGCAGATGTTCTCACAGGCCAGACCCCTCCCATTTTATACTCGAACCCTCATGAAAGAGATTCCTCATACAGACATATAGCAAAAAGGCCTGGGACTGGGGGAAATGTTTCTCAAGGGCAGATAGAACAAAAGAGGCCCCAAAATACTGGCAGAAAAGGCCTGTGGCTCCCGCAATTCTAGGTTCCAGAATCCTAGGGAATCTGAGTCATACCTCTCCATCTTGACTGAGCGTTATTAGGCCCTAGGATGGAATTTATGTGACTCTTAATCTCAGGTAGGGGCAAAGAATCACTGCAGTGTGATAGAGTCAGGAAGAAAGACAAATTTGTCATTTTGTCCAGCTGTCTGGAAGAATATTTCCTCATCTGATGAAACCGCACACATGCAAATTCCTCTCTACCTCTACAGCATCAGATTCCAGCCTAGGGTCTGACTGGTCTGGTGTCTGCCCTGCTGCTGAACCCCCAGTTTAAACACCCAGTGGTTCTCAGGCTACAGATAGAGCAGTCAGTGCCTTGACTATGTGCCCTTCCCAGCTCTTCCTTGGCCTGCATGTGGAAAAGCTTGCCTGCCATCTCCTAGAGCCATGAGGATCCCCAGCCTTACCTCTTTGCTCACCTAGAAACCTGAGCATCTCAGGCATCAGGCCCATGCCATCCAAATCTTTGTCTTTCCAGGTTCTGAGATTGTGTGTGTGTGTGTGTGTGTGTGTGTGTGTGTGTGTGTGTGTGTTTAAATCAATGTACCTGTGAGACCCAGTTGAAAAAGATGGGCCCTAGATCTTTTATTCTAGGGGGAAGAATGGCGGGGTGGGGGGGTAGCAGGAGAAGGCAAAACCTTCAGGAATATAATATTTCTAAGAGACATAATGTTTTCATTTGAGAGACCAGAGCGTCTCCCTGCAGAGCTCTGAGCCCAGCCTCCATGGCCCTCGGCTAGGGCATCAGAACCTGAAAGGGAAATTGCAAGAGACAAGAAGTAAAAACGGACCGATCCAGTTTCACTGAGAAGGAAAAAGAAGAGAAAAAAGATCTAACCAACAGCAGAAAACATATTCACTGTTTAAAGAAAACGATTTCTGTTTCAATTCATCCAAGTACATTAGGGACAGCAGAGCTAATGGAGGAGGGGGAAGGATTTTTTAAAACTCGGATCCTTAAAGAAAGGCCTTTAGAGTCATGAACACAACTGTGATGGAAGAGCAGTTCTCTGCCTCTTCTGTTCAGGGTTGGGTTTCTAAAGCATGCCACTGGGCAAACTCCTAGGAACTCCCATGAATACAACTAGAGCAGGAGAGGCTGTGTTCTTTTTTTTTTTAACCAGCTGTGGGGCAGCTCTTATTGTAGCATGGACCATGTTATTTTATTTTGATTTACATGTTGCTGTTTCAGAGGGCCACAGTCGCCTGTGACTGCTTCCTTGGCTGCTCTAGCCTCCTAGAGAGGAAAGTTGTAAATTCCTGACCAGCTGTTACCTGGGCTCTTGGATTGAGGGCATGTCTACACCACCGGAATTCTTTGTGCTTTAAAACTGACCCACTCTGGAGCCAAAATCATATTGGAGCCTCATTAAAAGGGCCACAGTCTAACTCAAGCACATGGCAGAAGGCCAAGTTGGTTCACTTCACCAGCAGTCCAACTAATTCACCTAATTATTTTTCCCCAATAAGCACAGTATATTCAGAGTCCTACAAAACTAAGAACAGGTGTTCCTGCCCCCACAAGTGGCCCCCCACACTTTATCCGTTCAGTTCATTTAGTGGACACCTCATGAGATCCTCCATGAGCCCCTTTCTCTCTCTCTACCAGTCTCTCTGTCTCTCTCCTTTTTCAGTCTGCCTCTCTTTTAAAGTAACAGATATATTAACATGCCCAATGTAAATGGAAGAAGCCATTTAGTTCAAGGATCAGATCATTGGACTAAGAGCCAGGAGATGAGTTTTCTTAATCCAGTTCTTCTTTCTTGTTGGCCTTGACCCATCAGTTTCTCTGTCTGTGAATAGCTATCCAGTCTGGAAAGTTTGGGGGAGAAAGAGGAAAAAACAATCTCTACCAAGCATAGATTTAGAGGTGGAAGTGGCTTAAGAGGTTATCTACTCTCACCCCCTCATTTAATAACAGAGGAAACTGAGGTCCAGGGAATTGAAATTATTTACTACAGGTCAAACAAGTAGTAAGCATCACAGGCTGGTCATCTGAATCCAGAGCTCTGCCACTACATAATACCTAGAGGACCAAGACATCTAAAGGGGGAAAACCCTAAGGAGGAAACTCTTCTGTTCAATTAGTACCCCAGAGATTATGCTGCATACTTTCAGTGATTTCACACTTTACTTTACCATTCTCCCAGTACCAACTGGGAGATGGACAGGTTTCAATTTAAGACTATCTGTCCCATTTCACAGGTAAAGAAAATGAGACACAAAGAGATTTAGACAACGTCATTCAGAAAGCAGAATTAGAACTGGAATTCTGACAGGGTCCTCCTGACTCCCATGACTATAATCTGCCCCTCACCCAGGCAGAGTGGCCTCTCCTGGGTTTGTGCAATTGAGGGGTTAATACTTTGCTTTATTTTTAAAGGTGGGAGCAGAAGGAGAGGTGTAGAAAACAAGAAAAGTAGGGTAGCACAGTAGAATCAAATCCCACTGCCGGTGGTTATTATTTGTGTGATCTTAGGCAGGGTCACTTTTTCTTCATGGGCCTCAGTTGTCTTATCTCTAAAATGAAGGGGTTGGACTAGATGGTCTATGAGGTCCTTTCCAAGTCTAAATCTATAATTCTATGAGCATGTGCTTTGTCTACTTTGAATAATGGACTTTATGAAGGTAAGAGGGGAAAGTAGTCCTTTATGCCAACCGCTGGACCATATAAAGTTCCTTCTGAACGTATGGACCTTTGCTGGGACCTAAAACAATTATATTTCAACCTTTCTTTTTTTGTTGTTTTTTTATTCAAAAACATTTATTAGAAAATATTATATGCTACATAATTTGTTTAAGATAGTACTGTTTTTTAGTAGGCAGCACCCTAGCCATATGCTACAAACAACTTAACATAGACCCTGGGGCAGTCACTGTGATCTTGACAAGACATTCAAACAGTAGGCACAGTGATCATTTCAAAGAGTGTAAAGGGGCAACTCAGTAATTAGCAGAAAGGTACACAAATCCCTTATAATTCCAAAAATTAATGGTCACTATATATCTTTAGTTTCTAAAAATAATTTTCTTCAAAAGCTTGGGAATATTTCAATCTTTCTTAAAAAAAAAAAAGAATCACAGAATCTCCCAATGGAAAGAAGCCTCAGCCTGAGTACATGTACTTCCACTTAGAACTGAAGAGAAGTTTCTTCTACATGTATCCAACAAATGGGCAACCAGATTTTGTTTGAAGACTGCCCCCTCCTCCAGCAAAGGGAACTCACTTCCTCCTGAGGTTGCCAATTCCACTTTTGGACAGCTCTAATTGTTAGAAAGTTTTTCCTTATGTCTTGAATCTATGTTTGCCTCTTTGTAACTTCTATCCATTGTTCTAGTCATTCCTCTTCTTCCCCACCCATAACCAAGCAGAAGTGTCCTAATCTTTCTTCCATATGTTAATTCTTCAGATATTTGAAGACAGCTATCATACCCCCACCCCAGTCTTCTCCAGCCTAAACATCTTCAGGTTCTACAGCTCGGGGGTCCCTCATTGGCCTAGATCTCAAAGGTTCTCCATCATCCTGGTTGACTTCCTCTGGATGCGCTCCAGTTTTATCAATTTCCTAAAAGGAGGCACTATTCCTTGGGGCAAACACTTCAATTCTCAAGTATGGCAGCCGGATTTTATCCCAAATGGCACAAATTGCAAACATGTATAATTGCATGACAAATACCTTCTATAAAAAAACACAACACTGCTGTCTATTTATATACCACAGTGGTTGTTTGAGGTTAGCTAATTTAATTCAAAGATTAATTACCATGTCTTTTAGATCTCCAGATAAGGCAGCTCAGGAAGACTGAAAGAAATGGATCCTATTCCTGTGATTCCATGGTCAGAAATTATAGGCTGGGGGTTGTCTGTCCCCTTAAAGAAGCACTCACTGTTCTGGCAAATCTAGGAACACACATGCCCTCACAGTGGGACATGGGAAGAAACCACTCTATAGTGTCTCCAGTGAGTGTTTGCAATCAGGGAAACCATTTCAAAAATGATCTTGATGCAAAGATTGATAGAGGATCCCAGGCAGTTGGTATGACACACAGATGTATCCACTGTCTAATCAGGAGACCCAAGGTCAATTAAGAAGATCTGATGTTTAAGAGATAATCCTAAAAAAAAAAAAAAAGGCTTCATTGACAAAGCCAATCCTAGAATATATGAAGTTAAGTATTAAAGGCAGACTCAACAGGCACCAAACTTCAGTCAGTTCTTTTTTTCTCTTCTCTCTAAATATCAGTTTTCTTCTGTGGCATGCTAGGCAATGGTCCAGCTCTTTGCTCCTTGAACCCTCCTGCCCCTAAAAACAACAACAACAAAAGAATAACACCAGAACCAGAGAGAAAATTAAGTAATTAGGGCAGCTAGGTGGCACAGTGAATAAAGCACCAGCCTTGAAGTCAGAAGGACCTGAGTTCAAATCCAGCCTCAAACACTTAACACACTTACTAGCTGTGTGACTTTGGGCAAGTCACTTAACCCCAATTGCCCTGCAAAAAAAAATTGTTTTTAAATAAAGAAATAGATATAAAATAAATACAAAGTGCTATACCTGTCCTAGCCTGTACTAGGGTACTAGGAGCTACCAAGTTAAGAAAGGCTTCATTTTGAAGGGGTGAGGGGGCTTGAGTGGAACTTCAAAGGAAACTAAGGGTTCCAAGAATCAGGATAAGTGGGGACTGGTCTCCAGGCAGGTGGGACAGCCCATACAAAGGGAAATGGAGTGTTTCTTATGGGAAACAACAAGAAGATCCAATTGACTGAAGTGAAGACTACATAAAGAGAAATAGTACATGCTATAACTGGGAAGGTAGTTTGGGGCCAGGTTCTGAAGGTTCTAGGTCAGACAGAAAATGATGGTATCAACTCACTGGAGGCATTTGCTACATTACAGAATCTTAAAGTTGAGGGAATTTTCCGGGTCTAGTCATCCAACTTACTGCTCAATGGGTAATCCTACAGTGTTTCTATCATTTCAGGGCTGGTGGAAGACAGGAACAAACTGAGAAAAGACAATCCCATTCCTAATTGCTCCCTTCAGAGTACTCTGGTTAATGGGTTTCTAGGGATTCTAAGTAACTATATGATATTTCCTTCAAAATGGACAGTCTTGGGTAGTGTGGTCTCAGGGGGAAAGTCTCATAAGGGAAGGTCTCAGGTCAAAGATTTGATCCCAGGTTTTAAAGGTACACAGCTCAGGGGAATGTGGTTGGGATTCTGTAATATGAATAGAAAGTTTTGCATCTTCTCCCTTGAGAAGGGGAACATCAGGAACAAACACAGAGAGAAAGTTTTCCAGGCTCAGAGAAGGGCTGGGGCTTTGGTTATATTCATCTTTTATGGGAGTCTCAAACAAGAACCTTCCAGGAGATTGTCTTAATGATGGATGTGGGGGAAGGAGTTCCAAATTCCTAGTATTTCTTGAATTATTGAAGGGGGGGGGCATGGAGGGAGAATTTAAAATTTTAAATTTGACTGTCAATTTCAGTTTTTTACACCACAGTTATTTTCTGTGCACATGCACCCCTACTTGTAACAGAAAAATTTTAAAGCACTCTTTCTGTAGCAAAGAAAATCAGGTAAGTAAAATCTGCAACATTCCAGTCCTTCGAACCCCATCACCTCTCTAGGTTGGAAAGGCAAATCTGGAGCAAGATTGGTCGATGCATCCAATTCTTTAACCTAGGCATTGAATCCCTACCCCCGTGCCTGTGGTTTCCTACTCTAGTTTCCCAACCCCCCACTACAAGCTTTGTTGTCTTTCAGGGCTGGAGAAGCTGTGGTGTCCATACATCTAAAGAGATAGTTCGATAAATATTAGCTCTTTGCTGTTTTTTTAAAAATGGATTTTTTCAATTAACAGGCATTTATTTTCTTTCCCTTCTACCTCCTCCACACTCCTCCCATCCCCTCTAAAGAAAAAGGAAAAGAAAGAAAAAGAAAGTCCTGTAACAAATATGCATAGTCAAGGAAAAGAAATTTCCATAGCAGCCATGTCCAAAAATGTATGTTTCATTCTGCATCAACTTTCTGTCAAGAGGTGAATTGTGGGGGACAGTCATTATGTTGCTCAGAGTTCCTGAGTCATTCAAAGTTGTTTGTCTTTACAATATTGTTGTTATAATTATTATACTGGTTCTGCTCACTTCATCTAGGATCATTTCTTCCAAGTCTTCCCAGTTTTTTTCTGAAGCCATCCCTTTAGTCATTTATTTCAGCATAATAGTTTTCATTTCATTTATATATCTTAAGTTATTTAGCCATTCCCCAAATGATAGGCATCTTATTAGTTTCCAGTTCTCTGCCACTACAAAAAGAAGTGCTATGAATATTTTTGCCCACATCAGACCTTTTCCTCTTTCTTTGCATTCTTTGGGGTATGGACTTCATATTGCTATTGTTGGGTCAAAGGGTGTCTTAATATCTTTTTAACAAGGAATAAGGGAATGGCTTCAGAAAAAAACTGGGAAGACTTGGAAGAAATGATCCTAGA
>NW_027187344.1:9082710-9085088 GCF_028583685.1 Petaurus breviceps papuanus | reverse complement strand
CTCTCTCTCTCTCTCTCTCTCTCTCTCTCTCTCTTTCTCTCTCTCTCCCCCTCTCTCTGTCTTTTTCTCCCTCTTTCTCCTTATCCCGGTAAAATCACAAATACTAAATAACCCTTTCAATCTTCCATAAGGAAAAAAAATTCAGGAAATTGAGCAGCCAACTCTTTATGGTGATTCTTGGTTCTCTTCAAGTTACAGCAGGTCTCAAACCATTGTGTGATAAAGAAGCAAGTTTGGGAAACCTCATAGAAAAGGAATCTCTACTATTTTTATCTTACTGAAAGCAAGGAAAAGTTCCCCCTGACCTTTTTCCCCTCCAAGCCTTCCATGGTACCTGAAATTCCTGTATCTTTGGATTAAAGCACTGTCCTCCAAAGACAGTTGTCCACATGTAACTGTCACATTGATACATTCATAAGGACTCATTGGAATAATTGAGAATGTAATTCTGTATTAATTAGATATAGTAAGCAATATAAAAAAGGGAAGGGGCAAATTCAGAAAAAAATCTGCAGACTTTATGAGTTTGCCACAGGAAGGAGGGTGGATACCCACCCATATTAGTATTAATGGCTAGTGGGTAGCGTAAGATGAGGAATCTTTGGATAGCAGGAGGGGAGAGTTTTTTGAAAAGACAGAATCTCAACTTTTATTGACACTCAGCAAAGGAAGTCTTCTCTTAGCAAAGGACAAAAGATCCTGGGGATAGAAGGTAAAACTCCTGCTGTCTTTTATCATCAACCTTCTGGTGGAATGCAAGTAAAGGTAGTAGGCCAACCAGTTAGGACTACTGGGCAAAAGGAGAGCTGAAAGTCCCCCTGAGAAAACGTCAGGGCAAAAAAGAGATGGTCCTGAATATTTCTCTCTCTTCCCTCATATTCAGCCATTCTCTTCTTAGCCCTGTAAGATCCCTCCCTATTCTAGGAGCAGGGGTTTGGATTTAAGAGACACAAGGCTGTCAAGCAGGTGCCTGCTGTCTCTGAACCCACAGGCAATTAGAAACAGGACTCTCTGGTTCTTATTAGGGATGAGTTATATACACACCCATCCTGCTCTCCCTGGACTCCTTAGCTGTCCCTGGGCCTCTCCTGACCTCTGACTTCCTTACCTTCTGGCTGAAAAATGAATTCTCCTACTCCAGGAATGGGTTGTGCAGCTGTGAAGAAGCCTTTACAATAATGCCAGTACCTCTGTCTCTCCCTGCCATCCCTGAAAAAAAAACAAAAAAACATAAAAATCCCTTCCCAGTGATTTGTTTTTTTAGCACACTGTAAGAATAAGTCTAGACTAACTTGCAGAATTCTCTTAAAACCAAAGGCTTAGGCAAAGACAGCCACTCCCCTCATCAAGACCAAATTAAACTTGAATTAAGCAAATGAAGTGCCACTCAGGGGAGGTTCATTTCCATATTTAATTGTCTGTTATTATAGGGATGACTTTGCTTCAGAGAAAAAGATATGCAATTAAAAATCTGTGTAGGCAGCCAAGGTGAGTTTCTAAGGGCATAGCAGAGTGAGATAGATCAAGAAGGTGAATCTGAGAGAAAGGGGAGAGTGAGGGAAGGCCGGTAACATTGATTATTCAAATTATTTAGTCAAGTCATTATGCATTTATTAAGCACCAACTCTGTGTCAGGCATTATGCTAAGTGCTAGGGATCCAAAGAAAGGCAAAAAAAAAAACAAACCCAAATCCTGCTTTCGAAAGGCTCACAGCATGATGAGACAACATGCAAACAGCTAGGTGCAAATAAAATGTATACAGGGTAAGTTCTGAGGTAATCCACAGAGGGGAAGCACATTATTACAGGGGTTACAGGGGATCAGGATTGTCGAAGGAAGGGTTTTTAGCTGGGGCTTGAAGGGAGCCAGAAGGGAGAGAATTTCAGGTATTGGAAAGAGCCAGTAAAAAGGCTTGGAATCAAAGCCAGAGTGTCTTGTTCAAGGAAGAGCCAGCAGGCCAGTATTGCTGTAGCACAGAATGTGTATTGAGGGGGAAAGGATAGAAGGCTGGAAAGATGGAAGGGGGCCTGGGAATGAAGGGCTTTAAAGAGGTTTCACAAAGTAATAAAGTTGTATGTTGCTGCCTTTCATTGTCACAGTAAAGAATCCTAGTAATTGCAATGGTTGAGGGCAGAGCTAAAAGCTAAAATATGTAGGCAACTGTTAAGACTGAGTTGGAGAAGACTAGATGTTGAACTCTTTTCTCTCCCATGGGAAGCATGCTTTTTGGGGCTACTAAATACTGACAGGATTTCAGAGCAGGAAAGAAAGAAAGAAAGAAAGAAAGAAAGAAAGAAAGAAAGAAAGAAAGAAAGAAAGAAAGAAAGAAAGAAAGAAAGAAAGAAAGAAAGAAAGAAAGAAAGAAAGAAAGAAAGAA
>NW_027187344.1:9044844-9082700 GCF_028583685.1 Petaurus breviceps papuanus | reverse complement strand
GAAAGAAAGAAAGAAAGAAAGAAAGAAAGAAAGAAAGAAAGAAAGAAGAAATAGAGAGAGAAAGAAAGAGAGGAAGAAAGGGAGGAAGGAAGGAGGAAAGGAAAAGACAGAAAGGAAGAGAGACAGAGAGAAAAGGAGGGAAGAAGGGAGGGACAAAGATAAAGAATAGCAAAAAGAAAGGAGGCAAGGAGAGAGAAAGAAAAAAGGAGAAAAGGAAAGAGGAAAGAAAGGAGAGAGAGGGGAGAAAGAAAGGAGAAAGGGAGAGAAAGAAAGAATGACAGAAAGAAAGGGTGAATGACAGAAGGAAGGGAAGGAAAAAGAGAAAAAGAAAGAAAGGAAAGGAAAAAAGAAAGGAAGGAAGAGAAAGGAGGGAAAGAAAGAACATATTATTTTTACATATATAAATTATACCTACTTTTCTGTGATCCCTTTGGTCTTGGGGTCTCCAGGGAGGAGACCCTTTTACAGATTCATAGCTACAAGGATTCTACAATTTATAGTCTTAAGAGAGTGCTTGAAGTACTGAGAGATTAAGTGAAGGGTTCAGGAGGATCAGGCAGCCAGTATGTGTCAGAGGCAGGACTTGAACTTAGATTTTCCTGATGTTCTCTATACACTGATAACATATTCATATACCAGAATATATGTATATAACACAATATGCATACATATAAATATAATATACGGATATAAATAGTGTATATATAAATAGAACATATATACATATAATATAAATATTATTATTATTATAGCTCACAGTTATGTAATACTTCAAAGTTTGCAGACGAGGTGGCTAGGTGGAGCAGTAAATAGAGTACCAGCCTTGGAGTCAGGAGGACCTGAGTTCAAATCCAGCCTCAGACACAACACAAAAACTAGCCGTGTGACCTTGGGCAAGTCACTTAACCCCATTTGCCCTCCAAAGAGCAACCAAAAAAAAGTTTGCAGAGAATTTTACAAGCATAATTTCATTTGATCCTTACGACAACCCTATGAATAGATGCTATGATTATCCCCCATTTTACTGATGAGAAAACTGAGGCACAGAGAGGTTAAACAGTTTGTCTGAAGACACACAACTGTGTGTATGGGACAGGTTTCAGAGTATTATAAACCCAGTGTTCAAAGGGGCCTCTGAAGCCATCAGGTCCAAGCCCCCTCATTTTAGAGAAGAGGAAATTCAGACTCAGTGAAGTAAATGACTCACCCAGAGTCAAACAATTAGTATGTGTCAGAGGCTGAATTCAAACCCAAGTTATTCAGACCCCAGACCCAGCCACACCTCTGTCCACCACACTGCTATGTGCAGAAGGCACAGGAAGCCTAGAGTAGATGTTGCCAGGAATCCACTGCCTCCCAATCCGGTGCATTGTTAAATAGCTCAAACTGTTTAGAAGTTTTCCCTCTCCTTAAGCCTAAATCTGCCTTTTTGCAGCTTCCTCCTATTGTTTCTAGTTCAGTGCCCTGGGTCCAAGTGAAGGGGATAGAGCTGGGCAAGTCACTTTGTCTGCCTCAGTTTCTTCATCTGTAAAATGGAGATGTCTTCCTTCCAAGGTTGTTGTGAGGATAAAATTTGTAAAGTACTTTTGATAGATCTTTTTTTTTTTTTTGCTTTTTGGAGGGCAATTGGGGTTAAGTGAGTTGCCCAGGTCACATGGCTAGTTTTTGTGTTAAGTGTCTGAGGCCAAATTTGAACTCAGGTTCTCCTGACTCCAGGGCCGGCTCTCCATTCACTGAGACACCTAGCCGCCACTACTTGGTAGATCTTTAAAGCTCTATATAAATGCTATCGGTATCTTCATTATTTATTATTAGCACACCTAATTCTTCCTTTACATGATAGATATTAAAAGACAGCAATTATGTCCCCTTCTCTTTTCCAGCCTAACATCCCTAGGTCCCTCCACAGATACTTGCATGGTGTGATTTCATTCACTGCCAACTGAGCAAGGATCTGCAGTAGTGGCCCAAGCATGTGGAGACTGTACAGGTGACAGAGACAATGAGAAAGTAGCAGGACAAATGTCCTTCACTATGTGGGCCAGTGCTGCTTTGTGAGTGCCACTTACTTCTTTCCCATCATGCTCTTCTGGCCACCTTGGTGCTAGCAGCGTATGTTCTGACTCATTAAGGTCAGAGCCCTGACCTCAGGCATCAAGTAGCATCTTTGTCCTCTTTGTCTTGCTCTACCAGCTCTGAGGAAGCACCCCTGTCTCTGTCTCATGCCGACTCAGCCTGTTCTTTGTCTGAGCTGATGAATCTTCTCATCTCACCAAGTCCCTGTAGCCCCCTCCTGGCCACCCTCCATCTCTTCCCTCTCCTCCTCCCCATGTCATGCCCAGTCATTCCCGTATTACTCAGGCTTATACCATGAACTAAGTGTTGTCAGGGCTCCAATGTAGATGGCTCCTATCATGCCAGTGGTCAACCCTGGGTCACCCTGATATAATCATAGCCTTATAGCTAAAAAGGATCCAAAGGGTATTTGTGTAATATTTGGATCATTTGTTTTTGTCTTTCTGGGTAAAGGTAGCCAAGTTATGAATGGACTGGGAACTAGAAGAAAGTACTATTGGACTTGCCACCTAATTCCTCCTTCAACTGGTGGTATGACCTGAGGACATTCACTTCATTTCTATGGGACTCACCTCCATCTTGAATTAAATAAGGGAATTACTTGATATCTAATGACCCTTCTTGCTTTAACAGTCTATGAATTCTGATCTTCCATAGTCTTGTTCCCATGCTATCAACATAGCTAGAGAAAGTTCTGGAACCTTGCAGACCCACTACAGATTCATGCTATTCAGCCTGCTTGCTCTCTGCTCAATAAATCTTATATTCCTCTGTTGTTAATTGCCTAGGTAGGTGCCAAATCAGCTGTCCCAAAACGCCTCTGGTCTCTTTAAGCCCTATCTCTTCCCCAAGCCCTATCCCAACTTGAAGAAAATGACATAGAGAGGAAAGATGGAGTAATAGAGTATAAGACTTGGGAATCAGGAAGACTTGGACTCAAATACCACTCTGGACCTTAGTTTCTACATATGGAAAATGGGCATGATGCTAATGCTGATATCTAGTACTTATCACATAAGATTGCTGAGAGACAGAGACAGATAAATGGACAGCGACAGAGACAGAGTATTAAGTGCCTACTTTTGTGCTATGCAAAGACAAAAGGGAGAGAGCCCCTGCCCTCAAAGAGCACACATTTTAATGGAGGATATAATTCACATAGGTGGACAGGAAAAAGAATTTTGGTTCAATTATCTTCAATTGTCAATTGTCACATCCTTTCTTTGTTGATTTGATTTGCACCCAGAGCAAGAGGTGGACTCTTGGTACTGGGCAACAGAGTTTTACCAGTGAACATTTGTGTTCAAATCACCAACTTGACTACTTACTGCCTATGTAAACTTGAACACATAGTTAAATTTCTCTGAGCCTCATTTTCCTCATCTGCAAAATAAGGGCATTTGACTGAATGACCTAAATTCACATTCCATGGTCCCATAAAACTCACCCCTCCTTGTCCCCATGATACCACATTAGCTTGATTCTCTTATCTTTCTCCGTCTCTTTTGCTTGTTCCTCTGCCTCCTGCTACTCCCCAAATTGTGGAGATTCCCCCAAGATTCATTCCTTGCCCCCTACTCTTCTGGTGTTAATGTTTTCTGCCATAGTGGATATGGCTTCAATTGTGGCTTCCAGCCCCGACCTCACACCTGAGCTCCAGCTGACTCCTAAACACTTCACTGAATCCCAAGGAGTTGTAAGGGATCTGGTAAACCCATAACTGATGAAAAAGCCCCTCATCAGCATCCCCAACAAGTGCTCATTGAGCCTTCTTCACATAAAGAACCACTACCCCCCAAGGCAAAGCTTTCCACTTTGGGATGAGTCTAGCTGGAAGCAAGTTTTTCCTTATATGGAGGCAAAAATCTGCCTCTCTATAATTTCTGCCCCCTGATTCTTGTTCTTTCCTCTGGAGCCAAACATTTCAACTTGCATGTCATATCAATCACCACTTCAAACTCAACATGTCTAAAATGGAATTCACCCAAGTTCTAGTCCCCCCCCCCCTTCCTGATGGAGAGAGGAAGAGGAGGGAGGGACAGAACAGGGAGAGAGAGAGGTCCAGATCCAAGATTTCATTGGTGTAGGGGAACTCCTGGGGAGGAAATTCCTTCCATTAATGCAGATCAGCAATTACTCCATAGTTTATAGTCTTAGAGCAGGGGGTTTCCAACCTTTTTCCAACCCCTTCCCCCTTGGCTTTCAGTAAAACTTCCTTTATCACCATTCAATATAAAAAGGAATAAATTCCAGAATTTGCCATACATATGGGGCAGCTAGGTGGTGCAGTGGACAGAGTGCTGGACCTGGAGTCAAGGAGACTCATCTTCCCAAGTTCAAATCCAGCCTCAGACACTTATTAGCTGTGTGATCCTGGGTAAGTCATTGCTTGTCTCAACTTTCTCATCTATAAATGATGAGCTGGAGAAGGAACCACTCCAATATCTTTGCCAAGAAAACCCTAAATGTAGTCACAAAGAGTCAGATAAGACTGAAACAACTAAACAACCACCATGCATATTCCCATAAGAAATTAAAGACATTACTTTCCATATGTTAATGAAGTTATTTACCAAATCTAAACCCTTTGAAAAACTTATGTACTCCTTAGGGTACATAGAACCTAGGTTGGGAACCCCTGTCTTAGAGGGTTGTTAGAGAATGGAGGGGTTAAGTAATTTGCCCAGTCTCACAACAGTATATGTCAGAGGCAGGAAAGGTATGGCTCCCTCTCCACTATAGCATGCTGTCACTTTTAACTCCTCTCAGCTAGACAGAAGGTCCATGAAAGGAAGAAATTCTCTCTTCCCTATGGCCCACAACAGTGCTTGGTATGCAGTAGGCGCTTAACAAATGTTTGATGAATTAATTAATGTTTTGGCAAATTTGTCTTTTTATTTTCTGATCCCACTGACAACACTTAGTTCAGACCCTTCTTATCTTAGGGGAATGCCCCTGGTTGGGGGGTAGGGGAGAAGACAGAAGGATATACTTGGTGAGGTAAGAAAGTCTGAATTTTGTTGGGGGTAAGAAAAACTAGATCGTTGAGTCCTAAATGTGGTTTAGTTATCTGGGTTCTGTTTCCAAGTCAACTCATGTTTCATTCCTGGAGTTATGGCAAGATCACTTGGGGCTGAGGTCAAAGGATATGGGTTCTAGTCTCAGCTTTGCCTCTAAGTCGCTCTGGGGCTTCAGGAAAGTCACTTAGCCTGATCCCAATTTTCCTCATTTGTAAAATGGCAATATAGTACTTGTCTTACTTACCTCATAGAGTTGTTGCAAGAGAAGTGCTTTATAAATCTTAAAAGTGCCATCAAAACGTGGATCATTCATCCCCTCCCCACCCCAACTTGGTACAAGAGATACAAGATATTCCTTTAGTATGCATGCACCTGTATGAAAACTGTTCTATACATCCATCCTTCAAGAACTAACTTAAATCCCTCATCTTCCCTCCTGATTTTTTACTTTGAGAATGGATCTTCCTATCTTATTCGGGCTGGAAATACATCAACCACTCATGGCCCAACCCCATTACTGACAAGTTCTGACTTGCTCCATTTCTGACCTGGACTGGCTTACCCTTCTGTGACTATTCTGGGGGTCCTCATTCCCAAGGACTCACTATATTGATGCCAGATTTTATACAGCAGCCCATCACTCTAACCCTCCTGCAATGCAGAACTCAAGTGAACCACCAGCCTCAGTTTCCCCTCATAGCAAGGATTACATGCCCTGACTCCCCTAATGATTCTAACTCACAGTGATCTCCTTCTCCTCTGAGATCTCAAAAACACTGGGTCATTCAAAAGACTGCCAGTGCCCTCTGCCCATAGTTCCAGGAAGGCAGGAACTGTTGGTTTTCTTTGTTTCTCCCAGGGTCCTTGAGTATAGAGCCTTCAACTTGTCCATTAGCAGCCTTTCTACTTAGGCAGGACTTTTCAACCTGGTTCAGTCTCTTCTAAAGTTGGCAATTTATTCAAGGGTAGCCAAGTTCCTTTTGAAAAAGTTTAATAAAACATATTCAGGCACCTGGGTAGTACAGGACATTTAATACACCTAGCTGGAGCACAGTGGTGGGGTGTGACTTACTTAACCTCTGCCAAGGGGGGACTTCCTTAACCCACCTGAGGATATCAGCTCTTCTCCCCTGATGAAGGTGGGGGTGGGGGATTTGGAGACAAGGACTTCAACCCGGGATTGGTGCATCCTGGGCAGGTCATCAGCCACCATAAGGGATGGTACTTGAGCTGGGGATGGTGATAGTAAGTAAGATGAAGTAGGCTTGGGGAGAGAAGCCTACATGGGCCCTGCCCAACTTTTGTGACTTTAGATTACGATTCTGTTGATGGAGAGGAAGACCAGTAGCCAGGTCCTTTGACACTGGAGATTCAATCCATTAAACTATGCTTTCACACCAGAACTTCAAAGTCCTCCCTTGCTCCCCATATAACTTGTGACAAGTGCCCAGAGCTTGTTGCACAGGTCACTTTGGGTAAGCTGTGTGTGTATAGTACCAAACTGACATTTATACAAAGCAAGCTAAAGTAGCCTGTAGCATGCTCTGGTACAGATGTTCTTAATCTGGGATCTATAAGTTTGCTTTTAAAAATACTTTGATAACTGCATTTCAAAATGATTGGTTTCCTTCATAATGCTATGTAGTTGTATCTCATGCATTTAGAAAGAATATTCTAAGAAGGGAATCCATAAGTTTCATTAGATGGTCAAAGGGGTCTGTGGCCCAACCTGCTCTAGAAAGGGGTGGTGCAGTAGAAAGAATACTAGCTTGGAGGTCAGGGGACCTGGAGTTTGATCCCAGGTCTAACCACCTGAGGGACTTTGGGTAAATCCCTTCCCCTCAGTTTCTCCACCTATAAAATGAAGGAGAGGGCCACTGTACTAGATGATTTCTAAGGCAATATTGACAATAACATCTGAGGGCCACAACTTGCTGTCTATGGCTTAGTTTTCAGACTGGTAGAAATGCATGGCACTGCAGATCAGGGAGGTTGTGTCTGCCTAGCCTCAAAGCCCCATGACCCTCCTTCCTCTTTCCCCCAGCAACTCCTCAGCCCCCAGATGAAAGAATTAATCATCAAGAAGCAATGAGGCATATAACAGCACTGCTTAAGAGAGGTCAAGGAGGAAGGTGGGGAAGGGAGAACTGCTTAGCCATCATTTTATCTTTAAAAGAAGGCACGGGGCGGGAGGGACTAGAAAGCAGGGACTCCTCTCTAAAGACAGCAGTAGGAGAAACCCTATGGTTTGCAGGGGCAGACAGAACAGCCGTTTCTGAACAGGGGTGGGTTGTAGTTCCAAGTGTTTGAAACATCTCAGTTTCTCCATAAAGGAAAGAGCAGATATTCCACTGTCAAGTAGACTGAGACTGGAATATTTTTCCTGCTGCAACCCATTCTGAAGCCCACAGACTTAGCCTGTGGTCAAACTTCCATCCATGTTTTCTCCCCTATCAATGTTAAGGTGCAGAGAGGGTTTTTGCTTTGTTTTACTTTTATTTGGGGAAGAGGGAGAGTAATGGAGAGAAAAAGGAGAAGACAAAAATTACATTGCCAAAAGAGGGGGGAAATGATCACAAACTATAACAAAACACACCAAGGATATCAGATTTGGGACTGGAATGAATGTAAAGATTACCTAGCCTAGCTCCCCCAATGGAAAACTTAGAGAGATGTACAAGGTGTTGTACAAGACCTGTACGAGGTCCTGTGTAGCAGAGACAGAATTGAAACCCTGGTCCTCTTAAATCATTTCCTATTTCCATCATGCCATGGGGTGCCTGTGAGATGGACATAGAATGTGAGCATCTGGGAAGTTCCTTCAGTGAAAAATGTAAGGAAAAAAACAGCCATTTGACCCAATTTCCACTTGATTCAAGCCTGTCAGAGGGGAAAGACAAAGAAAAGTGGGACAGGATGGTTCTGTCTCCCAAACAGTCAGTGACAAAGGCCAACCCCAAAGATTGAGGTCATTTCTCCTTAAGGATGCCTTCCTCTCTTTAAGGGAAGGTGTGAATGAAGCCTTTAAAATCAAAAGGCAGTATCTCCTGCCAAGAGACAGTCTGCTCTTCTTAGGGAACCCTCACTGAGTCCTGTAGCCCGGATTCCCTGTGTTCTTTTGCAGAAGCCACAGTGAGATCTGAAGGCATCTCTCCCACTCCCTGTCTCCTGCTCCGTCCATAAGGCAGTAGGGGATACCACCAGCCAAGGTCATCATAAACAGAGTTCTGAGCCCAGGGGCTTGGCAGGGGAGTCAAGGAGCGTCCATCATTCAGCCCTTGCCTTTTAAACATGTCTGGGTGTATTGACCATGTTGAAGTCGTTGATTGTGGATTTTGTTACAGGTTTGGAATTGCCTTTTAGGAGAGAAAAGAGAAAAACGCTGTGGTTTATTCCCCAAATCCAGAATTTCCGAGGGCCTGAGCTAAGGGGGGAGGGGAGGGAGAGGGGGAGGTGGGCGGCTCTTAAAGTGGCAGTTCTAAGCAGAAACTTAGGCAGCCCTGCAAAATTCTCTTCTCCAATTTAAAAGCAGAGCATGGTACTTTGATGTTGAGCTAAAAGTAATCCATTTCCTTATAAATTGCCCTCTAAGAAAGGAGGAAAGCTAAAGTCTAGCTCTGAGCCTCCAAATGATTTGCAATTTCTAAGCACACAAGGGCAAGAAATGGGGACTAAGGTCTGCCATAAACAATGAAACACCATCCTACCCCCGAGCTCTTTGAGAGGACTTCTAAAGTTTCTTTAGAAGAGGCCTTAAGATTTATTATTATTTAGCTCTTTATAGGGGGGCTGGTCCGATGGACCATTGCCCTTTTGCAAAATAAAATGCGTCATGTGCCCTTAAACAATAAAAACAGGCTTCTAAATTGCACCCCTCCACAAAGGCGGTAGGGCTGCAAAGCCAGGCTCATATTTATCTTTCGGGAACCCAACCAAAGCCAGCGTTGCAATGCCACTATGACATTTTTTGAGATAGAGAAGAATTCAGGGTAATTCAGTCTTGGACCTTATCCAAAGGGGATGATATAAAAAACCTATTTCACCCATAAGGTGACAATCCCTTGGCATCGACCTCAGGTGCCCGTGTACAAAAGGAACTTTGGGAAATGGAGTGCTGGAATGGGAAATGGAGGCTACAGCCAAGGAACGGGTCAGAGGGAGGGGGGAATTCCCCAGTTCCTGACTTGGGCAGGTGATGAAGGATTCCTCTAGAATAGAAAGTTGTTCCCAGTCTAGAATTAATTATACAAGAGGCCGGGAGTTAGGGGTATTAGATCGGCTATAGAAGACAGTGGATTTATCCAGGGATTGGGGAGGCAGAACAACTTGGGATATCTTTCCTCCCCACCCCCCATCCCCGAACTCAAAGCTTCTTCTTCCCAATTTATTAAAAAGGAAAGTAACTGATCCGCAGCTTCCTAGAGAATTAACTAAGGACAGGATCTGAGATGGGGGGGGGGGGGGGACAGGGAGGGGAAGGGTGACGGGGATATCTGAGCTGAATAGGGGAGAAAAGAAGTTTAATCGCAACCCTGGGAAAGGGGCTTGGACAGGGAGAATGGCCTAGGGGGTGTGGAAACAGTCCACCCCCACCCCCACCCACACCCCATCCATTCCAGCCTGGCTCAGGGGCCTCGCACAATAAAGCGGCTTTTCAGCAGCCCGGGGGTTGAGAGAGCGAGCGATAGCTCGGGGAGGATTGTGCGAGCGAACGAGCGAGTCTTATTAACGTCTGCATGTCTCAGGCTGAAGTCTGTGGCGAAGCCAGGCGCCAAGCTCTCACATTGAACCAGATGTGGAGAGGCGCCATCCCGCCCAGCCACCGAATCGTAGCCCTCACACGCAATGAGACTGGCGAGCACATGGCAGAAAGGCGGGGGCTGGGGAGACAGGGGAGCATCTGGCCGGGACGCAGGGCGGGCCCGGGAGGGGAGGGGATTGCAGCCCAATTGGGGCCGGCTAGAGGAAGCATGCTGCGACCCCAGGCCCCTAGCCATCCTTCCTTTCCTCTCTCCCCTCCCCCCGCCCCCCAACTCTTTCGGGTTTTTCTTAGACCTTGATCTTTGAACCAAAAAAGATGTGTGTGGATAAGAGTTATCACTTTAGGAGAGTCAGGGTGCCTTGGCCATTTGCTACCCTGGGACAGGAGCCCTGGGCACTCAATTCCGAGGTTTCCTCCTCGAAGCGTCTCCCGTTCACCCCAACTTGTTCTTTTCGGTCTCAGCTGCGCTTGATCCCAGAATGGTACGGCCTCCCCCAACTCAAGACCCGTAAAACAATAAACTGTCTCACACCGTACATAATTCCAAACCGCTAAAGGAGACTCTTTGCAGTAATCCCACACACCGCCTCCCCCCCACCCCCGCCGCTGGCCGCCGCCGCCACCGCCCCTCCTACACAAATATGCCACTTTGAACTTCTGCCTTCTAAATCCCTTCATCCTTAATCTTTCGCCTCTAGACTAAGAGACGATTCCACATAATACAAAAACTGTGACCATCCTCCAAATAAGAGCAAATTTGTTTTGTTATTTCTAAAATCAAGTTTGGGCAAGCGGTGGTTGTTTTTTAAAGTTCTGGTTGAACTCGAGCAGCCTAAGGCTGCAAAAAAAAAAAAAAATGCAAGATGGCAAGGTGAGGGAAGATGAGGAGTATGACCATTGACCAGGTTAGTCTGGGAACTAAAGGGCTGCCAGCAGAATTTAAGTATAAAGGTTTGGGAAAGGTTGAACTCATCGAGGCGTGTTTAATTATAAATTTCCTACAGCCCAACTGCAATTCGCATATTTATTCAGTTCCTCGGATGCCTATAGTATGCTTGAAAAAAGCATGAAAAGGTTCCTGCCCTCAAAAAGCTTTCAGTCTTTTTGGAGCAGTGTGACTTACACATAACTAGGAGTGTATAGAACTGGATTTAGAATCAAAATATCAGTTTGGTGAGGGCTGCGGGAGGAGATGAATGGGGGAGAGTTTGTCTTCTAAATAAACGGTTATTTTACAAAAGTCAGTCCCCCGAAATTGAGGCTGTAAAGTTCTCCTGATGGGTACCTTACTCTTTAAGGGAAGGTGTGAACAAAGCTTTCAAAATTAAAGGGCAGTATTTCTTGCCTAGACAACCTGCTCCTCTATAATGAACCCCTAGTGAGACCCAGAATCAAGATTTCCTGTGTTCTTTTGCAGCAGCCACAGTGAGACCCGAAGGCATCTTACCGCTTCCCTTTCACTCCTGCTGTGTGACCTTGTAACTCACTCCCCCTCTCTGAACCCAAGTTTCTTCCTCTCTAAAAATGTGGATAACAATGTAGACTTTTCAAACAGCCCAGGGTTGTGAAAATACTTTTTGTAAAGCTGTGTTAACACAAGCTATCACCCTCGTATGATTGAGCCCTCATTTGCAAAATGAGTTTCCTTCTAGCTCTAAAATTTCCATGATTGGAAGTACTAAAATTTGAGACCAGACAGCAAACGTCACATAAGTTTAGAGGGTAAAGGAAGAGAGTGCTGAACATTGGAGGAGGCAGGGGAAGCCTCTAGGAAGTAGTGGTACTGGAACTGGGCCTTGAAGCAAAAACCAGATTTGGATTGGCATAGATTAGAGAAGCCAGAGGTACAGAGATGGTTCAAGCTTGAATGACTGGGACTGGTTAGACAACTGTGAGCAGTGGTGGAAACTGTCCGGAAAGGCTTTCCTTAAGAACCAGAAACAATTTGGCCTTTCCAATGGTAGCTGGGACTCTGTTAAGTTTCCAACTCTTTCTCCTTATTCACTACAAGGGAGTCTTTCATAGACAAATACTACGCCAGAAAGGGCAAGGAGCCATTAAGGTGCCTTCACTCTAGAGGAAGCATCCCCCAGCCTGGCCCATTTGGAGTTTAAAGAATGATGCTGGACTCTAATAAGTCATTCTCTAAAAATGGGGGAAAGTGGGGCACCTCTCGGAAGGCACTGAAAGGTTATCTAGTCTTTGCCTGCACTTAATCTCTTAGCACATGGAGGATGTCTTGATTAAGAGCTTATGGCTCTCTTTATACATGAGCACAAAAAAAGTGTCATTCTTTTTCCCTCTTTTCCTCCATTTTTTCCTCCAGTCGAAATGTAGCTGGGGAAGGAGGTGGTAAGATTAAATTCATGGCCAAAGTGTTCTCACAGAACCAGCAAAGTAGAGGAAGGATTGGACAATAGAGCTGTGAGATCTAAATAGTCTTAGGTGGATAAATCTGGGGAGACCTGGTAGGTCTGAAGAAGATAGAGTTCATTTATTCAGTAGGGATCCCATTACAAGTATGTAGAGTAATTGAGATTCTACTCTGTCACCCTAATTAGCCCTCTCTTGCTGCCCCTTCCTGAGGGACTAGGTTAAAATTTGGCTGCAACTCAGGGCAACTTGAATGAACACAAGAAAACATACTCCAATAAATGTTTGGGTCTGGGGTACATCAAACAGCCCAGGTCACCCTTGCTTTGTCAGGCTTTCTCTCTTGTAGGGATTAGGGCTCTGGTCTCTTAATTAAAAAGATAAAACATGAGAGCAAAAATAAGTAAATGGAAGTGCTATTGTAAGAATTTACTACTTGTTGTTTGTACGTCCCTTGAACTAGCTTCTGAGCTGAGAACTGGAGAGCCTTCATTCTATACCCAGCCAGACCAAGATTCGTGACTCTGGGGCTCCTGCTTAAGAGGCATTGAGGGGTAGAGGATACAACCCTGGCCTTGCTCTACTACTTAGTAGATTTTTTACTTTGAGCAAATAATTTCTTTTCTCTGGGCCTCTTTTCTTAACTGTAAAATAATAGCTTATACACTCCCAATCACTGAAGATTATAGATCATAAAGAGATAAGGGAATTCAGAAATCAGCTAACTCAATTCTTTCATTTTATAAATGATCATCTTAGAAACCACTGAAAGTTTGTAGATAGTATTTATTTCTTGGACCAGGAGGCAGACTAAATCACCTCTATGATTTCTATTGGTTCTATAAATCTGTGATCCCTGAGATCTCTCCCAATTCTAATCCTCTACAGATCTGTAAGAAAGGCTGCCTTATACGTTTATGGAATGATACAAGGAAGAACCTTTCTGCTCCTTTCCTCTGTCCTTTCCTTGATATATTTCCTACTTGACTGTAAAAATCTTTAAAGGAGAAACTTAAAGTCTAGGTTGGGTAGAATCATAGAATCTTAGAGCTGGAAGGGCCCTCCACCCCATACCTGAGCAGGAATTCATTCTTCATTCTTGGTGCTCTGACAGCCTCTGCTTAAAGAACTCACTCATGGGAACACTGCCCACTTTCGGAGGAAGGCTATTTCATTTTGGGTTGGTTCTAATTGTAAGGAAGTTTTTCCCTGATACGAAGCCCGAATTTGCCTCTTTGAAAATCTACCCATTGGAATAAGCATATAAATCTAACCCCTCTTCCATGATTTTTGTTGTTACTGGGTTTTTGTTTGTTTTTGCTTTTTTGGAGGGGGGAGGGTAGGGCACTTGGGGTTAAGTGACTTACCCAAGGTCACATGGCTAGTTTTGTGTTGTATCTGAGTTCAGATTTGAACTCAGGTCCTCCTGACTCTAGGGCCGGTACTCTATTCACTGCGACATGTAGTCACCCGATTTTTTTTTTGTTATTGTTGTTCAGTTATTTCAGTTGTGTCTGATTCCATAACTCCATTTGGGGGTTTCTCGGCAAAGATACTGGAGTGGTTCGCCATTTCCTTCTCCAGTTCATTTAACAGATGAGGAAACTGAGGGTTAAGTGACTTGCCCAGGGTCACACAGCTCTAAAGGTTAGGTTCCCAGGTCAGATTTGAACTCAGGGAGATGAGTCTTTCTGACAGCTATAATGACCCCTGTCCCCAAGTTTTCCTATCCCCAGACTAAACCCCATTTCCTCCAACTTATTCTTATATGACATTGTCTTGATGTCCTTCACTCTCCCAGTTGCTTTCCAGCTTATCAAAATCCTTCCTAAAACACAGTACCCAGAACTGAACACAGTACTTCTGATGTGGTCCAATCAGGGCAGAACACAGTGGTACCATCACGTCCCTAGCACTAGACTCTCTCAATTCAGTCTAAGTAGCTCTCTTGGCTACATTATGACACCATTAACTCATATTGAACTTGCCAGCTACTAAAATCCCCAGCTCTTCTTCAGATGAATTGCCTTCTAGATAGAATTCCCTTGTCAGATATGTGATAGAGGGGGGTGGTTAGGTGGCACAGTAAATAGAGCACTGGCCCTGGAGTCAGGAGGACCTGAGTTCAAATCTAGCCTCAGATAATTAACACTTACTAGCCATATGACCTTGGGCAAGTCACTTGACCCCAACCGCCCTGCCTTCCCCCTCCAAAAAGCAAAAAAAGATATGTGATAGAGGGACTTGCTTTCTAGGGTGGATTGGGCTAGGTGGACATTGAGGTCTCTTCCAAATCTAAAATTATTTAATTCAGTGATCTTAGGGCGGGGATCCTGTTATAGGTTCTTATATAGAATGCTTGATAAATGTCATTGTATGGATAGAAGTATTCTGTCATTTTTGTCTTTAATAATGATAATAATAATTATGGCTAACACAGTTTATTATATAAACAAATTACCTCAATTGATTCTCACAACCACACTGTGAGGTAGATACTATTATTAATGCCCATTTTACAGATGAAGAAACAGGCTCAGAAAGGTTGTGATTTACCCAGGATCACACAACTAGTAAGCGTCTGAGCTAAGATTTTAACTCAGGCTTTCCTGACTCCAAATCCAGCACTCTGTTTCCTTCTGTTTCCCCCAGCATCAGGGGAAGACCATTGAAGGGTATTAGGTTTCTATTTATTTTGTAGTCCCCTGTGGGATGGATGGTAGGATACTCTTAGTGTTATTTCTTTATACTCCTTTAATTTCATAATGGAACAATAAGATAATAGGAGACTGGTTGGGAGATACAGCAGAGATCATCCTTATAAGCAGCGAGGAGCTCAACAGATTTCAGAATCCTCTCACTTTGGGGGATGATCTGGGAAGACACAATACCATAGTCAGTGTTATGTACCTGCTAGTAATTGGTGTGGCAAGATGGGGAGGGGGAAATAAATCATTTAGTTCCTTTTTGTTTAAACTATTATGAAGCCTGCACAGCTAGGCTTCTGACCCATGGAGTATTACAAGGTAAAAGCATGTAGGACCCACTCAGGATTCTGAAGGGTTAGTTGGTTAAGAGGGAAAAGGGACTTCTCCCTTAGGACACTTCTAGTACAGATCTCAACTGTATTAAATGATGACATGTGATGGACTGAGTTTGGTGTTTATTCTCTTCTCCCTCGTTTCAGGCCAGAAGTGGGAAAGATCATGGGGAATTAGGAAGCACAAGACTTGTCAGAAAACTTGAGCCCTGCCATTTTATAAGCTTTGAACATCTTTGTCAAGTCATTTTCTTTCTCTGGCCTTCTGATAAGAGAAAAAGAAATCAAGCAAGTTGTAAATGAACTCCCAAAGGAAAATAACCCCTGAACTAGATGCAGTTTCAAGTGAATTGTAATATTTAAAGAACAATTGTAATATTAAATATACAGTTTAAAAAAAGAAACAAAAATAAGGAATCTTTCCAAACTTTTTCTGTGATACAAATATGATCTTGGCATCTAGATCAAGGTAAGACAAAGCAAAGAAATAAAACTACATATTAACAAAATTATATATTACATTATAATAGATATTAATATTTTTAAATTGATGCCATTTCATCAATATGCCATTCATCAATACAAAAATCAAATTAAATAATTAAATTAAATAAACTATTAGCAAAAAAAAAAGCTAGAATAGCATATTAAAACCAGATTAGATTTACACCGGGAATACAGAGTTAGTTCAACATAAGAAAAAACTATAAATACAATAGATCTTATTAATAATAAAAATATTTAAAACTACATTATTATATCAATAAATACAAAGCTAAAAAAGTCTTTGGCAAAATCCAATACTCATTTCTGTTTTTAACAAAAATTAGAAAGTATATGAATAAATGGACCTTTCCTTAATGTGCTAAGTACCATCTACCTAAAAACCAAGACTATACAGAGTATTCCAAAGGTCTTAGTGCACTTTTAAGCTATTAAAGTTTTAAACTGCACTAAGACTTTTGGGACACTCTGTATATAACTGAAAAGGGTTGAAGTCCTTTCCAATAAGATCAGTGGTAAAACAAAGATGTTTACTATTAACACTATTGTTTGATATAGTTATAGTTATATAGCTATAACAATGTGATTTAAAAAAGGAATTGAGGGAATAAGCATAGGCAAAGAGAAAATAAAATTATGTTTTACAGATGATAAAATGGTCCATCTAGGAAATGTAAAAGAGTCAACTAAAAAAAATGGAAACAATTAAAAACAATTTTAAAAAGTTGAAACAATTTAAAACTTCAGCAAAGATTTTACATGTAAAATAAATCTATATAAATCATTAATATTCCTGTTAAAACCTAGAAAGAGATAGAAAAATTCTATTCAAAATAGCTACAAAATCTATAAAATATTTGGGAGTCTAGTTACCAATACACACACAGGAACTATGTGAATACAATTATAAAGTGCTTTTTAGAGAAATTAAGACAGTTCTAAATAACCGAAAAAAATATTAATTGATAATGGATAGACCATGCCAATATAATAAAAATATTACCTAAATTAATTTACCAGTTCAGTGCCATACCACCCAAACTACCAAAGGATTACTTTATAGAGCTAGAAAAAATGAAGATGAAATTATCTGGAATCAATCAATTCTATAGTCAACTATATTAAGCACTTACTATATCCCAGGCACTGTGTTAAGCACTAGGGTTTACAAAGAAAGGCAAAAGACAGTCCCTGCTCTCAAGGAACTAATGTGGGAGACAACAAGCAAACAATTATGTACAAACAAGATACAGACAGGATAAATTGGGGTTAGTCTCAGAGGTAGACACTAAGATTAAGGAGAATTTAGGGAAAAGAACTTAAGGAAAGACTTATTGCAGAAGGTCAAACTTTAGCTGAGACTTGAAGGAAGCCAGGAAAGCCAGGAGGCAGAGATGAAGCAGAGAGTTCCATGCCCTGGAGACAGCCAGTGAAAACACTTCAGAGTCAAAAGATCGAATGTTGTGTCCAAGGAGTAGTAAGGAAGTCAATGTCACTGTATCACAGACTATGTGAAGGGGATAAGACTTAAGAAGACTGGAAAGGTAGGAAAAAGTCAGATTATAAAGGTTTTTAAAAGTCATACAGAGGATTTTATATTTGATACTGGTGATGATAGGGAGCCCCTGGAGTTTATTGGAGTGTATTGAATCATGAGATGATATGATTAGACATTTGATGGATTAGTGAAGTGATTGGAGTGGGACAGGAAAAACAATCAGCTGGCTTTTGCAATAGTACAGCTATGGTCAAGAATCTTAAGTGAATAGGGGGGGAAAAAGTGGGGAGGAAGGGAGACCATCAGAACTCAAACTATGCTACAAAACTATGTGGTACTATTTTTTTTTGCTTTTTTTTTTGGAGGGGGTAAGGTAGGGCAATTGGGATTAAGTGACTTGTCCAACGTCACAAGGCTAGTTTTGTGTTAAGTGTCTGAGGCTGAATTTGAACTCAAGTCCTCCTGACTCCAGGGCCGTTGCTGTATTCACTGCACCACCTAGCTGCCCCTTTGGTACTACTTTTTAAAACAGAAGCTAATAAATAGAGCAGATTAGATATATAGCATACAGAAGTAAATGAACACAATAGCCCAGTACTTGATAAACTCAAGGACTCCATTTGTTGAGGGTAAGAACTCATTATTTCTTAAAAAGTTCCTGGTAAAAGTAGAAAGTGATCTGGCAGAAATTAGGTATAGACCAACATCTCACGTCATATACCGTGTTTCCCCTATAATAAGACCTATCCCGAAAATAAGCCCTCCCCTTACTGTGTAAGATTCCTCTAAAATAAGCCCCCCCCCCGAAAATAAGCCCTATTGAGATTGCTACTGTAGTGAAGGTGATCCCCTGTGCTACACGCTACCTTACGGTACCCTCTGTATGCACCGCCCCCCCCCCCCCGGTGAAACGCACGCTGTGCTCCGAGCTGCATTCAGTCAGAGCTGCAGCAGTGAGCGCGTCATCCTGTTCTTCCCCAGTGATTTGCTTGCTGGCGACATTGAGAGCAGTGCCTCGGAGGAGAGCTGAGGCAGGACAATATAAGCCCTCCCCTGAAAATAAGCCCTCTGGTGTTTTTCTTTCCAAAAAATTTTATAAGACAGTGTCTTATTATTGGGGAAACACGGTACCAAGGGCAGTTCCAAGTGGATACATGATATATCTAAACGGTCACATCATAAACAAATAAGAAGAACAAGGAATGATGTACTCCTCACAATCATAGGTATGAATAGGTATGAAAAGTTAATGACCAAGGAATAGAAAGGATCACAGAAGATAAAACAGGCAATTTTGATTGCATAAAATTATAAAGTTTTTACACAAACAAAACCACCATAGTTAAATAGAAGGAAAACAGGTGATTGGGCGAAAGTCTTTATAGCAGATTCTTCTGTTAAAGTCTCAGATCCAAGATATATAAGGAATTGATTCAAATTTATAAGAATAAAAGCCATTTCCCCAATAGAATTTGTCGAAGAATATGAACAATCAGTTCCTAAAGGAAAAAATTCAAGCTTACAGCAATCAAGTGAAAAAATATTCCACGTGACTAATAATTAAAGAAATGCAAATAAAAGTGCTCCTGATGTTCCATCTCACAAACATCAGGTTGGCAAAGATGAAAGGAAAATGACAATTATTAGAGAGGTTGTAGGAGAAAAAGCACACTAAGGCACTATGAAATGGTCCATCCATTCTGGAAAGCAATTTGGAATCATGCCCTTCTCTGGCCCTCTGTTTCCCTATTTTAAAAATTATCAGGTTGGATGAGATGATCTCCAGAGACTCTTCCAGCTCAAACATTTCATGATTTTTGTCTATTTTTTAAGATATAGAAACACAGAGACCCTGGAATGACAGAATATCAGTGTCCCTCCCCATTTTTACACATGATAGAATGACTATTTGTGGGATTAGATCTGGTTTTTTTCCCTTCAGATTCCCTTCCTTTTTTTTCCCCTCTCTCCCCATCTGAAAGGCAGAACAAGAGACTGGGTGGTCTGGTTGGTAGATGTGGGTGGAGTACAAGGATTTTGTTAGAGTCAGAAAAATAACAAAAATATAGACCTAATGGTGTTAAGCTGGTCCCTACTGTGAACCAGGCTACATGACACCATCACCCAGCCAGCTGTCCAGTCTTTGACTGAAACTCAGCTCAGTGCCTTGAATGAGGAATAACAGACTGAATTTCCCTATTGACCAACAGCATCACAAACCAAATTAGGCTCTCTGAACAGATAGTCAGCAAAGAAGTAAAAATTTTAAAGACATCTGCTGCAGCTATGCCTAGCTCCAGCTAACCCATGTCATTTGTCCTTTACTTTCATGAGCACCAGGTTCATTTTTTCCAGAGTAGCCAGAACTCAAAAACGAATCATAAAACCCTCTGCCAGTGCTATAAAGGCCAAACATATTCGGGAACATGGAATTGAGCAACCAAAATCATCATGGAGGGCCCCAACAGTATGGATCAAGACAAAAAGTTTAGCTTGGGCCAGGAATGCTTGGAGCAGATGATAGTAAGGTTGCCTGGAAAGATGATGGGAGGAAGGGAAGCTGCATCCTTTCCAGTACCAGGCACTGGTGTGATTCCCCTTAACTACTGGTGTTATTGAATGGAAAATTATTTGAAGAGAGTTGGGGGGAAAAGCTTACTCAGCATTGGTGCCCTCAGGTTTTTGTGGACCCCATCTGACTGTGTTCCTTGCTTTTTTCCCTAAAAAAAAAAAAGAAGGTTTTCTAATAGATGTGATAGGTTCCAACTGAGAGCTGTGCTGGCTTCTCTCCCCTGCCCTCTCCTGTCCTGCCCATCAGCAGATAAAGACGTTAAAGAGAGAAAAGCTGAATAAGTGAGATCAGTTAACTAGGACCCTGTGATTGGAGGTATAGCACCCATAGTGCTGTTAATCCCAAGGACACACCCTTAGGGTGAGCTTGATGAGTACCTGCCCTTAGCTCTGCATAGGATATTTGAATTCTGATTGGTATCCTGTGTAGGGAAAAGAACCCTGAGCTGGTGCTAGAAGACCTGGGTTGCGGTACCAGACCTCCACTAATTCACAGCATGACTATTCACCAAGAGCCTGGCCCACCCTCCGTGAGAGAGGCTGTAGGAGATGATTCATTCACTGGACAGGGGGTAGAACTGAATGACTTCTTAGCTCCTGTGCTGCTTGAAGAACCCATGATCACTAAGGTCTTTCTTAGCACTAAGGTTATATGAGAACAGATGTCTCAGACTTTTCAGGAATGAAAGAGAAATTCCACTCACTCCTTTAGGACTATCTCCTCTGCTCTAGATGGTAAAGGACATGTATATTGCAGAGAGGACAGAGTAAAAACCGGCCACCCCTCTCCTGGCCTCTTCCATTACCAGTAGCTAGACTGATTGGTCTCTAAGGTGCTTTCTGTGACTCCTTAAGCAACCAATGAAGTTTATTTCTGGGATAGGGACTCAAAGCATTTTTCTCATCAGACTTGTTGTCCACCTGCTGTCCCTACTGCTGGTGTTCTCACAGAATCTGGAGGTCAGAAAGGACCAGAGAGATCATAGAATCTTCAGTGTCCTTAGGACTTCATGGGTCACCAGGCCCAATCCTGTGCTTAATGAATGAATTCCGATTTACTAAAGCTACCTGTGCAGGGATGAATCAAATGCACTGTCCAGCATCCACCTCAGTTAACTCCCCTGGGGCCATCACAATCTAACTTCTTACTGAAGTCCCAAGTCAACAAAGAGGGAGCCAGAAGTGATGGACAGAAGGGGGAGGACTGGGATAAGGTGGGCTGGATCTCAGCTAACAAACGGTAGCCAAAGGAATGTGGCTGCAGTCCCTCAGCTGCCCTCCTCTGGACTCTCCTGGCCTGGCCTCATCTCACTTTTGTCCATTCACAGAGAGGTTCAGGGGAAGAAGGCATGTGGAGTTCCTTGGATAAGTCACTTAACTCTTCTGGGTTCAGTTGCTCAACTCACAAAATAAGGATAAAGATACTGCCTGCCTGGAAGGCCAGGGCTAGCTAGACCAGATGGTTTCTTGAGGCCCCTTCCAGCTCTAGGATTGAGGACTAAGACCTCTGGGCAGGCTGGGGATACAGCAATGAGATCAGAGCAGGCTGGGCCTTGAGAAGGCTAAGCTCCCTGCCATTGGAAGCCTTTAGGCAGAGGCTGAGGCTGCTAGAGATCCTTGCACTAGGTAGAAGAGGTTGAACCAGATGACCTTGTGGCTCCTTCTACCTCTAAGATTCTGTAAAAGGTTATGGGAGTTAATGCCTTTGGCTAAATAGCACCCACAGCTTAGGTTAGACTTAGGGAGGGGGGCATGCTGTAATATTAGGTCTATTTAGGTGTTCTTTGGGGGACTGGAATGACAACAAAGATGAAAGGGTGACTTGACCTGCAATTCCAGGTTGGTTGGGAACCAGTGGTTTTATGTTTTTATGTGCCTGGCACACAGTAGGTGCTTAATGAGTGCTTATGGACCAACTTGGGGGACTTTGCCACTCTTTAGGAGTCCATAACCTGGCCCCAGAGCTTCAGCAGGTGTTACTTTGCAGGCTTTTAATAAGTCTGGGAAACAGTGGTGCTCTTATCTGCTAAAGTGCAGCTTGGACTGAAAATGGTTAAGCAGGGCGGCTTTCCGAGAGATACCAACCACTTATTAAAATGAATGTTTTACAATAAATTTGGCAGGGTTCCATCAACCTCAAATTAAAAACAGACTGGCGGACAGCAACTCAGTTTTCAGACCCATGGTTTCCAGAGCACAGGCTGTACACGCACTCGACTTCCTCGATACTGCCCTTCCTCCTCCTCCTCCTCCCCCCACCCCCCAATTCTGAGACAGCTCCCCTCAGAGGGAGTCAGGCTCATACTCTCCAAAGCAATCTAATTTAAATTCTCTTCCTTGACAAGCAACACATTAGACTCTTAGTGGAGACTGTACAGGGCTGAGGCCATAAACACTGATTGGAGCAGGGGTGCTCTCTCCCTCCCCACCTGCCCTCCCACCCCCGCTGGTGCTGCATCACAAGGCTCTGTGTGCCTCTTTTGGCAGCCACCCTAAATGCAATTAGGGTTCCACTTTAACCTGAAGAGTTGGTGTTCAGTTTCAATGCCAGATGCCATGTGGGGAGGGTTTGCTGTGGGCTCAGGGGGCTTGTTAAGTTGCAGGAGGTACCCAGCTCCTAGAAGGAGGGTTGGGGGTGGGGGGATGAAATAGTGCATGTGTGCCGTAGGCCCAACCAGGAGAGTAGCCAGATTCCTCACATTGATGGTCATGGGATGGTGTGAAGACTGTTCTCAAGATGCATAAAGAAATCGTAGCAAAATGAGGACATTATAAGGATTCAGAAAGACCTACCATCATCTGGGGGAGCAACTTTTCTGGAGAAAGGACTCACATTTTAATATAGGACTGAACAATTTTAAAAGGCTGTTAAATGCTAAATTAATTAGGTAGAGACTTCCCCAAACTCCTGCCTTCATAATATGAAGAAAGCATCACTAGTTACTCCCACAAAAAATAGGACAGACTGTTTATCTGCCTTAGTTTTGGGGATGTTGTGGTCCCACCCTGACCCATTCCCCCATCCCCAGCCCAGTTCTCTTCTCCTGACCTCAGAATTTAGATTCCTTATCCCCTCCCCAATCTGAGGTTTCCTTGTCTGGTCTATTTCATGAGGCTCCTGGGGAGTTATTAAGGTTTTGCACTACTGAGCCTCACAACAGGGGTCTCTGATGCTTTGTAAATTACCCTTTGATCCCGTAATCCAAGTCCCTGTGTTACCATGTGCCCCCAAGACCCACTCACTCCCTTTGGCTGATCTGAGGGCCAGAGGTGCCAAGAAGACAGGACAGAGCCAAGAGAAGTATCTTATGGTTTTCAGATATTCTACAGACACAAAGAAGTTATAAAACTTGCCCAAGGTCCAGCAGTGGGGGGCGGCAGGGGAACACAGACAGAGCTGAGATTTCCAACTGACGGCCTCAGGGTCCTTCCTGGCCACTGGGTTCCCTGGGTCAAACTCCCTTTCAGGGCCTCATTCTTCATCCAGCAGCTCTTAAGTCAAGCCCTCATGGTTTGGGACCTCTTTTTTTTATTGATTTCTTTCACCAATTTAGTGTTCTCATTCGAGTTCCTCTTAAAAGTGGGAAACACTGATAGGTAGCTAAACCCTTAGAGTTTTCTTGGCAAAGATACTGGAGTGCTTTGCCCTTTCCAGCTCACCTCACAGATGAGAAAACTAAGGCAAACAGGGCTAAGTGACTTGCCCAGGGTCACACAACTCCCAAGCCCCGGGCTTAGGTCTTTCTGACTCCAAGCTCAGAGTTCACTCTGCTGCATCACCTAAGTGCCCCATCCATAGCTAAGCCCTAGGTTTGTGTCCAAGCTTCCCTCTCTCTCCAGCCTGCCTGTGAAGCAGGCCTCAGAAAGTCAGGCTAGCTTCTTAAGGACAAATTCCTTGGAGTCACTATTGTTTCAGCTGTGTAATCAGCCAGGTCACCACTTCTGAGGAACTTGTGCTGGGAACCTCAGCAGGAGATTCCCAAAGGGTGAATACAATACCTATATGTGTAATAATAAGCAAATATTTGGATAACCAGTTATACTTTTCAAAGGACCCTTCCTACCCACATTCTAATTTGACTTCAGCAAACATTTACCAAGTACCTACTGTGTACAGAGCCCTGTTCCAGAGAAGGGACAAAGTTTAAATAAAACTTAGCCTGCCCTCTTGGAGCTTACAGTCTGGCTGGAGGGTAAGACACAGGATAGCTTTAAAATTTAAGGATACAAGATAAATTTATTTTCTTGAGGGTAGTATGGCAAAGTGAATAGAGAGCCAGGCTTAAGGCCAGAAAGACCTGGGTTCAAGATCTACATCTGATCTATATTGGCTGTGTGACCCTGGGCAAGCCACTAACCCAAGCAATTCTCTAAAGCTAAAAATTGCGAAGTTACTGATCTGTTGATACTAATCTAGGAGACAAGTATTCTCTCTGGAAGTTCCCTATGCCAGCCCCGAAAAATGCTCAGAGATCAATTAATCAATCAAACATTTATTAAGCACCAGCTGTGTACCAGTTACTATGCTAATCACTGAGGTTATAAATATAAAGACTGAAACCATCCCTACTAATGAGGAGCTTATGTTCTAAAGGGGGAGACAACAAGATTGTACAAAAGCATATTCAGTATAAATAAAAAGAGAATAAATCAAATCTGCCTAAATACAAGTTTGAGGGAACAGTAACATTGAGGGGGGGGAAGAGAAGATCAGGAAAGACTTTAGAAGGCCTGAGCTGTGTCTTGAAGGAAAAGAGGGTTCTATGAGACAGAAGTGATAAAGGGAGGGCATTTCAGGCCCAGGGATCAGCCAGTACAAAGGAGGGTGATGCTTATAAAAAGTTATAAAACAAAGAGTTAGATGAGGTCTGAGGGGACAAAGTGATGACCAGCTAAATGGAGATCCCAGAAGCCTTCTATGGCATCCAAATTCAGCTGTAAGGCACTAGTGGGATCTCTACAGGTGATGAATGGGGCATACCAGGCACAGGAAACGTGTGAACAAAGTTATGGAGTCAGCAGGATGCAAGGCACTCAAATCCCAGGAGATAAGTAGGGAAGATACTATGCTATCATTTTCCAGATGAGGAAATGGAGGCTGGGTTACTTGTGCAAGGTCACACAGATGTGCTAGAGCCAGAAGCAGAACTGAGTTCTTTTTATTTGTAGCCAGGGTTCTCTCCGCCACATCATGCCCATTTTCAACTCCTCTGAATAGGAAGGATAACTGAGGCATGAAGAACAACCACTTCACAGACAGCAGAGCAAGACGAGGGATCCATTCCCCAAGTTTTCATTTCCTTTTTTAGCCACCTTGGTTGTGCTGTGGGAAGTTTAGAAAACCACCTTTTAGCCATCCAAAATGTGGCTTCTGAGGGCAGGGAATGGTGTCTAAAGACCTGTTCTCTTATGCTCCACAGTATACAAGCTGAGCATTTCATACACATTAGAGGAGGTGAGACTTCAGGTAGGGCTCTGCCCAGCTGGTCCAGATTTGTCTGCAGCTGCTTAGTGGGCAGAGGTTGCAAACCTCAAGTCTGGTCCTTCTTACTGGCTGCAGCCTCACGTAGCCGCCACAACTTCTGATGAGGAGCCAAGGCTTCAGCCTCTCCTACTCACTTGCCCTCTGTGGGGACAGGCTGTGACATCCACATGGCTTTGTCTCCTATAGCCAGACAAGTGAGTCTATGTGCCTCCCACCACAGGGCAACAAGGGAACGCAAGCTTCCTTTCCCTTGTTGCCTTTTAGCAGGAGGCTGGCCGAGAGGCACTGATTCTTAGCTAGCATGGACCCAAAGCTTTGTCACTGTAAAGTGCCCTCCCATGAACTGTTTTCCTCTTCAGGGAGAAGCCTTGACTCAATCCTCCATCCAGATTTACTTTCCTTCTCTCTCTTCCTTCAAATAGATGACTCTTCCCAACCCCCAATCTATGCCCCTTGAGAGGCAGCCAATAAAAGTTCATCAATCTTTTTTTCTCACAATTAATAAATAAAACATTCTCAAAGACATGGCACTGTAAAGTTACTTCAGTAGCTGAAACTCACTCACACACACACACACACACACACACCAACATGCAGATGTTTTCTTGGGCTCCTCTTTCAATATGGAAGTTTTTCTTTTGCCTCTCTTTAGATGCCAACTGCTAACTTGGAAAGAAATTTCAAGCCCATAGGAAGAAGGTTTTCTTATCAGCAAAATGAAGAACTTGACCTGGATGACCTCTGATCTCCCCTCCAGACCTAAATCTGTGCTCTTTGATCCCAATTAAACTTCTCATTTTCGTAATACTAAGTTCTCCTATTCTGTCAAAAGGCTACTAAGGAAGATCTGGGACTAGCCCCAAGTACAAGCACAGGGTTTCCCCAACAGATTCAGTCTACTGAGATGACTTGAATGCTGGATACAGGTAGAGCCCAGGGTTTCTCACTCTTCTGTCTGTCTGTGGGTCTGCTACCAAGCAGCTGTGTGACCTTGGCAAAGTTCAGTTTCCCTTTCTGTATGATGAGAGGTTAGATGGAGGTGATCTCTAAGGTTCTTCCAGCTTGGACATTCTGTGCTCCTAATTTCTGCCAGGGAAAAACAAAAAACAAACAAACAAAAAATCCCTCCTCTCTTAATTTCTCTAGAAACATAGGATGTTAGATCTGGAGGGGGTCCTTTAAAGGAAATTCAGTCCAACAGTCTTGTTTTACAGAGGAGGAAACTAAGGCCCAAAGACTTACTTGGCCATGATCACATGCTTGGTAGGTGGCAGTCAGCACTTGAACCCAGGATTCCAACTCAAGTTCAATGCTCCAATTCATTTACTAGAGAATAGCTCACCATCAGGTAAGAAGAGTCTCACAGAATCCCAACAGAATGGTAGAACCTGGAGGCACCTTTAGAATTCATCCAGAATAATACTTCTCAAAGGGTGACCTGAGGATTCTTTCACATTTGTGAGGTGAAATCTGTTTTCTTAATAATACATAGCTGTGATTTCTAATTACTAATACAGTAAATACTGATAGATATGATCCATTTATAGGGGTCCTCAATAATTTTCAAGGACCCTGGGCAAGTCCTTTAACCTGTTGGTGCTATAGGAAAGTCTCAATGACTATACACTTTGGAGAAGATGCAGATCTGTATTAGTGGAAAGAATTTCCTCACCTGGGAGTTCCTTATACCAATGAAATCACAGGTCCAGTTCCTGTCCTTCCTTTGTTAAGATTGGAATCCCTGTGAAAGGAAGACATGTCCCTTTGGAAGTAGAAGAAAGCCAGTTGGTTTCAGCAGCATGTAGAGAGGCTTCACACACACACACACACACACACACACACACACACACACACACACACACACACACACACACACACACACACTTCGATTCACAGGGGCAGTATTCCTAATTCCAAGGATCTCAAACAAAATAACCGAAAACTAAATTCAGCCCAGAGTAACTGGGCTTGAGAACCCAGAGAGGCATCGATTGTGGAGATAATTTATCCAGTTTCAAATGAACCCTCCCAGTTTTTCCTAAGCCCTGGCAAGCTCCCTTCCTCCCTGAACCTCCCTCATGCCTTTTTTGTTCTCCCCACATTATTACTCATCTTCCCATTTGACTGGCTTCTCTGGACACCTCCCATACACCTTTCCAATATATCCTTCTGGAGCCTACATGACCTTCCAAGCTGGGTCTCCCAAAGGCTATGCTTTCAAATCTTGACTCTTCCTCTACCCATTCCCCTGCCCCCACACCAGACTGTAGTTTTTTAATTTCCCCAAGGTCCGTAATTGAATTATGTGACACACAACCGTTACACAAATGTTTCTGTTACCTGTCATCTCATTCCCTTCTTCTGAAGTGTTTCCCATACCACCAAATCTCCAAATAGACCATCAGAATTAGAGCCTGTCCTTTGCCAACGGGACTTAAGCTCAGAAGTGTTTAGGTTCTTCAAACCAAACACTGGATTTGCCTGTTTCAAAGGGACAAGTACAGCAATTAGCTTCAGCTGGCAGCTTCTCAGGGGCCCTGACCACATTTGTTGAAAACATTGCTCTTCTGGGTGAGAGCCCAGGAAGTCTGGGGGCCGGACTCATCAGCTAGGCCTCAGCTTGGGTGGGGAGGGAGGGGAGGGAGGGAAAGAAGGAGGGAGGAGAAGGGAGGGGGAGAGGGAGGGAGGGGATAGCCGAGGCCGCTCAGCTTTGACCAGATTGCTAACCCTGGTGTGGGAGGCCGGGGCATCCTCTCCCAAAGCTACCATAGGATTTTTTTGTTTCTTTTTTTTTTTTTTTTTGGACATTAATAGCACTCCTGTGTCTCGGCCGGATTTCCAACCTCAAAAAAGGTGTGCCCAATGTACTGAAAAATATGGTGTTTGTTCCATTTTTTAGAACTCCATTCACTAAGTAGATGGGAGTCCAAGAGCTCTGGCATGGGTCACACACATTCTCTCTCAGTGGCCCCAGCGTCCACTGAGCACCTTATAAATGAACACCAGTTAAAGCCCCCTTTTATATGTGTCCTAAGCATGAGGCTTCCAGGAAGCCAGGAATTGCTTAATGAGCAAGATGACTCCCCACATCAGTTCTCACATTTGGTGGAGGCTTATTCTACATCTGCAGCTCTCTAATTGTCCCCCATTACAGCTCCACCAAGCAGCGGTCCCGGGCCGCTTACAGCCCCTAAGAACCAAGAGAAGCCGCTGAGAAAGGCAATGCATTAATAACCTTGCGGAGCAGCCCGCCTGCCCTGGTAATCACTCAGGACATCATTACTAGCCCTCTTACTTAAGACCTTCTCCCAGAGGTATTTTAAAGGCCTCCACAATCTTTACCAGGAAAGCCTTTGGGTGAAGGAAAAGACTTTCTCCTCTGTTACTCCCTGTGACTTTCTTGGCTATAAATATTTCTGCAGCCTTGCGGCCCCTCTGATTAAGGCCCAGTGTTAATTTGTTAAATCCACATCAAGATCTAGGGAGCCAATTGTTTATTTTTGTTAATATATTGGCAGCAATGAGATGGTGGTGGGTGTATTGTGTGTTGGGGGGGGCGGTTAGGAGCCTATTGAGTAAGAGCAAATACTAATTAATAAAAGTTATTTATTTGGGTATGAGCCCACCACAACCCTAGGGTCAGGCTCAGACTGATTATTTCAACCAAAAACAAACAGTAAGTGTCTCTCAACAGCTTAAAAAAGGTGAGTGGGGGCAGGGGGAGAAGAGAAGCAAAGGTTGAATTTATTTGTCTTAGGAAGAATTTGCAGCTAATTCCCTCCAGGCTATTTTGACCCTTAAATTACAAGGAATAAGAAAAAAAACAAGTGGGGTGGGAGGGGAGGGTAAGAAAGACTCGATCATTTGGCTGAGAGCACATTTGAAAATCTCTTTGGCAAGCGTCTGAAAAAGAAATGGAATGTGTGAAATAATTTAACGGCAGAAAACTGCGCTAGTCATTTTTTCATTGCAGTGTAATAGCAGGCAATGTAATTTTAGCTTTTAAGAGGTGTAGACCTGAAATTTCCTCCATCTGAACTGAACCCAGAGAGAAGGGACAGAAATGTGTTGATCCTAAACCTTTTACACAAACAACATTTAAGCAGCCAATTCAAATGGAAAACTTTTCATGTTTTTCTCTCTCAAAACTAAATTTTTTGTTTCAAAAAGGGAGTTTGGGGGCTCCATTCCCACTTGAAAAATTGTAATTCTTGATGCTTTTTCTCCCTCCCACCCCAACCCATCAGCTGGGTGTGATTAGAAGTGAGTTGTGTCAAGGTATTTTCTGGACTTAGAACAGTGGTTTCTTTTTAAACCTCAAGTCTGGTGCTCCCAAAGGAGGACACATATCCACATCAATAAATTCCTTAAGTGATGATTTAGGAAGTTAATATAATAAATGAATAGCCAGCCTCCTCTTACTCCTTGCTGTGGAGGTGACCCCAAGGCTCTTGAAGACTGTTCCAGTGGACCTCAGGCCTTTTGCCAAGTCTGACCATGCTGGAAAGGCCTCAAGAACAGTGCTGGGTTGTCTGTCATCCAAGAATTGACTGAGCTAAATGTAGAGAGGTTCATCTCTAAAACGTCATACACCAGGTAATGGATTTTTTGACCACTATAGAGCAAGAGAGAATTCATTGAGCCATAGAAACGGTGTAATCTAGTTCAGATTTGACCTCAGATACTTACTAAATGTGTCACTTAACCCTGAATGCCTCCAAAAATAAACAAAAAAAAGAAATGGTGTAATCTGTCTGCCAATGAAAGGGAGACACATAGGAAATATAAAACACAATCTCTGCCCTCCAGAAATATGAAGAGACAAGACTGGTGCAAAATTAAGGATAATTCAGCTCTCGATAGTGAAGGCTAGCATAGCCCAGACATGGAGGAGACAACATCGAGGAAACAAGAATGTTAGATTTGAAACTGGAAGAGCTGGGTTTGTTTTTGTTTGTTTGTTTTTTCACTGTGGCAGAAAACCTTAGGCAAATCACCTGGCCACTCTGGGTCTCAGCTTCTCATCTGTTAAAGAAAAGAAGAATGGACCAGGTAACAGATACAGTCCCTTCTAGCCCTAAATCTCATGAGACTAACATGCGGCAGACATGACACATGGGAAGGACACTTAAGGATGCAATGTAAATGAACAAAAGCTAATGAATAGGGCATTGAGAGTACAAAAAAAGACTAAGGAGACCAGCAGAAAAAGGAATTGAAAGGGATTAATCAGGAGATCCTTCCCCAGGGAAGATTTGACTTAGATTTCAAAGGAGATTGGGAACAAGTGCCAGGGCAGAGAGGAAGAGAGGAGACTGTCAGAGAAGAGAGAAATGACATGTGCAAATACTGGAAGAAAGGAGTGGAGGGAGAGAACAGGCACTTATTAAGCCCCTACTATGTGCCAGGCACTGTGTTAAGCCCTTTACAACAAGTACCGTGTTTCCCCGATAATAAGACCTATCCCAAAAATAAGCCCTCCCCTTACTGTGTAAGATTCCTCTAAAATAAGCCCTCCCCCGAAAATAAGCCCTGTTGAGATTGCTACTGTAGTGAAGGTGATCCCCTGCGCTACACGCTACATTACGGTACCCTCTGTATGCACCCCCCCCCGAAACGCACGCCGTGCTCTGAGCTGCATCCAATCAGAGCTGCAGCAGTGAGCGCATCATCCTGTTCTTCCCCAGTGATTTGCTTATTGAATAAAGGTACATTTTTTTTGTTCACATTTACCTGTTTATTAAAATTGCTGTCAATGTTCATTAAAATAAGCCCTCCCCTGAAAATAAGCCCTCTGGTGTTTTTCTGTCCAAAAAAATAAGAAGACAGTATCTTATTATCGGGGAAACACGGTAACTCATTTGATTCCCATAACAACCCTGGCAGGTTAGGTTGAGGGTTATTCAAATGGGAATGGAGTCCAAAGTCTCCCTTTTTGAAACAAAAATTTTAGTTTCTAGAGAGAAAAACACGAAAAGGTTTCCATTTGAATTGGCTGTTTAAATGTTATTTATGTAAAAGGTTTAGGTAGGATTGTTTATCCTTATTTTACAGTTGATGAAGCTGAGGGAGGCAAAGGTGGGTGAATGACTTACCTAGGGTCATACTATTCATATCTGAGGCTGGATTTGAAGTCAAGTCTTCCTGATTCTAAGGCACCAAGACATTAAGCTGGAAGGAGCAGGTTGTGTTTGGTGGGTAGGGGGTATCCAAAAGATTAGTGATATTTTATCCTAGAAGTAATAAGGAAATACTGAAGATTTCTTTACTCAAGAATATTCAATGGCTCCCCACTGCCTCAAAGATAAAATACAAACTCCTCAGCCTTTTACCATCTGTCTCCAGCACATTTCATTTTCCAAATTCACATAACTCTGTCTTCCAAACAAGCTGGCCTACTTACCAAACTCCGAACCCCACATTCTATCCTCCTGCCTTTATGCCTTCCTATAGGCTCTCAATCCTGGTATTCACTCCCCCCTCACCTCCACCTCAATGAATCCCTAGCCTCCTTCGAGGCTCAACTCATGTGCCACATCCCACAGGAAACCTTTCTTGATCTCCCTAGTTGTTAGGGCTTCCTTAGTTCCTCAAACTAGCTTGTATTTATGTGTTTGTTTACCTCTCAATAGGATGTAAGATCACTGAGGCATGGACTGCCTCACTTTGGTTTGGATCACTGGTAGGTAACACAGTGTAGGTTCATAATGGATGGAATGCTTGTTGAAGTGAATGGAATTGATTTGCCTAGAGTGGAAGGTTGGTGTAAGTGGGATGATTTTAACCTTGTCTTAAAGCTAAAATGTATGCAGGAACTGAAGGTGTGGTGCTTTTTTTTTTTTTTAAAGAAAGGTGCCATGCAAATCCTGGTGATACCCACAGTTATGGAATAGAATGGACTGAATTTGGAGATACATCACTTGGGTTCAAATGTAGACTCTGCCACTTTAGTGGTTCTGTGACCTTAATCAAGTCCTTCTCTGGCTTTCAATTTCCTCACCTGTAGAATGAAGGTGTTGGGTTAAAGTCTGTAAAGGGGAGAAGGGGGAGAGTCAGCCTCTCTGCAGTCTGAAGGATATTAACACCATGTTATAAACTCCAGTAGAACTCCAGGCCACCTTTAACATCTCTTTGCTCATCAAAGAAAATATGGTATTTCCTTGGGCCTGGCAGTTGGGAAAAAAAACATTCCCCAGGAAAAAGAACAGAGTCTGAATTGATCAATTCCCTCATGGTTTACAACAGATTCCTTTCTTGACACCCTTTGTCACAAAAGGTCTGATTAGTGCAGAGTTCAAGGGGTTCAGCAAAGGTGGGGAACCTGCAGCCTTGAGGTCACATATGGGCCTCCAGGTTCTCAAGTGCAGCCCTTTGACTCCATCTAAACTTCACAGAATAAATTTGCTTAATAAAAGGATTTGTTCTATAAAACTTGTACTCTGCCAAAAGGCCACCACCTAGAAGGCTACGTGCATCTTCCTGATTCCAAGCTCAGTGCTCTGTCTATCCACTTTGCCATCTAGCTGCCTATATATTTAAATATAGTTCTCTGTCTCATATACACACATACATATATATATATGTATATATATATATAAAATCTGTGTATCTGTACATATAATATCTATATATTATGAACAAGTTCATGGACCCTAAGTTAAGCTAGGAATTCCTAAACAATTATAAAAGGACACTTGGAGCTAGGGGCTAAATAAAGGTAAATTTCCAAGCCCTCCCCATTGCATCCTAAAGATGGATCTTCTACAAGATGGTCTTTAGGGTTACCTTAATCACAGTTTGGATGTGAGACAGGATTCAGAAGGAAGTTCAGTCCTGCCCTGGATCCCCAAACAAGTTACAAGGTGGTGGTTATCAGTCACCAAGTCTCCAGCTTTCCAGGGACTCCTGTGTGTTGGTTTGAAACAAGGTTTCAGTGGGACCTCTAACTCCATCACAGGCACCTAGCCGACAACCTGGAGCCAGAAAAGTTGTCTCTTAACCACTCTGGTGGTCAAAAGAAAGGCAAAATGGTTTTCATTATAACTCCCATTTTGAATGGCTCAGAAACTTCCTGGAAAAATTCTCCTTTTTTGGCTGAAAATTTTCCCTGGGTTGGGTCTACGCCCAAACAGCAGTATGTATGGGAATTCCTGCCTGTGTGTGTGTGTGAGGTTAAGAGGCCTGATCAGTTATCTGGAACTCAAAGAAACAAGAAAATCACCACATTTCTGCCCCATCTCTTTTCGTCTTAAACTGACCAGAAAAAAAAAAAAAAGAAAGCCAAATAACCAGACTGATTTTTGGTACCCAGTAGGCCCTCACTATTTCGCTATGTTGCACTCCTCTCCACCCTGTTTTTTTTTTTTTTTCCGCAGAAATGTTATGCAGCATGAACATTCTAGTGGAGGAGTGGCTAGAAAGCCAGCCTCGAAACAAGGAAGCCTGGGTTTGTCCTTCCTCTGACATATTCTGGCTGAGTGATGGTGGGAAAATCACTTAACCTCACCCAACTCCCTAAGACCAGAGATGTCAAACTCAAACAGAAAAGAAGACCACTAAACCTACAGAAGGATCCCTGCAGATGCGTATTGACTTAGAAAACCACATATTAACACAATCTCCTCTATTGTATTTTTACTTATTTTGTTCACTATTTGCCAATTACATTTTAATCTGGTTCTGGCAACACACAGGAGTGTCAGCAGCTGCAGCCTCGCTGGACACCTCTGTCTTATATGTGAAGCCACAGAGAGGGTCTTAAGTTGAATTGATAGAATGGGTTTCCTAGGCCACTGAAATCTCAAGTTCAGTCCCTTTCCCCTGACAACATTCCTGAGACCTCAGCTTGACTAAGAAGGCAATGATGGAGCAGCATCCATACCCCAGGCAAATGATAATAACAGTGCTAAGGCAACAAAGTCACCTACGCAGCATCATTGGCCTGGTGGTAGTTTGATCCTCTCATTTATCAGATGAGGAAACTGAGGCCCAAAGGAGTTGTGACTTGCTCAGTGACAGTGGCAGAATTTGAACCTAGTTCTTCCTGACTTTAAATTCAGATTGCTATCTACTACTCTGAATTGAGTCTCACAGTAAACCTGTGAGGTGGGTACTACAGGTCTAGGGAAACTAAGCCTTGGAAAAATAAAGTCACTTAACCATGGTCAGCATAGTCCATAAATGTCAGAGGCAGGATTCAAACCCAGGTCTTCCTGACTCCAAGTCCAAACATTACATTTATTGAGCACCTCCTGGGACCGAAACCCTAAGTAACGGGGAGGGAATTTGGGGGTCCAAGACAGGCAAGAAACAGCATAAGAAGCAATCCTTGCCCTGAAGGAGCTCTGGGGAAACAAAACAAGTGACAAGTAGAAACTTAAGCCTGTCCCACAATGCCTTCTGTGCAGTCAAATGGTCAGTAAGTACTTGCTGCTGCTCAGTTGTGTCCAAATCTCCATGGCCCCGTTTGGGGTTTTCTTGGCAAAGATACTGGATACTTGCGATTACCTATTCCAGCTCATTTTACAGATGAGGAAACTGAGGCAAATGGGGTTAAATGACTTGCCCTGGGTCACACAGCAACACAGCTAGTAAGGCTCTGAGGCCGGCTTTGAACTCACTAAGATGAGTCCTCCTGATTCCAAGCCCGGTGTTCTATTCACTTCTCCACCTAGCTACAGATAACGCACTTGCTGAATACATGACAAATGCAAGGAATTCTTCACAGAGGATGCAGGAGCTAAGAAGACCTTAAAGGATGAAGTGGAATTAATTTTACTCCCTAATGAGTAGAAGATAAATGCAAGAGATACATGGAAATATAAACAGCTGACAAGTTCCCTCCACAAGAGAAGACTAGAAGGAAGTCAGTATCCCAGCAGAGAGGTGAAATCATTCTGCTCTCAGTTCCAAGCTGAAATCCATGTCACGAGGCTTAGGACAATCCATCCACAAGTATTTATTAAGCACCTACTATATGCCAGGCATTGCAGGGAGCACAAAGACAAACATTCTGAAGTCTCTGCCCTCGAGGAGTGTCTGTTTTGTGGAGGAAGCCACCATGTATGTGCCTGGGCAAGGTGGTCTCGGAGTTTTAGAGGAGTGTGAAGCTTTGAGAGCTCAAATGGAGCTGTTAGCGCTAAGATTTGTAGACACCTGCATAAGAACATAAGGAATAAATATGAGGTAAATGGAGGGAGAAGACACTAGCAGTTGGGGACGTCGGGAAAGTCCACCCTTTTAGGTGGCAGCACTTGAGGACAGTTTTTGAAGGAAATGGGGATTCTGAGAGGAGGGTGTGAAGTGGGAGACCATTCCGGATTGGGGGACCAGACTGTCCAAAGTGGGGGAGGTGGAAGATGGGAAATGCAGTGTCCCATGTGGAGAGCAGCAAGGCCAGTAAGACTGGAAAAGTAGGTTGGGGTTCACTTGTGAGGGACTAGAAGAGCCAAATGAAAGAGATTATATTTGATCCTAAAGCCACTGGGATTTATTGAGTAGGGGAATGATATGGTCAGGCCTGTACTTCAGGAAAATCACTTTGACTTTCTTTATGATGGAGGGTGGAAACTCCAGCTGTAACCCAAGGCAGGGTAACTGGGGTTTTATTTCAAGGCACCAAAATTTGGAAGGCACTGGTAGTTTCACTTGCATTCCTTCAGGAGGTAGAAACAACGGTATAATTAATTAAAATAAGAAGCTACTCAATGGCCCCCATTTCCTTTCCCCTAGCTATTACATACATCCAATGAGCTCCTTCCTAGATGGACTCTGCCCTACTCCCTCCCCCAGGTTCGACTTTTCAGGATTCCTAGGATCTTTGCTTGTGGGATCAGAATCCCAGGGCCCCTTATTTCCCACAATGGGGTAGTGTCCTGGAGTCTCTCCTCCCATGCATTTTGCATTTTGTGTTTTAGGGTTTATTCTCTTCCCTCCCAACTGAATCTCTGTGAAAGGTGATGGGGGGGTGGGGGTGGAGGAAATTTCGGGTAGGGACTGGACTTTTGAGTTTGGAGATTACCGGAGGCACTTAGGGAAGTGCTTACTCAAGTGCCAGAAATGCCTAACAAAGCACTGATTTGTTGGGAGTAATGCAGTGGAAGGATGCATTGTAATGTAGCTGAGGACCTCACTTTCTGAAGATTAATGATAGGAGCTGGTCACAGACTGACTTCTATCTGGGTTATCTGCAACTTGGAGGGTTTGATGCTGATTTTGATGCCTGGTGGCTACATGGCCCCAGGCCAGTCATTCAGTCTAAGCCCTCTCTGTCTCTAAGCTTCACTTTCCTTATTTCTAAAGTGGGGATCATCACACTTGTGCTACCTTCCAAAAAGGTACCTTCTACCTCTTGAATAGAGCATCGGCCCTGAAGTCAGGAGGACCTGAGTTCAAATCCGACCTCAGACACTTGACACACTTACTAGCCATGTGACTTTGGGCAAGTCACTTAACCCCAACTTCCCTCCAAAAAGAAAAGAAAGAAGTGCTTTGTGAACGTTAAAGCCCATCAGTAGAAACATCAGGGGTTGTTACTAGGACTTTGGAAGGATTCCGTTCAAATCAATTCAGCTTTTTAATGGAGCGCCAACTGTGAGCAAGGCCTTGCTCGTTCTAGGCTACTAAAGGGGATCCACAGACGAAGACACCATTCTCCACCTCCAGGAGCTTATTATCTGAGATGCTCCAGTGGATTTCTGAGCTCCCCGATATGGGTAATCCCTGCAACACTGCAGATGACTATACTATGGGACACTTATCGGAATCCTCCATAGGTCTGTCACCAGGAGAGCCCCTTCCACCAAGTGCTATGGGTCCTTCTTCAATTTCTCTGGATTTAGTGAAGATGCCAATGGAGTAAATGAGCTGTACAATGGGAACTCACTTTTTCTCAATAATCAGTTTACAATTTAATAAGGAGAAAAGATACAATAGTACATCATAGGGTTCACATCATTATATTGGCAGCTAAGTGGTACAGTAGGTACAGCATTGTACCTGGAGTCAGGAAGACCCGAATTCAAATCCATCCACAGATGATAACTGTAGGCAAAACACTTAATCCCTCTCCACCTTGGTTTTCTTTTCTATAGTATGAAAATAATAGTAGCACAAATCTCCCAGGTTTGCCATTCCCCCAACACCACAGAGATGATAAGAAGCTCAATTCTTCTCACTCCAAACCCAAGGTTCTTTACAGCATTGTTGTTCAGTTGTGTTCTGGCTCTTTGTGACCTTGTATGGGGTTTTCCTGGCAAAGATACTGGAGTGGTTTTCCATTTCCTTCTCCAGGGGATTAAGGCAAACAGGTTAAGTGACTTGCCCGGGGTCACTCAGCTAGTGAGTGTCTGAGGCTGGATTTAAACTCAGGTCTTCCTGACTCCAGGACCAGTGCTGTATCCACTGAGACACCCAGATGCCTTCTTTCCATCATCCTGCACTACAAAATGCAGACATTGACAAGGACAGGCACCCATGACTTGGTGTTTGCTGGGGTGGTTTCTGTGAGTGACAAGAAGGCACGGGAC
>NW_027187344.1:9002342-9044834 GCF_028583685.1 Petaurus breviceps papuanus | reverse complement strand
CTCTCTCTCTCTCTCTCTCTCTCTCTCTCTCTCTCTCTCTCTCTCTCTCTCTCTCTCTCTCTCTCTCTCTCTCTCTCTCTCTCCCTGTGACTCCAGGTGAGTGCCTTAGCCCCAGCAGAGGGGTTGCTAAGAGGAAGAAGAAGCAGCGCAGAAACCGAACCACCTTCAACAGCAGCCAGCTGCAAGCCCTGGAGAGGGTGTTCGAGAGGACACACTATCCCGATGCCTTTGTCCGAGAGGAGCTGGCTCGCAGGGTCAACCTGAGTGAGGCCCGGGTGCAGGTGAGAGCCCAGGGGACCGAGAGCCTGCTCCATGTAAGAGGCAGCATAGGCTGCTGGGAGAAGTGTAAGCTCCATTCCTTGGGGGCTGTAGACCCCACTAGGCCTGTGTCTTCATCTTCACTTCATAAAGGGGCCAGATTAGATGATCTCCAAGGTCTCTTCTAAGGTCCTGTGATTGGAATGGACACTGGGAGGGAAGGTGCTGACTTTCTTGTGGCCTCTGGAAAGGCCTCCTGGCCCCATGCCCCACAGTCCCCATTAGAGCATTGGGGATTCTTTTACTCCCAGCTAAGTTCATCTTAATGATCTTGCTGAGCATTCCTTCTGGCTGGCTGTGACCCTTCAAGAAGAGCCTGGAATGCCCAGACTCATAGACAGCCTCCTCCCTTCCCAACATGCCCCACAACCCTCAACCTGGCACCCCCTCACTGTGTGCCTCCTGGTCTCTGCCCAGGTATGGTTCCAGAACCGAAGGGCAAAGTTCCGACGAAATGAGAGAGCCATGCTGGCCAACAGATCAGCCTCGGTCCTCAAGTCTTATAGCCAGGAAGCAGCCATTGAGCAACCGATGGCACCCAGGCCGACAGCCCTGAGTCCAGACTATCTGTCCTGGACAACCACATCCCCCTACAGGTGAGACTCCCCTGACACTCTGAGCCTGTCCTCTCCCCACCCCGCCTTCCAGGGACTTCAGGCTGGGGGGCAGCTAGAGCGCAAAAGGAGAAACAAGTCCTCTCAAAGTCTGGGGAAAAAGGGGGGAAGAAAGCACCGCCAAAATAGAGAACTCAAGACAGATTTTATTTTATTCTTTGGGGAGGCACAGAAACAGAGAAATTAAAGACTCCTTTGAACTTGGGTATCCCAAAATCTAAATCGGTGGGAAACCCCTGCCCCAGAACAGGTTAGCTCAGGCACAACTAGGTAGGAAAGGGTGAAGAAGGACTGGGAGAAAAGGAAAAGGGAGAGAGATAAGGAGAGGAAAAGGAAGGAGAGAGAGAGATAGAAAAACAAAGGGAGAAGGAGGGAGAGGGAGAAGGAAGTGGAGAATGAGAGACAGGCAGAGGGAAAGAAAAAAGAGGGAAATGTAAAAGGAGAGAATGAGAGAGGGAGAGGAAAAAGAAGAGAGGGAAAGGGGAAGGAGGAAGGACAGAGGAAAGAGAGAAGGAAAGGAAAAAAGGAGAGAAAATGAAAGAGAGAAAGAGGGACGTAAGGCATCATAGAGGAAAGGAGAGAGGGAATGGGATAAATGAAGGGGAAAGGGAGAGGAAGAGAATAGGAGAGACAAAGGGGGATGGAGGGAAGGAGAGAGTAAGGGATTTATCAGATGGCTTTTAGGGGATCTATTTTGGAAAGGGGATTTCTAAATGAATATCAGGAAAGCCTAGAAAACTGTAGTGTCTTCTAGGACAGAAAGGGAACTAAGAAGGGGAGTCAGGGGGATTCCAAATGGCTCATCAGGCCAACTGCATAGGGAAGGGCCTGCTCTGGACACCCCAGCCCATGGGTTCTGATCACTCTCTAATCTCAATTTCAGCTCAGCTGCTGGCAGCTCTGGGCACTCACACCCTCCTGCCAGAGATGCACCGGCTGATGGGGGCTCCAGAGCCAGTTGCGGGGGCAGCTCCACGCCTGTACAGAACATCGAGATGGGCTTGCCGGTGTGAAGGGGAAGAAGGGAAGAGAGGAAGTGGGACATGGGGAGAGCAGGGAGTTAGACTGTCTGGTCAGGGCTCCCCTCACACCACCTCCTCCTCCTTCCTTATTCTTACTTGAGATGGCAGGGGAAGTGGGGAACTAAAGTTTTTCTGGGGGGTCTTAACTATCAGAGATGAACTCTAGAATCCCCTCCAGCTCTGAAATTCCATATTTCTAAGACTTCAAAGGTTACCCAACCCCCACACTACAAGGTGCTTCTAACTCCTCCCCAAGCCCTGCCAAGCTCCTGGCACTTCTGAAAGGGAAGGAGCAGATCTGAGATCCCATCTGATTTAAAGAGAAAGCCAAGGTAGGAAGGTGAACAGAGAGAAGAGAACAAGAATGGGAACTCATCGGAGAGTCAGGAAGTGGTTGGGCCAAGGCTGTGAGTGATTCATTGATCTTATGTCTCCTCCTTCCCTCACCCCAGCACGGTGCCATCCTACAGCCCCGGGGGGACAGCCACTCCCACTCAGGGGGTCAACATGGCCAACAGCATCGCCAGCCTCCGCCTCAAAGCCAAAGAGTTCAGCCTGCATCAGAACCAGGTGCCCACAGTGAACTGAATGATTCCCAGCAGCCCTCAACCAGGACTAAGCTACCTTTTTCTTAAAAATAATTCTTTTGAAGAAAGAGAGAAAGAAAAAAAAAAGAAAAATATTTTTTAAAAGAAAAAAAGAAAAAAGGGGGAGAGGGAAGGAAAATGAACCCCCCCCCCTTTCCTACCCATAGTACAAGGATGGCTGTTCCTGCCCCCAACAGAAAGGAGCCTACAGAGACATCCAAGGACACCCTCTCCAACCCATTCTCCTTCTCCCATTTGGCTTCGGAGGACAGCAGAGGCCAGCCCCAGCCCCTCCCTCCACACTCTGTCTCAGTTATCCTCACTCATGAGCATCTGATGCTGTCAGTCCAGGAAGGAGAAGGGAGACCTGCATGAACAGAGTTTTTGTTTGAAAATCAGAGCTTGAGTTCTTAAAAGGCATGGGGAAAAAAGAAAAAAACTACAAACAGAACCAAAGAATTTTCATTGGAGATGCAGAATATGAACTGGCACCAGCTGATGTTGTTCAAAATCCATTTTGATTCCGAAAGTCAGATGAGATTCTGGCATCATATGTACCAGCAGCCCTTAGGGCAGCAGTCAGCATAAACTAGTCTTTCTGTGACATCATTATGCCAGTGGCATACCTTGATCTGTACAGAGACTGAAGTCTTCCTCTTTTCACTGAACAAGTAGTGGAATCCAGCTCAATGGTTTGGGCCTTAAACAATATGTGCATCCTAGTATAAAAGTACCTAGTTGGGGATGGGGTGAAGGGGGGAGGTCAGAAAGAGATTGACCCAGACTCCCTCCATCCCTTTTTCCTAGAGGAGCTCTCCTTAGGGTTCCAGGTAGACTCTCTAAGGAAAGGATGTCAGAGGCCAAGTTACAGGGCAAAAGGAGCCTGGTGCTTGGAAACAATGGCCAGGTTGCCCTGAACCCTGGTCACAACCTTCCTGGCTGGACCACCACTTCCCCTTCTGGGGGTCAAACCTGGAACAGATAATTCCAGGGTGCCTTCTAGCTCTAAGACCTGAGATCCTCTATGAATACAGGAGGCTCATCAACATAGATGCTTTCTGTGTACCTGGGCCAGCTGGTGTTTCTCCTTTGCCCTCCCACACTTCTTTGCCATATCTCCAGTCTTCAAGATGGTTAGAAGACTCCTCAGCATTATACAGGAGGTTGTGGGGCCATTCTTCCTTCTGCTAACCAACATGACCCTTCACTAATTGAATATTCCAGCAATGGCTATGAGGGGAGGAGAGGCACAGAAACAGCAGGGACATTTTTCTGATTCCCAGAAACCTCTTTTTGCTTCCCTGTTATGGCCTCCAGCCTCCCCACAACCCTTCTTAGCTGTTGGTTTGAAGGAAGAAGGATCAGATAGGAGCGGGGCCTAGAACAGGCCTTCTTCTAGGGATGTAGCAGAAAAAAAACAATAAACTGGGGACTCCGAGGTCTGGTTCAAACCCTGGTTCTGCCACTTAATACTTGAATGACTTTGGCTAAGTGGCTCTTTCTTTCTGGGCTTCAGTATCCCCATCTGTAAAATGGGATGATTTCCAATGGGAATGCTTTAGGATTCTGGGACTAAGTCCTGGGCCAGGGGACTGGAAGCTCAGTCTATATCAGATGGCTCAGGGGGACAGATGGGGGTGGGGGAAATATAACAGGGTAATTTGAAAGAATCTCACTTGCAGGAACGTAGACCTTCTTGACCTTCACATGCAGGCATCTCAATGAACTGCCTCAAAAACCTGAATTGAAACTATGCTGTATACAATTCTGGCAAAACCCCTTTTGATAGTGTCAGCTCTTGGAACAAACAGGCCAGTCTAAGATTATAGATGGAGTCTATGGAGTGGGATCCAAGGGGCATCGACTAAAAATCCTGATCTCTCCAGATGGTTAATGAAAAGAGAAGAGGTGACAGGAAAAAGACAAGGGACTAAAAATTAGCTGTAGGAATTCTGCCTGCCAGCCAAGGCAGTAGGGGGCCATAGAAAATTGCATATGGGGGTTCTGAACCCAAACAACCTCTCCCTGACAACCAGCCCTAGAGAGACCACCCAGCCCAGTCCCACCCCACATCTGTTCTTGCACACAAAAGCAGAGGTTTGTGTTGTTGTTTTTTTAATTGTATAAAACACATTTATTTCTCTATAGATGCTGCTACATTACGTCCAGAACTCATATGGTTTACTATACAGAGGTAAAAGAGAAAAGAGACATCAGAGTCCCATATTGCTTAAGAAGTCTGACATATCCTAAGAGCCATTAATTCGATCAGAGAACAGAATTACACCTGGGTAAAGTGGACAAAGTAGGCAGGCAGCTACTGGGAAGAGACCCTGAGGATAACACCCTTTCCAAGAAAGCACTGTTCCAGCCCCACATCTCGGGGTCAGTGTCGGAAATCCCACTTTTAGTTCTTTTTCTCTCTCTTTGGGTTAAACACGGCCCTCTCCCGGCTCTTCTTTAGGTGCAAATACCCCTGGAGCCCTGAGGTCACACATTAAATAACAAGTACCTGGTTGTAAATTAGTTTATCAGAAGCTTCCTTCCTCTGCCTAAGGGATGGGGGAGCCAGAGACCTCTGAATACTTGGAATAGGAAGAAGTGGGAAGTGAAGAACTTAAAGGAAGAAAAGAAGGATTAGAGAGAAACCTTGAAGAATACTAAGGAAATTTTAAGAGCTCTAGCTTTGCCCAAGAATTTTGGGGTGGGAGAGGGATATGGGAGCTAAAGAGCCACTGGCCTTGGCGTCAGCCTCTTGGCACCTTAATCACAGCTTACACGCAAACATGCCACCAGCGGAGAGGGTCGTAGCAGGAGTAGAGACCCACAGCCTCTCTTAAAGAAGGGTTGCCCTAAGGCTAATTGCAGAGACTGGGAAAGCCCACCTCCATGCCACGATGGGGCCAACCACCCAAGGAAAGCAAGCTCAGCTTTGGCACCTGCCTGCACTGACTTCAGCTGGCCAGCAGGTGGCCTAACAGAACATCAATAGGGGGCTTGATATTTAAACCTCCTTTCCTCAAAGGGAACAAAAAAACTAATAGATTATGGTCCTTCTCAGGTGTATGACAGTCAGTGGTTAAGGTCTCTGAGTTAGGGACGCCCAGCAGGCAGGGGTTGTGCAGGCAAAAGAAGGATGTTTGCTTTACCTTTTTTTTCTTTTCCTTTTTTTTCTTGGTGGAGAAAATAAAGGCCTTTTCTGGCACTGCTAAGGGCTAGATAGATGGAATCGGCATGTTTTGTGAGGGCCTGGAATGCTCTCTGAACACGAAACTTGTATTCATGAGAACCTCTGTCAGCTTTGGAAAAAGCCGTGGGGGCTCTATTCCCATGGAAAGCTCCTGGCTCTCTCAGTCATACCACAAGGATATAAATGTCACTTCCGCCGTGAGTGCACTAATGAAAATAAACCAGTTTAATAGTTTACAGATGCCTTTCTGGAAACCCAAAAGGAAGAGAATAAGGATCCCTCTCTCTCTCTCCTCCCTGCCCCCCTTTTTTAAAAAAGAAAAACAAAATGAATTAAAACATTTGCTCTTGATATTGTAGCCCTTAATTGCTGTGATGTTTTGGCAGCTTATTCAACGTCTGTCACTTGAGATAAAGGCTTCACTGAGACAAGATACAAATTGCCCACACGGAGCGTTGCAGTGAATTCAAAATTTTTCCTCTGGAGTTATTTCCCCTCACCCTGTCTCCCTTCCCTTTGTCTGTTTCGGTTACTCATAAGCAGGATTGATGGGGATTTTCAGATGTCCCTTTCAATTTTTTTTATACGAAGGAACTTTTGTAAAAAAACAACAACAACAACAAAAACAAAGAAAAAACCCAAACTTTTTTTTTTTTTAAAAGGCACAGCTGTGGCAAAGCAATATGAAAAGTACATATTTGGCTGCATACAGAGGTCTACAGGCTGGGGGACAGATTCTGCCTATTAAGAGATGATGATCCTGAAAAAGAGAAGTTCAGAGATGCCCCAAGATTGTCACCCTTCCCGGGACCTGGAAGCCAAGCCAGGCCACTGTAAAAGTTGGCCACCACCCCAGAAGGAGAGCCCAAGTTGGTGAAAGAGAAAGGAGGGCGGAGGTAGAGAAGTGGCTGGGGAGGGATAAACTCTGTTCTCCAGCGGTCCTAGTCACAGAGGAGGCATAAGGAGACTTGGCCTCCCTTCTCCTGGCCAAGGTTCACAGCTTTGGGAGATATGCTTCTTAGGCTTAAATTCCTATTAGGCCAAGAGGGAGGAGGATAACGGGAAGATTAGGAGTCAGAGCATCTAGATCTGAATCCTGACACTACCTGTGTAATGCTGGACACTTCACTCTCTTCACTTCTTTCAAGCTATTATATAAAATTATATAAAATAAGGATATTGGATTAAACCCGTGGTTCTCAAAGTGACTCCAGAAAAGGGGTCCATGAGACCAAAATTATTTGATATTTTAATTTTTAATATGGCAAATAGCAATAGATATAACCCATATTTATAAGAGCTCTTTCAAACCACCTAATTTTTAAGAGTACAAAAGGGTCTTGAGACCAAAAAGTTTGAGAACAGCTGGATTAAACAATCTCTGAAACCTTTTCTAATTTTGAAATCCAGTGATCCTGTGGTCACACGCTATGATCCCATGACTGAGACATATCTCCTGGAATTCTCATCATTTTTCTATCATAGACAGTGGGCTGAGCGGAATCAAAGGAAGGGGGAAGTGGCACAAAAAAACATCACACAGAGTTCTGATGTCAAAAGTCCCTCCCTGATGAGAAATTATCCAGCTTCATCCAGCTCAAGCACACCTCACATCTATTACTTAACACACAAGAGAGGGAAAAATTTTTTTAAAGGCACACATACCTTGAAGTCATTGCTTAAAACACAGAGCTAATCTGGTTTACTCTCCAGAGAAAAGGAAGAGAGATTCATCATGCATATAACCTTATGTTGGCTAACCACTGATGGCTAACTCCTTCACTGAGTTATTTGACCAAGATAGAGAAAAGCAAAAAGGATTAGAGTGGAAATGTGCTGTGATTAGAGGGCATCCTGGCCCCCATCCAAAAGCAATGTCCTATGTCCTACCCCAGGTGTAACAGTATTGTCTGGAATGCCACTATTAGTACTTCCTTCCTTGGGTTACACAAGGGGCTGGGTCACACATTCCCATCATTCATTCACACCAAGGCATAAATTAATTTATCCTATGATTGGTTTCCTTCTTGACATTAGGGATAAAGCATCATGAGAAGGCACTATATAGCACAGTCAATTGAATTCTGGACTTGGAGTCAAGAAATCTGGGTTTCAAATCCTGCCTCAGAGACTTACTATCTGTGTGACCCTGGGCAAAGCATTTAAGCTCTCTAGGCTTTGTTTCTTCATGTATAAAATGAGAGAGTTGGACAAGTTGCTTCTAAGTCTCCTTCCAGTTCTGACTCTATGATTCTCTAAGACCCTTCAAAGTTTGGAGTGTGGAGGGGAGGGAAGGTGGGGAGCATGCTTAACCAACTTCACAGTTTTAGCTTCATAGCCCTCCTGGCTTTAAAAAATGAAGAGGGTAGGGGGAAGCTCGTGGGCCATGTTAAGTTCTAAGAAGACAGAACATCACTGGTCCTTAATGGAATAGGGACAGGATTATAGGCACTCTGGTGATACCTATGACCCTTTTCTCAGAATAAAATATTTGAAAGTATAAAATACATAGGATTATAAAGGAAACCGAAGGGTAACAAAAATAAAGATATCATTTTCTCATACCATGCCCTGAAATCTATCCATAGACCAGACCTTCCTTGCAGGTCCCCAGACCGCAAGTTAATATCATCATGGATCTAATGGTTTTCTGTTGGCTGCCATGCTTTTCTGGAGTCTGGTGTCCTCTCCCAGTGTGTCAGTCTCTTGGCACAGCTGTCCATCTCCAGCTGGGTGTCCCAAGCCAACTCCAGTGCTGCAATGTTCATTGCATGCCTCCCACATGGTCACCCACCCAGCTTGGTTTTGATACTTGCCAAGCAGCTGCTATCTCTGATGGCCTGATACTACTCTCACCCTACCACATGGGCTTCCAACATGGAGGCTCCATTCTCGTCCTCCTCCTAGCTTCCTTGGCTAGCTATCTCCCCCCAGTAATTTCAAGCTCAGAACTCTGTATACACACATGCCTTCAGGTATTCTTCTGGCCAGTCTAGCCAAGGAGAGAGGGTAAGAAAATCTTTTTGTAGTGCTTGGACATTGTCTACTATATAAAGGCACACTGGAAAAATAAGAAATAAAAAATAAGCTTTAGGAATTTTGAGGCAGGAAATCATAGGAGGCATCTGGGAGGAAATGTCTCTGAAGTGAACCTTAAAATAAGATACGAACTATAATAGGCTGGGGTGAGGAGGGAGTGTATTCTAGGTATTCTAGTCATTTATGCCAAGATACAAAGATGGAGAGTTGACATGTTAAGTTTGGAGACTAGCAAATAGTGAGATTCGACTAGTGTGCAATGGTCATGAGGGGAATAACGTGAACAGATTGGGTTGCAATACAACAGAAAAGGACCTTAAATGTCAGGCTAAGGAGTTTCATTTTTTCCTACAAATATTAGGGAGCCACTAAGTTTTCAGCAGCAGAAAGATAATTTTGTCAACTGTATAAAGGATGAATTAGAGAAGAAGGGATCCAGTGGCAAAGAGACCAATGCAAAGGCCATTATAAGGCAAAAGTGCTCTGTCATTTTTAAGGCACAAAATAAATGTCATTATTCTCTTATGAAAGGTTATTCTGGCAATGGGATGAAGGATGGGTTGTAGGGTGGAATTCATGAAACTTAATAACGATTGGATATGAAAGATGAAGGAAAGTGAAGAGTCAACTATGACCTGAAGGTTGCAAACATGGGAGACTCTGTAAATGAGAGTGCCAAAGTTAAAGAAGGTAGAATCAGAAGGAAGGATATGCTTAACAAGAAAGAAGACCACCAGCTTGGGATGCGTTGAGTTCGAGGTGTTGGTGAAACGTCCACATGGCTGTACTCTGAAGACAGGTAGAGATGTGGGTCTGAAACTCCAAGAGAGATCTGGATTGCTGATGCAATATTAGCTCAACTGGGCCAAGATTCAATACAATGAGTGACCTATGGACATTTTTGTTTTTTACTATTTGGACGTGGTACTAACGAAATAAGTCTGTTCCCAGATATGGATAACTGGGGTGTTCTGAAGGATCGTACAGGCTTGCCTCCCCTAAGTGTTCCTAAGCAAGCCTAAGAGAATGATTCCAGGAAAAGGGAAATATGCAGATATTGTCTAATTATGACTTTAATTTTTGCTAGGGGAGATGAGCTTTTAGAAGGTTAGGAAAGAAGGAAAAACTTACTAAGACAATCAAGAGATATATAAAACAAAACAAAACACTTCAATATTATTTTGACAGAAATTAAGGAAGTACAAATGGTTAGACTGAGCCACTGTTAAAAAAAATTCAATACTTCCCAAGTTAATTTTAATTGCCTACAATGTCAGAGTTACTGACTAGCATTTATAAAACTCTAATTCATACGGAGCTTTAACTGATGAGCAAGAATATCAAGAGAAACAATGAAAACTTTATGAAAGGTACTCATCCTACAATATTTCAAGTTAAACTATTAAATGGTAATTATAGAAATTGTTGAATACTAGATTTTTAAAAATGGAAAAATAGGTCAATAAAAATGTAGAATTCAGAAATGGTACTAAATGAATATAAGATTATGGATAAATTCATTACTAAGAAACAGTGGCGAAAGGAATGCAATAGAATTCAATAACAATTATTGGGGAAACTAGATAATGTATAATTGAATAATCTAACTTCTCAGACACCCTGCCCCCCCCCCCCAGCAGATGTTCCAGGACAGAAGGCCATACCAACCCTGCTACTAAGGTTTAGAAAGATTATATTACCTAGTTTATTCTAAATCAAGAACTTTAGAAACTGAATTTTCTCCCAATCCCTAGTAGCTATTCCAGGTCAACTCTAGAATTCTCTGGAAGACTACAGAGTTACTCTATCTACCACTTCCTCTGCTCCTAGTCCTAAAAGAAACATTTAAAACACTGTCAGGGTCAGCCTTACAAGCATTAGTTGACCCTCCAACAAGATTATAAACTCATCCGAATCTCACTGAGGGCAAGGACCATGTCTTAAGTTTCTATCCCCCGTGGAGAGATGATACACGCTTAATATTTGATGACTGAGTTATGCAAGGGGTCATCTGAAGGGATACTGGACAATATCTATTTTCCCCTATTCTCAAATATTAACCCCAATGCCTACCATTCCATTATTATAGTGTCATTCCTTGGAATCCTCAGAGTTTTCAAGGATCCATTTTTAAAATGAAATACTGTACTTCTGCTCTGCTATTTTTTCATGACCTGGTGACCCTCTTGCTAAGAAAGGCTCAACACCGGGGCTGGTCACTAGATGAATTATTTCTTGAGCTTCAACAGCTCATGAAACTGAGGCATGGAGGGGCTGCTCTCTGCATTGGTTGACACACTATCTTCACCAAGGAAGCTATGTGTCTTACTTCAAGGACTCTACTTAGGGCCATGAAAACCATTACATTAGTTCCAAACCATGCTTCATGCCATGCAGTCATCCACCAGAACACCAGGATCTAGCCAATGTGTACATATTCCTGTCCGTCCTGCTGCTCCCTGTCTCTCCGGACTAGGACCAGACTACCAACAGCCCTGCCTCCCTCATCCCCGGGGAGTTAATTTATCCAATTTTGGGCATCTTCCTGGGATGAAGCTATCCAGATTACAGGGTCTGCCCTCTATACCCAAAGGATCCCAGGCCCTAAGACCATGTTTCTTCGTTCCATGCAGCCAGGGCCTGGACAGCATGGAAAAACTTCCTTACAGTGAAAGATGTCTAAAAAGTAAGAGACAGTTTCAAGAAGTGGCGAATTCCCCATACCTGGAGGTCTTTAAACAGAGGTTAGACAATGCCTTGTCAAGTATGCTATAGTGGGGATTTCTTTCCGATAGGGGTGGCTACTGAGGTCAGGTAGGTAAATGGCTGCTGAAGTCCTCCCCAACTCTCAAATCCCAATTCTGTGACACCTAGAGGTCTGGCATGTAGTATATGCTTAATAAATGCTTTTCATTCATTCCTTGATTTTCTCAACCCACTTTTGACCTCTTGCCCTGGACAATAATAAAATATTATCATTGCTTCTAGAAAGGGCATGAAAAACAGATGCCACAGAACTCCACTCACAAGACTCTCTTTTGTTGTCCATTGCTCCCTAATATGGGCTGTGCCACACATCTCTCCTAGAATGTAAGCTCTAGGAGGGCAAGGGCTGTCTCACCTTTGTACTTGTTTCCCTGTCATCTAGTACAACACATTGAGAGTGCTTAATAAATACTTGACTGATTGATAGCAAGTAACAACTATGCTACTAGTTAAAAGTAACTAGGAAGAGAGGTAGGATAATTAGGAGGGCAACAGGAATTACTAAGAAACAAATTTTACCAACATCCTCAATTTCACGCTTTGTGCCAAGGTTCAACACAGATTGTTCATTACTGTCAAGCTGAGAAACTGTCTACTCCTAACCTTCGGCATGATGGGACCAAGACACAATTTACAGGCCCTCCCCCACCCATTCTGGGAGGGATCAGTCCAACACTTTTATTGCCATACAGATTTCCCAAGGCAGCAGAAACCTGGCCATGGTTTCTCTATTTTCACTTCCCATCAGAGTTCACCAATTTCTGGCAAAACTCTGTCACTTGTGTTTTTACTGGAAGTTATCCTATTTCAGCTCTAAACTGTAATATACCAACCTGCTTCTTGGCCAAGGCGGCACCAGTAAATGGGGGCAAGGATCTCAGGGCCCCTTCTAGCCCTAAATGCTTTCACCTGAAGAATGGCAAAGGAGAACTGTCCCCAGACTCCTAAGGGCCTACCCAGCCCTGGCTGATAGAGTCCCTGCAATCTAGTCTGCTCACTAGTGCGGCCAAGCATCTCTGTGACTGACCAATACTGCCATCTTGAGGTCACTGTTCATTCAGCCCTGCTCCTAAATGAAGCCCTAGTTCTCATACCACATTTCCCAATTCAATCTAACAGCCTCTCCCTCCGAGACCAAACCAAGGGCCTATTGTTCACAGAGAGCCTTGATTAAACAGGACTGCCATCCTTTCCAGGTTAGCTCTGAGACTGAGCAAAAAGGGGACTTGGGTCTTCACCTCAGAAATCAGATTCACTCCTTGACATTAACAGTCACTAGGAATTCCAAGATTGCAGTCCCATATCCCTTTGTATGATTTATCCAAACCCAGCAAGGTCCAGGAGCACTGTATTCGAAATCTGGGGACATAAGTTTGAATCCTATTAGTAACCTATGTGACCACATGTCATTATCTTTCTAGGTCTATTTCCTCACTGAAAATTATGGTATTGGACTCAGTGACCTTTAGCAACTTAGCTCTAAATATATGATCCTATGAGCCTGTCTTCTGAGACCACACTGAAGAGCCAACAAAGGTACTTGTCTGCTCTTTCCCTCGACTTAAGCCTGGGCCTTAGGGCAGTCACAAGAGGCTGCAGCATCCTTGCTGGCCGGAACTGGCTCCAAAGGTGAGTCAAAGCCAGTTTTAGAGCCAGAAGCTTGAATTCATTCAGCAGCTCCATTCCAGAAAGATCCCCTGGGTGGGTCCCCCTTGACCGAGTAATGACATCCTACCTGTGCTGGTTTCCTAGCAACCCCCTCATTTCCACACACCTAGTTTCTTCCCTCAGGCTTCTGAATCAGACCTTCTCTTTAACTCCTGAAGGGAAGATGAAGGTTGCCTTCTGCACCACTGCAACCTCTATTCCCATTCAAATGGACTCCACAACAGGGAAAATTGAGCCAGCTCATTTATACAGAAGTGTAATCTGGGATCTAGGCAACAATGAGAAAAGCCTGTTCCTAGCAATGTGTCAATGAGAACAACATTTTAGTACACCATTCAACTCTGGGGGACACATCTTAAAGATACAGTAAGCTGGAACAGATCCAAAACAAAGTGACCAGGACAGTAGAGGCCTGAGCACAGGCTAAAATGGAAATACCTAAATGGGAGAATACTAAGGTAGGAGGTAAACAATAGTTATCTTCAAATATTTCATAGGCTGTTCTGTGTAAGACGAATTGGATTTGGTTTACCTGGCCCCCAAAGACAGAATCATGAGCAATAGGGAAAGAGGTCACAGAGACTTTATGTAAACTGTCTCCTGACGTAGTGGGGTCTTCAAAAATGATGAATGATCACTGGCTAGGGACGCTGTGGAGAGGATTCTTGGTCAGTTTTTCCAATTTCTACCCTATATGATTTGTGACTCCAAAACGGGGAGCAGGAGAAAAGGGAGTAATTGTGTCAAGATGAAGGCTGGTCAACAGAGACTTTGTTGGCCAGAAGCCTACCTGGTTCTGGGTCAGTTTCTGGAGATACATACCCCTTCAAATGGTATAAGATGAGTAAAGCACTTAGTTTAGTGCCTGGCAGAAAAAAGACACTTAATAAATACTTGTTCCTTCCTCCCTGCACCTGATACTTCCTTTTCCCCTTGAATCACCAGCCAATAGCTAAAGACCTCAGTCTCTGGCTATCTCAGATCTTTAAATGTTCCTGTCAAGCACTGGTCAGGATGATGCCAGAGCGCAGCATTTCAGAGCTGTAAGGGACTTCAGTAGTCATCTAATCCACCCTATATCCAAAAGCAATCCCCTATATAACTTACCTTACAAGTAAAAAATAAGGTCTACATCTGCAGGGCTGGGGGGGGGGGGTGCAGAGTTTGGCCTTCACTGGGAATCCCTATTTTTTTAAACATCACTGTCCAGGGCATGACCAAATAAGACCACCAGAGAACACCTGGTTTGGGGAAAAGTGGACAGAATGGATAAACAAAGTCGAAGAGGTTTAGAAGCAATGGGTCAACTTCTCAAACAATGCAATTTAATAATAACAATAATAAACACTTCACAGAACAAGAAAAAAAAGTATGCTTCTTGGGAATGAACTTCCAGAAGGTATTGTGACATCTGGGTCCCCAGTCTTAGGTCTCTAAACCACAAAAACAATGCCAGACCAAGGAGTCAGCTTTTATTTACCTTATTTTACAACTTTTCCCCAATTTGTATCTGTTGTTTATAGCTCTGTCCCCTCTTCTCCCTTTCAGAGAGGTTGGATTCTATTACTCATCTCTAAATATGCACCTAACTAGTGGTTCTGTTTTATTACCACTAGAGAGGACAACCCCTTTCCTCCTCTGAAGTGATCTCTTAGGGAAAAGTCAGTGCACTAGAAGATAGAGCCTACTAAACAGTGTAAACCTATGCTGGGGGCACACCAACATGGACTATTTCCATAGCCCTAGTCTCATTAAACTTCAGCTTTGAAAATATTTAACAAAAAGAGGCATTTTCTTTTCCAGGGTCTTAAAACTCAAATGGACTTAAACCTGAGAAAGAGAGAGAAAAAAAGGAGGGAGAGAGAGGGAGAGGGAGAGGGGGAGAGAGAGAAAGAGACAGAGAGAGAGACAGAGAGAGAGAGAGAGAGAGAGAGAGAGAGAGAGAGAGAGAGAGAGAGAGAGAGAGCAAATGAGAACAAGAACAAGAAAGAGGTGTATACAGGACAAGTAATTTTAAAATTGTGCTTTTGCAGCAAACTTGGGAGGATTTGGGTTCTGACCAGTCCCTTCCATATGCAGCAATTTTACTAGACTCTGTGGGATTAAAGAACATCTACATATTAGTACATATGCAGAATTATATAAAGACATACAAGCATGCACACATACATGCTCTGTAAGTGTCTGGCTAACCAGACACCTGGTTCAGTCATGTAGGGAAGCAAAGTGAGAGGAGAGAGATGGATATGGGGATGAGATGGAACCCTGGAAAATCTACATTTGCTGCCTTCTCTCAGTGGAGAGATGGCACCATCGTTGGCTGCTGGTTATCAGGTGTTTATGACCTCCCAAAGAATCTGCAGAGCCATGGAAACACAGGGGAACTGAGCTATGGTATAGGACACTGAGCGGATGGGAGGTCTCAGTTTCACCAGGTAGGCAATGGTGTGAATTATCCTCCCCACAAAGAAGATGAAAAAGTGAAGCCAGGCTATGAAGGGGTCTGGTTCCAGGAAGGAATAGATGGATCCCAAGAACAGAAATGGTAAGATGTTCTCCAGGTCATTCCGATGGGCTCTGGAATAGAAAGAGAAGAGTAGGGTCAGTTGCAGATCATGTTCCAATTGCTGGAAGGGGAGGCTGCCACGTGCAGATCAAATGTATTTGCTCCAAGTCCTCTTATTCTACTTCCAGTCCTTAGTGTGTTTCTAAGCACCTCTTATTTGCACAGGTCACGAAAAGTAAACATATGGGCCCTCCCCTGCAGGGACTTAGCATCTAGTTAGGGGAATAGTATGTGAAAAGTTGAATGATGGAATAGAGAACTATAGGGGGCTGACCTGAGAATTTGATGATCCCTTCTCCCCTCTGAGGGGTAAAAAGCTGAGGAGAGTGATTTATATCTCCAACAAGGAATTTTGATTCAATAGGTGGTGCAGTGAATAGAGCGGCTGAACTTGAACCAGGAAGACCTGAGTTCAAATTCAGACTCAATCACTTACTAGCTGTGAGCCTAGGCAAGTCACTGAACCTCATCCAGCCTGTTTCCTTATCTGCAAAATGGGGATGATAATAATAGTACCTGCTTTTCTGGGTTATTGTGAGGAAAAAATTAAAGACACTTTGCAAATCTTAAAGGTCTATATAAATGCTAGCTAGTTATTCATAAATAACATTGTAGTTCTCACAACTGATAATACTGACATTCTCACATCTTGACCTATAAGGGGCATTTATATACATATACATATGGGGGTAGAGATAAACCTGGACCGGCCTATTCCACAGAGAAGAAAAAAAAAAAGAACATGCATACTAAATTAATTAGCAAGTTGGCACTGTCACTGCAATCTAAAGTCTAAGCCGCCTGGGGCACTAAAAAGGGAAGTAACTTGTCCAAGGATAAAGAGATGAGATATCCAGTTTTCCTGGACTTTCAGAAAGCTAAACAAGAGTTAGGAAATGATACAGTCTTGTTGCGATGTTTTGCCGTGTACAGTGCTACAGAGCAGCGTGGGGTATGTGCCCACAGCCACAGAGCAGCACATGACCAGAGGCAGGCTCTCTGACATGCCGGGTGCATCACTCACATCACTCTATCCCACGTGCGAGACAATTAATCACCAAGTAACCTGTAGGCTCCCTAACTCTATTTTCAATGAAATGCCTTTTATTATAAAGATCAAGAAAGAAGGAAAATCATCCATACCTACACATAAATTAATTATGTGGGGGAGAGCCAATTTGCTGCAATCTAACTGGAGATGGTTAACAGTTTCCATGAAGCATTAGCTAACCTTTGACTTCCTTGAGTTCAGTGGTAAACAGATTCCATATTTTCATAAATTAGTTATTTAAATGAGTAGCTTAAACCCACAGGTTGGAAATCTGGCCAATTTGTATGTACACACAACCAAGAAACATATGATGAGAAAAAAAAATTGGAGTGGTCATATCATAGAGCAAGAACAAGATGGCAGATAGGCAGCCAGCTGGTTTAGTATATTTGATCCCCTAAAGTACTAAGAGAAAGTGTCTGGGGGTAAAGGAAGGCTTTATGGGGGGAAATATAGAGAAGTTTCACAGATAAGTGCCTGGACTGAAATCTCTATCAATGAAGGGAAGTATTTACAAGGAAATCACAGATCCACAAAAAGGGCCCATTAAAGCAAGTGTGAAGCAAACTCCAAAAACAGTCAAAAGTCCCTTACCCTGCTCATCCCCACCAATTCTGTAATTCCTGATTCCCCACCCCTCATAACACACACACAAATCTACAAGCTCCAGAATCTGCTTCCAGAGAATTTAATATTTTGAACTGAAAGGGACCATATATGCCTCTCATCTTTTTTTTTTTTTAACATACCTAGTTGATGGAAGAGATGGGCTTCTCAAAGCAGCACCCTTCCTGATCTCATTTCAGGGTCCCTTCCTTCCCTGAGCTTACCCCATCACCATCAAGGGCAAGACTCATTCTATCTCATCCCAGTGGAATGCTCCAAGGTCCCAGTCACTCTGATTCTTTCAACAAAACCCTGTGACTTGTCCATTTTCAAAAAGAGAATTTCCATTCTTTGTCAAGAGTCTATTCATACTTGCCCAACCTGAAAGACTGTTACCCAAACAGGGAAATGGGAGAGACAGAGAAGGCCTGGTGAACTCAGTTCAGCAAGCCAAACCCAGTGAACTTTCTACCTTTGTACAAAGGGACCAACCCTTTTCAATCTTTGTTCCCAGAATCTGTGCGCAAAGGGACTGGCATATAATTCTATGTCTTGTAAAGCAGCTAGTTTGCTCGTAGAGATGCGCTGTGACTGCTGAACAGTTCCTGCAATGATTTAGCTTAACTCAGCCTTCTAATCCCTAGACCAAAGGGCCAGTCAATCAAGCTGGCACTATTTTATTCTCACTACTTTTTGATTTAAATGCAACTCTTCCCACAACCTTCTTCTAACCTACTTAGAAGGGGAAAACATTATCCCCAACTTCCTCAAACATGATTTCTAATCAGTGCCCCTGTTCAAGACTCAGTGCTTTTGCCTTTAAGGCAATTGTCTTCTACCTGCCACCCCCAGAAGTGGCCCTTAGAAAAGACTGTGAACCCTTCAGAGAGACCCTTCATAGTCACTCGTTGTTCCTTCTTTTTTTTGCCTTTTGGAGGGCAATTGGGGTTAAGTAACTTGCCCAAGGTTACACGGCTAGTTTTTTTGTGTTAAGTGTCTGAGGCCGGATCTGAACTCAGGTCCTCCTGACTCCAGGGTCGGTGCTTTACTCACTGTGCCACCTAGCCGCCCCCTCATTGCCCCTTCTTAAACATTTTATCTATTCACTGCTAACAGAGTCAAGATTTCTGCACACATTAAAGAATCCTGACCTTTATGTCACCCTTTCCATGGATATTTGCATTTTAAAAAGAGAAAATTGGAAGGGGCTGATGCTTAACATCAAGGAATATATCTCTACTGTTAGGACTTCAGGCTGGTGGAGACAGAGATCTAGCAGAAGAAGAGGACGGCCACCTGTCCAACATCTGATTAGGCAGGTCATACTCAGGAGGATGCTGATTTTAGGATTCCCACTTATAAAAATCTGCCCTGGGCAGCACAGTGCCAAAAGTGCCCAACTTTGATATAAAGAGGCCCTGGGTTCAGATGCCACCTGACATTTATTATATGTGTGATCATCCTTGAGCAAGTCACTTAATCCCCTGGGTCTGTTTCCTCATCTATAAAAAGAGGTAAGGTTGGATTAGAAGGTCTTTGAAGTCCCTTCCTGCTCTAAATTTATGGTCCTACAATCTTAGCTTTTACTAATAGTATAACCTGAGCAAAAGCCCCTTTCCCTCTTTCATCCTGTTTTCTTATCCACAAAATAGGAATAGTGATGTCTATAGCACAGAACTTCAGAGTTAGAGGGAAACACTTGGTGAACCTTCTACTGCTATTATAATTAACAACAATGAAAATGCCTTAGCAAGATGACAACTTAATTGCCTCCTGAATAGGTCACAGGGAAATAAAATCAGTAATGGCAAGTGCCTAGAGATCTCTAGCAACTAGGTATGGTGCTGGCATCAATCATCTGTTTGCTTTAGTGGAAAAGAGGCCCAGGACTTGAATTCTACCTCTCGAGTACCTAAGTGACTTCCTGAGCAAGCCATCTCCCCTCTCTAGGTCTCATTTTTCTTTTGGCTTCTTTCTTTGGCCCACTCCAGCTCTAAAATCCAGTGACCAAAATGAGCACAGACGATAGTCCTCAGGCCAGCAAGAGGGCTTGCCTCCCGTGTCTGGCTCCTACTGCTGCTGACACTGGGCTGGTGGCTGACAGGAGACATCTGGGTACTGTTATCCAGCTGCTCCTTCTCAGAGTTTGTCTAAGCGTGAGCTGTGCTGGGCATACACACAGGGTCTCTGTGGAAACCCATCCACTACTTCCTGTCTTGGGTAAACAGCTACAATCTCCAATGGCATTCTCAAAAACAAACCTGGACACTGGGGAGGAGGCATGAGGTCCAATGAAACCTTTTTCTTCTTTCTATACTCCCCCGCAATGAGAATATAATACTTCACTTCTGTGAAAGTGCTACATGTACTTAATTCACTATCCCACTCACCACAGCAGTTCATCCAAACCCTTTTGTCCCTTCTCAGATCTCACACTTCAAGGAGAAACTGAGGCCATTCCCAAAGGAGCTAGCTCCCCTTCCTCCTCATCTCATGGCATTAAGATGTCTCCCCCACCTACGTGCACCCCTACTCCCATTTCACCCCATTCTCTCCAGCAGATGGCCCTCTCTATCATCTCACTGTCTAACAATTAATCTCTCCCTATCTACTTAGGCTGCTGCTTCTATGCTGCCTATAAACACACCAATGGTTCTCTCCATCTTCAAAAAATTCTCACTTGATCTAACCATCCATTCCAGCAATCTTCTATATTTCTCTTCTCCTTCATGCTTAAGCTCCCTGAGGAAACCATCTACAATCAGTGCCTCCACTTCCTCTCCTGTCTCTCTCCTAAACTCTGCAATCTGACTCCCAGCTCATCATCCAAATGAAACTGCTTTCACCAAAGTTGTCCCTGTCTCTTACTTGCCAGACCTAGAGGCCTCTTCTCGATGCCCATCCTTCTCGACCTCTCTTTGACACTCCCCCTCTTTTCTCCTGGATACTCTATTCTCTAGGTTTGTGTGACAGGGCTCTCTCATCTGACTGCTCCTCCTATCTCCTTTGCTGGATCTTCATCCAAGTCACACCCATGAATTGTGGGCATCCCCAAAGGCTCTCTCTTGGGCCTTATTCCCTTTAACCTCTATACTACTGTCTGGTGATCTCATCAGTTCTCATGGGTTCAACTGTCACCTCTATGCAAATGATTCCCAAATCTATTTCACCAAGCCAGACTTAATCTTTCTTGAACTCACTCCACACTACCAACTACCTATTGAACATCTCTAACTACCGTGTTTCCCCGATAATAAGACCTATCCCGAAAATAAGCCCTCCCCTTACTGTGTAAGATTCCTCTAAAATAAGCCCTCCCCCAAAAATAAGCCCTATTGAGATTGCTACTGTAGTGAAGGTGATCCCCTGCACTACACGCTACATTACGGTACCCTCTGTATGCACCGGCCCCCCCCCCGGGTGAAACGCACGCCACGCTCCGAGTTGCATCCAATCAGAGCTGCAGCAGTAAGCACGTCATCCTGTTCTTCCCCAGTGATTTGCTTATTGAATAAAGGTACATTTTTTTGTTCACATTTACCTGTTTATTAAAATTGCTGTCAATGTTCATTAAAATAAGCCCTCCCCTGAAAATAAGCCCTCTGGTGTTTTTCTGTCCAAAAAAAATAATAAGACAGTGTCTTATTATCGGGGAAACACGGTAGATGTTATCCCGAACTCGGCATGTCCCAAACAGAGCTATTCATCTTTCCCTCCAAACCCTCTCCTCTTCTAAATTTTCCTATTACTATACTAAGGCCCCACCACCCTCCCAGTCCTCCAGGTTCACAATTCCAGTGTCATCTTCAACTCCTCATTTGTACTCCTCCCACAGACCCGATATGTTGCCAAGTCTTGCTGTTTCTAGCTTCCCAACATCTCTATGCTCACACAGGCACCACTATGGCATGCACCCTCATCAGTGCATGCCTGGGTTGCTGCAATGGCCTTCTTGCTGGTCTCCTTGCAACTCCAGTCTTTCCCTCTGTTCTGTTGCCAGAGTGACCTTGTCACCTCCTACACAATCAATGTCAATGGGTCCTACGTGACCAAATATAAAATTCTGTTTGGCTTTTAAAGCTCTATGCAACCTGGCCTTTTCTTGCCTTTCCAGTCTCTCCCACTTTACTCCCCTCCTTCCCTTCTATGCTCCAGTGACCTTGGCCTCCTGACTGTCCTTGCACATGACACTCCCATCACTCACTTCTAGGCCTTTTCACTGGCCATCTCATGCCAGGAATGTTCTCCTTCATCACTTCCACCTCCTGCCTTCTTTCAAGACAGCTCAAAACCTGCTTCTGCCTGAGGCCTTCCCCAATCTCACCCATGCCCATGTTTGGCCCAGGATCATTTCTCATGTCCAGTATATATGTATGAGTTGTCCGCATGTTGTCTTCCCCACCAATATGTGAGCTCCTTGAGGGCTGAGCTTTTCTTTGTGTCCCCAGCCCTTAGCACAGTGTCTGGTACACAATAAATGTTTAATGCATGCTCGGTGATGAATTCTAGTAGGTTCCTGACAAGTCTTCCTGCCTGCAGTCTCTCCTCTTCTCACCCATCTTCCACACAACTGAGCCTGAGTAATACTCTTCTAACAGAATCTATGATCATACTACTTCTTAAATTGGGCACCTTCAGTAGCTCCATAGAAAACAAAAATAAAACTCCTGACATTGACATATAATAATAATAATTATAGTTCTTTTTAATAACATTTTACAAATATTGTCTCATTTTATCCTCACAAATACTCTGAGAGCTATGCTCTGTTATCGTGTCCATTTTACAATTAAGGAAACTGAAGCAGACAGAGGTTAAGTGACTTGCATTGGATCACGTAGTTATTAAGTGTCTGAGGGAGAATTTTATTTCAAGTCTTCCTGACTCCAGGTCCTGCACTCTGTCCACTGTGCCAGCTTTTCACAATGTAGCTCCAATTCACCTGGGCAGCTTTACCCCATGATACTGCTAATATGTATTACACTTTCTTTTCCCCTTCATTCTTTTTTTTTTATCTAGAATTTACTTATTTTTAGTTTTCAACATTCATTTCCACAAGATTTTGAGTTCCAGATATTTTCCCCATCTCTCCCCTACTCCCCACCCCAAGAGAGAAAGCATACTGATTACTCCTTCCCCCAGTCTGCTCTCTCTTCTATCCCCCCACCCCTCCCCTTAGCCTCTTCCCCCTTACTTTCTTGTAGGGCAACACATATTTCTATACCCCATTGCCCGTATATCTTTATTTCCCATTTGCATGTAAAAAACAATTTTTTTAACATTTGTTTTTAAAACTTTTGAGTTCCAGATTCTCTCCCTCCTTCCCTCCTCATCCACCCCCACTGATCTCCCCATTATTCTTGTCCAGTCTTCTTCTAACTCCATGCTTTTGCTCATGCCATTCCCTTCCCCCTGTCCCCTCTACCTATAATGGACCTCCTTCCAGGGCCAACTCCAGTGCTTTCTTCTATGAAACTTTCCCCTGAGCTCCCCAGATAAAAATAATCTTTTCTTCTTTAAGTTTTTCATATCAATTTGCCTGAACTCCTCACCCCCTTTACCTGACTCTATTATAATTATTTCAAAACTTGTCTTTCTTCCATCATCCAACTATAAGTATATCCAGAATAGAGCATGTTATGCTGGCTCTGTAAGCTCCTGGCCCAAAGCCTTGGCTACAGGAGATGCTAAATAAAAGGTAACATTTCTATCTTGCTTTAAAGGTTTTCTAAGGCAGGCACAGTGGTGTGCTCCTGGGAAGGGGGAGGTAGAGGGTAATGGATTGAGTTCAGCAGTTCTGAACGTTGTTTGGGTGTGCTCTCTTAGTATGACACCCAGTGGTGAGCCCCCGGAGCAGGGGTGCCAGGCTGCCCATGGGGGGGGGGGGGAGCAAACCAGATCAGATTGGAAAACAAATAGGTCAAAGCTTCCACACTGATGAATACTGGCACTGGACCCACAAATGGCTGCTGTACCTACAGTCCAGACAAAATAGGGAGGCCCAGTCTCTAAAAAAATTTTTAAAAAGGCTTGCAAAGCACTGTACATATATTATCCCATTTGATCTTTACAGCAAACCCATAAGGTAGACTCTATTATTATTGTCCCCATTTTACAGATGGGAGACCCTGAGGTTGGAAGATTTTAATGATTTTCACAGTATCACACAGCTACTACATATCAGAGGCTGGATTCAAACTTTCTGACTAAAAGGTCAGCGTTCTTTCCCCAAATCACCTTGCTAAATTGAAACTAAATAACCAATAGGGATATCCTGCCTCAATACCACAATACAGGACTCTATTTCTGCTAGAAATATCAAGTGGCCAGGTCAGTTAGTGGAAAAGCACAGCCAGTCCAAGTTTCCCTGAGAAAAGGATAGCATTTCAGAGTTAGGATGGACCCTCAAGAAGCCATTTAGTTCAAAATGTATCCCAAAAGTAATCCTGTCTGTAACATCCCCATCAAGTATTTATCCAGTCTTCACTTGAAGAACTTGAGACAGGGATTTGCTGCCCATAGGTTTTTCCAGACTAGAAAACCTCCCAGACTTCACCGACCCATGTTCTTTGCTCTATACAACTTGCCCACTTCTCTGGGATTCCATTCACAAAAAGCATGAAACAAGTATCTCCTCCTCATCAAATAAAGAACCTTACCAGGACTTTCCTACCCCAGAATTAGGTTCTGAGTGAGACACACTGGTCTGCACACTCCCAGAAGGAGCATAGTTTCTGTTGAGGTACAATGATGGATGGTCTCTGAAATCCCTTCGAGTGAACGCTGAGATTTGATGAACTCTTGACTCTCAGCTGCTTCAGTACCTCTGAAGAAATCTATCTTAACATAGTCAGAAGAGTGCAACTGTGCTTTACTTTACACCAGTCTGACAGAGTAAAGTAGGGACTGATACAGGAGACAGAAAGGAAATCATTATCACCTTTGCCAAAGGATTCTTCACTTTAAGAAAAGATCCATGAGGGGCGGCTAAGTGGCGCAGTGAATAGAGCACTGGCCCTGGACTCAGGAGGACCTGAGGTCAAATCCAGCCTCAAACTCTTAACACAAAAACTAGCCATGTGACCTTGGGCAAGTCACTTAACCCCAATTGCCCTCCAAAAAGCAAAAAAAGATCCATGGCAGGGTTCTTTTAACCAGCTTCTCTACTGTATTTTAAATGATTTGATTTAGGGGAAAAACTCTATTTGCAAACAAACAAAAATGAAAGAGCACGTCAAGAATCAAACCAACAGTTATGTTGCTATCAAGAGAGCATATGGATTGAGCAGGAAGAGGTATAGGGTTCTAGAGTCAGTCCTCAAACAGGTACTCTGAGCTCAATGGCACTCTTTTTGGAGAGCCAAAGGGTCCTAGGATAGAGGAGTGGGTGGTGAGAAGGTGCTGAAGTTGGTTGAGATTTCATCATTAAAAATAAAAACAGCTGGGGGGACAGGGAAATATAAAGAACCAAAAGATTACCAGAAAAAAATATGATTTAGCCTGCCTCTGGATATAGTCTATAGATTAAGGGTCACAAACCACAGCCCAAATCTGGCCAATATAAAAACCATTCTTAGCCTGCAAGTCATATGAAAAGAAGTAGCAAGCCATATTTGGCCCACAAGTCATGGTTTGTCAACCTCTGCCCTTGAGGAAGGAGTCTTCTAGTCTAGTTCCCTCATTTCACAGGGAAACTGAGGCAGACCACCCAAGAATCTGTATGTTACTTGCTATGTAGAGTGAGTTTTCCTTTTGCTTTTCTGAAACTCGGGCTTCAGGCAGGGACCCCTAGATCCTACTATTCTGGGATTCAGTGACTTATTTCATGCTCACTCATTCAGAATTCTGAGGATCACATTTCTAGAGCTGGAAGGGCCCTCAGCAGTCATCCCAGACAACCTAAGGCCCAGAAAGATTAGGTGACTTTCCCAAGATTGCCCAAGTATAAGCAAGGGAAGAGAAGTAAATCAACACAAGTCTCACTTCCTGGAGGACTCTCTCAGCCCGGGAGTTCCCTGCATTCTGACATAATACTGATCAATGGAGGATGTTCTCCCCAGGAATGAGAGACTAAACAGAGACTAGAAGCAATGACCAGAGATATGTGCAGCATTCCCACTCCTCACAACTGTATACAGAAACAGAGCCATGTATGAGTCCAAGTCACTAAAAGGCAGCATGTACAGCAGAAAGAATACTGTATTTGGAGTCAAGTACTCTGGTTCAAATCCTGATTCTGCCTGTGTGACCTTAGAAAAGTCCTTAACCTTTCTGGGCTTTAATTTTAACACCAGTAAAATGAGAGGGCTGGCTTGGAGAACAGATAATAAACCTTATCTCCCTCCCCTCAGCAGGGAGTTGGGGGGCTACAAGAGCAGCATGTTGCAGACATTGTTACTTACACTATACATTACTGCAATTACTGTTTTTCTGTTACAAGAGAAGGTTCAGTTATAGGTGGTGGAGGAGGAGGAGGGGGTAGGAGGCATATGTGTAAAAACAAAAGGCATTAATAAACCTCTTTTCAAGGAGTTGGACTAGATCAAGACTTCTTGACTTTTTCCACTCACGACCCCTTCAGCACTTCTTAAACTGTGGGTCGTGATTCCACTAGGATCCTATAAAAATGGTTCCAAATAAAGCCACTGAGAACATTCACATTTTCAGAATATAATCTGAGAAGGAAAAATGAAAAATCCATTCAGCCAACAGAGGTACGTGCTGTGTGTCATTCATAATAATGACCACTTCAAGGCAAAAGTGATCCAAAACAAATTCACTCCAGAACAGACTTGCTCCCCACCCGCAATAGCTTCACTGTACTGCAATATCCTGCCTCTTGCTGTGCCATTGCGACATCAGCCTGAATTTTACTATGTCATTACAGCCTTTGGAAATCTGATAGCTGTCTTTTAGAAGTGGCGCCTTCCCCCCAGGCCCTCCTCACTGAGAGAGCAGCTGCGAGGAGTCACGTTCGGCAATCCAGGAGGCAGGCCATTTTCCTCCCACTGCCTCTACGATTTTCATGACTTTCACTTTAAGGTAACCCTGTCTCAGTTCAATTTTGTAGCTGGTGAAAATCACAGTAAAACTGCATTCATTTAGAGTAGGTATTCTCAAAATGTGGCTCAGGAATACAAAGGCACTGGATGCTCAGGACCCTTTCAGGGGGATCACAATGTCAAAACGATTCTCATCATAATCCGAAGATGTTTTACTTTCTAATACAGTAAGAATCAATGGGATGGCTACGTGGCATGGTGGAAAGAGCCTCAGGCCTGGAGTCGGGAACATGTCCTCCTGAATTCAAATCTGGCCTCAGATGCTAGCTAAGTAACACTGGGCAAGTCACATAACCCTGCTGGCCTCATTTTCTTCATCTGCAAAACACGCTGGAGAAGAAAAAGGCAAACCACCTCAGTGTCTTTGCCAAGAAAACCCCAAATGAGATCATGAAGAGTCGGACATGAATGAAAAACACCTGAACATCCAAACAAATATCAACAGATACAAACAAGAATGTGCTGATAAATGTTTAACCACCAGCATTTCAGGGGGAAAAATGTCATTAACATTTTCTCCCTTACTTTCTTCAGTCTAGACAATCAATAAAACAATAAATCAATCCCTAATGTGTAGCTTTTGCTGATTTTCAAGAATACTCACTAAAAATTTAACAACTGGCTCACTCAGATTTAGCTAGCTCTACTGAATGGCTAGATAGAACTTACATAAATAAAAATTCATTGAGGGGGGGTCTTCGATAATTTAAGAGTATTAAAGGGATTCTGAGATCAAAAAGTCTGAGAACTACTGGTGTACAGAGGAGGGAAGCTGGGCTCTACTGACATCCCAAACAATGAGAAACACAACTTGGAAGTCCTATTTTTAAAATATCCCACAGACTAATAAATTTCTAGTAACTAACTCAGCATCTACCCCAATGGCTTTAATGTTTGATGAAGTGGACTGTGAAAATATAATCTATTACTCTGAAGGCACTTCAATGGGTAATGGAGGAGGGATGGAGACATTCCTCCCAACAGTAAAGGCTCTAACTCATCCAGGCCTTCTTGTCCATTTACCATAAATGCTCTGCTGGGAGCCCTTCTCAAAACTTTTTGACATCACATGAAAAGTAATAGTAGCAAGCATGTGAGGGAGCCAAAACACTTGATCCAGGAATCAGGCTGGTCCTAGATAAGTTAGCTCCTGACTTTCCAGAGGCCAGTCCAAAGTGTCCAGTTTTTTCTTGAGAATCAGCTGTCAATCAGAGCCTTCCTGATATCCTGTGATCCAGGGATGTGCCCTGTTCTGGGATACCAGCTGGAAGATGTTAGCTCTCCCATACATTCTTAGATACTATTCATATGGCTTGGAAAATCATCAAAGGACATGATAATCATCAAGGCCTAAATTGACATCACTGTCTGGCTCCTTGAAATTGAACAAAGAGGGGCGGCCAGGAAGCACAGCAAGTAAGAGCACCGGCCCCAGTGTCGGGATGACCTGGGGGATCAAATCCGGGCTCAGACACTTAGCACCCACCCAGAAACACCTGGCCATGTAACCTTGAGCAAGTTACTTAATCCCAATTGCTTTTAAAATTTAAAAAAAAAAGAAATTGAACAAAGAATATTAGAAAATTAAGTGACCTATAATTACCTTCTTTGTGTCATTACTCTATTAAAATCTTGCTCATGGTAGCAATGAATGGATTGCTCAACAATCACTGGACCATGGTTCTTTGTACTTCCACGGGCTAGTGTGTCAGTTTAGAACTGGCTTAAGAAACCACTCAAGTTATCTCTATAAGCATATACACAGCACTTTAAGGTTTCCATTACATACACTTACTCATTTGATAAATGGACATAACGGAACCCATGGGCTGTCCACTGATCACTTCTCACCTCAGCTTCCTAATCTGATCAGTGAGGGTGTTGGGCGAGCTGGCCTCCCAGGTCCCAACCTGCTCTGGACCTATGTCTCAGGTTCTATGACCCTCCCACCTCCTTTCTGGGCCCATCTCGCTGTTGGTGCCATTCCTGATGCTGCTTCTCCCCCACAACTCTCCTCAGACACGTTAGAGCCCACAATGACCTACAATTTTCACTCTTCAGAGACGAGGTTACTCTGTGACTCATACTCATGCAGCATCATCAGGGAGAAGCTTGGGAGTGTTACATGTATAACACAATTTTCCACAGCCTATCTATCTAGTCTACTATTTGCTCCTGGGCCCAACTCACTGCCCTGCACAGTGTCCTTCCAAGATATAGGTACTGACTGGCCAAATTTATGGATCATCTGTCAAACTACATGTTGTAGTCTGGATAATATGTATTCTTTATCTACCAGGGTTTTCCTTTGCAGATAGTTAGGTGGAACTCTTAGGCATGACTATAGGTTTCATCTGAAAAGTTCTGTAATGTTCTGGGGCTTGATGCAATCAACCCCGGGTCATCTGCAAACATAACAACTAGAGCCATGATGTCAAACTCAAATAGAAATGGACCTTGCCCTGGGCATCCTCCAACATGGTGGCAATCATGCTTAGACTCCAAAGACCTGTGACTTCATCAAAGTAGGTGCTCTCTCTACCAATGCAGGTCACAACAGCAGCCAGGATTGTGTTTTTTGAGTTTCTATAGTTGAAAAATTCACCAACTTGTGGCCAACTGCCTGTTGATGAGCTTCTTTCAATTGAGCTAGACCAGCCTTTCTAAGACTTCATCCATTTTGACTAATAGAAAACTTACTAACAATGCCTATTCCAAAGCACTCTAAGTTTTACCAGATACTTTCCTTACATTAACTTTAAGATATGGAGAGCAAAAACAAAAACAAAAGGCAGGTAGTACATTATCCCGATCCTGAAAATGAGGTTCAGAGAAAAAGCAATTTGTCTTGGGTTACAAAGCTATGATCATAGGATTCTAGAGCTGAAAGGGAACCTAGGATGTCAGCTAGAACAACCTCCCCTCATTTTATAAATGAGAAAACTGAGGCCCAGAGAGGCTAAGTGCCTGAGGGTAAATTACACAGGGCAGAACTAGAATGTGAACCCAGAGACTTCTTGCACTGACTCCCATGATCAACTAGTTAAGAACCAGAGCCAGGACTCTAAACCAGACCTTCTGACTCTAAATCTAATGTTCTTTTCAACTACATCTAGCATTGCCCCTTTTATCCATTGGTCCTCAAATCCCTGCCCAAAAAGAATGCAAGCATCTGGCCCTATTAGTCCATCCCTTAGGCTTGTCTACAACAGCTGCAGTGGTGTTTCTGCTTTTTTTCATCTCATTCTGAGGTGGTTTTTCTCCTTTTGCTAAGCCACATGAATAGTTTCCAATTATGTATATATACAGATAAGGTCTTAGCATTCTGCCCCACTTCCCAGGCTGCTATTTTCAGGTCATCTAAAAAGGCAGCATTGAAATGTGGTATTGGGGCAGCTAGGTGGCGCAGTGAATAGAGCACCAGCCCTGGAGTCAGGAGGACCTGAGTTCAAATCCAGACTCAGACACCACACACACACACACACACACACACACACACACACACACACACACACACACACAACTAGCCATGTAACCTTGGGCAAGTCACTTAATCCCAATTGCCCTCCAAAAAGGAAAAAAAGAAAGAAATGTGGTGGTAGAGGGTACTCTGCCCTGCTCTCCCCAGCCTTCCCCAAGTGCAGCCTGAGTTTTTCAGACATTAGGCTCACCTAGGGGGTGTCTTTACTGCTCTAAAAAAACAAAACACACATGGTTTCATGGCTGAAAGGCCAAGCTATTGAGTAACAGCTCCATCAGCCCTGGCCTAATATTTAACTGCTCTAGTCTCTGCAAGTTGATGAGATTTTCTCCTTGGGCTATAAATTCTTACAATCTCTGAAAAAAAAAAAATGTCTCTGTTCCATACTCTGCAATGACTTGCTAAGCTGTGGAGAAGCTGCCAAGGGCTCTGGTAATTCCCCATTATTTGGGCTCCAGCATTTCAAGAGCATAGTGTGACACTGGTGGGAAGTGTGGGACTTGAAGTCAAAGACCTGGGTTCAAATTTTGGCTCCATCAAATGGCTACAGACAAGTCATTTAACCTCCAGAGAGGAGGGGGAGGAAAAGGAAGAAAAGAATGAGGAGGAGGAACCAGAGTAAATACTTTCCAGGCATGGGGAATAGGCTTATGGTAAATGGAATGATCAAATAAGGAAATAACCTAAGTAAAGTGAGCTTTGTAACTAGTGTCAACTAGTCATGTTGTCTGGTCTGAGATGACACGCCCATTCATTTGTTTAAGGCATAGAAGGGTTTTGTCCCCTGCTCCAAGCCACCCTATGTCTACCACCCACTCACCCACCCTCGTCCCTTCTCTACCACCGTTTCCACCAACTCCACCCTAGCTCAAAAACCGGCAGAAAGGAAGGAGAATGTCTAAGACATCACCCATCTCTCCTTCACAGCTCACCAGCCAGCTCTCCAAAAGAGTATCAAGTGCCTCAGCACACAGGATGGGAAGAAGTGAAAGACTGAGCTAGGAACACACAGGGACAGAAGGCAGATACTTGCCTGCGACATCGCTCCACATCATGGTCGATCCTGCAGTACTGGAGGCCTCCATGCTTCAAGGCATCTTCTGGATTTGCAAACGCCTAAAAGATATTCATAGAGAATTACTGCTGTATGGGAAATAAGGCAGGCCTAGGTACATTTCGGCACAGGAACCTCCATTTAAAGAGGTTACCTAAGCTAGTCATCTCTTCATTTCTCATCAGCCTGAAAATTTAGATTCCTCTCTCACACCCCAGAAAAGGCATGCTAGGGGGCAAGTGGATAGTACTGAGCCTGCTGTCAGGAACACTAGAGTTCAAATCTAGCTTTAGAAAATAACCAGCTATGTGACCCTGGGCCAGTCATTCTGTTGGCCTTCCTTGCCTCAATTGTAAAATGAGTTAATAACCGCACGTTCTAGGCAGAAATGTTTGTGAGGATCAAGTACGATCATTGTAAAGCACTTAGCACAGTGCCAGGCACATAGTACTAGACGGAGCCTGGATCACTGTTGGTTCCTTTCCTCCCTCCTGCTCCCTCTTTATTCCTTGAATTCATAGCTCAGTCCCAGAGGACCTTCACTGAAGAAGAATGCCCAGGCCAGTCATCCAGACCCCTTCATCACGCCCCTGCCCGTCCCCCCCATCTTCCTTTTGTATAGCATTACCCATTCAAGGTGTTAGCTCCCTGAGGGCAGGCCCGATCTTTTATTTTTTTTTAACTTATATCTGTATTCTCAGCATTTAGGGCAGGGCCTAGAAAAAAGTAAGCTCTTAATAAATGGTTGTTGACTGACTGAATTAAGTTCACCTGTGGCCTCCAAGAGTACTCTCTCCTGGTTTCTGCTTTTCCATTAGAATGTAAGGACTTTACAAGTAGGTTTTATTTTTTTATATTTTGTAGCACAATGCCTGGCACAGAGTAGGCACTGAGCAATGATATAGCTAGCTTTTATAAAGCACTTTAAGGTTTGGCAATGCCCTTTACATGAGTTACCTCCTTAGGTATTCAAAACAACCCTGGGAGATAGGTACTAATATTATTCCCATTTTACAGATGAAGATACTAAGGATGGAAAAGATGGAGAAACTTGCCCAGCTAGTAAGTAGTCAAGACAGGATCTGAACTTGTCTTCCTGGATCCAAGTTCAGCACTCTATCCATTAGCCTTCTAAATAAGTAGCTTAACAAATTTTGTTAATTAATTGATACTAGGAGCTGAGCAAGAAACCACGTCTTCCTTGCCATCAGAACTAGAATAAGTACATTTAGAAAATTAAATGTTTTCAGCACTAGGAGACCATATGGTAAATTGGGAAAGGGTAAATTTAGAGTTAGAAGACCTGGGTTCAATCCCAGTGTGAGAAATACTGATAGTTTGGTTTCCACAGATTCTATAGGAACTATGAATGTTTTAGAAACAATCCTGCACAGAATGTATAGAAGAGCCTAAGTACTGAGGGAGAAGGGCAGAACATACTATTCAGTCATATACATAAGTCTACAAAGGGGGAGGGAGACTAGACCAGCCCTGTTCAAACCAGTTGGGATTCAAACTGACACACTGGGCATAAGAATTATGTCCCATTGTCTGACCAGGGGCTCCTCTGGCGGGAAGAGAAGAACCATTCAGGAGAAAGGTGGGTGGCCAAGGAAAGGGGATGACCAATAATGTAACAGAAATGAGGCTATATAATCTTTGTTCTACTACTGGGGGGCACGTGTGTGTCTGGTCCTGTGAGGGAACACACTCATCCTCTTCTCTGGAGAATGGTCAATAAAGGATCTCTTCTTTCACTCCACAAACTTCAATCATTAGTTTGTTTTTAACACCAGCTCTGCCACTTATCACCTTCGTGAATTTAGACAAGTTACTCCATCTCTCTAGGCCTGTTTGCTCATCTACAACATGAAGGCAATGTAGTAGATGGCTTCTGAAGTGCCCTGATCCTGGGATCCAGAGCCCAGGATCCCCAGTGGATCATTATCAGTTCTCATATCTAGCTGATTTTGCAAGAGTAAAACATTTCACCCTTCCCATTATACAGACAGGGAGGGAAGGAGTTAAGAATTTATGGTATTTGTCCCAAGTTATCTGATGAGTTCATCAGAACTGGGATCAGCACAAAGGATTCTTATCTGTTAACTTCAAACCAAGTGAGGCCCAATCTCTGGAATCCCATTTTTAGCCAGAGGAGCTGCAACATGTTTCTTGAATCATGAAATTATCCTAGCCCTTCATCATTTATTAAAAAAATACTGACTGCCTGTGATGCCTTAATATACCAGCAAATTGTAAACAAGGGTTTGAAATGCAAAGAACTAAAAAAATTACAAAACAAAGAATGAAGAAGCAAGATCAGTCTAATCTGAGGAATTCCCCTCCCCAACAATACCTTCAAACAGGAATAAGTATTCTTGAATGGGGCAACAACCACTGGCTTTAATAACACAACAAACAAGCCCTTGTGTAAGCATGGGCACTCCATCTCCTTGTTCCCAGGCCTTTAGAACTGCAGCGAGTGATGAGGCAATGGCTCACATGCATTCCAGATTCCTAGAAGTACCATCCATGTGGCTTTGGGCAAATGACTTTAACTTCTCTGGGTCTCAGTTTCCTCATACTGAAAATGAGAACTTTAGATTAGATGTGCTCTAAAGTCTCTTCCAGCAATAAATCTATGATCCCACACATTTCTGAGTTTCAGGAAGTCATGTTTCCTGTAAGCTTCCAGTAACACTCAATGTATTGCTTCTCTTCCTTTCCCTTCCCAGCTTCTGAACAAGATTTAGGTTCTATGCTGAAACTTTACTTACTTCTGACATGCAACCACCATCCTATGATGTGGGAAAGAACCATAAAAATGACACTTATAAAGTGCTTTAGGTGCTTAACAAACATTTGATGAATTAATTGAAAAATCGTATTTTACATTGGTTATCTCAAATGATGAGGACATGGTACAGGTATTATCATTCCCATCTTACAGATGAAGAAACAGAGAAGTCAAGGGATCTGACTGAGGTTACACAGTTCTCAAGTGGCAAGATCTGCTGGGATTTAAACCCAGATCTTTTGACTCTAAACCCAATGCTCAGAAGGGCAGAAGACAGAAAGAGGAAGCATTAATTAGTTGTATATCAACAGGGAGATCATACAGAAAAATTGGAATTGAGTGAAAACTCTAGGTGACAGGGCTAGAATCCTCTGCAGCAGGCATTCTCTTCCAATTTTCTATAATATAAAGCAGATCCATCTTGCTGGCTTATACACTTATTTGTCTGACTACTATCCAGTTAAAAATGCATTCCCATCTTGAGCGGTTTTTACTTCTTATTTCTTTGCTTTTGTTCTCTTTGTATTTCTCCCCCAATTATTAAGGGACTAAAACATGTCGGGTGAAAATTCTTCCATGTAAACTGTGCCAGAACCTGAATCCTCCTGATTATTTCCAGCTAAAACTCTGGCTCAGAAGATTCTGATGGCCCTAGACAATAATCAGCCTGGGGCTTGGGGAATTTCCACTTAATAATCCCTGTGTCCCTAGTTTAACCAAATCTATTCCTCAGCCAAAATATAGTTTCCCTGTGAAAGAGACAAGGCTCTAAGGCTGTCAGATTGTTGTATTCTGGAGCTGTGGATTTAAAAGAAATCTGATTTTCTTTCCAGATACCAAGAAGAGATTAACACACACATACCCTTCCAGAGAACATCATGTCAAATGAGAAAAATGTTCTTTACATGCAAAAGATGAAATAACCAGGTCCTGTTGAAACAGACTTGGGGGGCGGGGGGGAGAAACAAGGGAAAGAGAAACCCAAGCGAACGTTAAGAAAATATCTAGCATCTAACTTCTAAGTCTCCAGAGTATAAACATGTACTGCTGTTTTATTGACCAACTCTTAACTATTTGCAGAGATAACAGAACAAAACTAGAGGGGGAAGGGAGGAGGGTTCAGAGGGACTGAAAACTTACTTTCTTCCGAAGCCTCACTTGCCCGGTGATAACTGCCACCAAGTACATCTTTATGACTAGCATGGTGCTGTAGAGAAGGAAGTTCGAAAATACTTCATTGTCCATCATCCTGTTAGCAGGAGCTGGCACTCCGTCCCCTTCAGATGCCTGGCCAAGTGGAGGGTTCCTTGTATGCATGTGTTTGAGTGAGCAGGGCAGAGACAGGGAGAGAGGGAAGAAGGCGGAGAAAGAAAAGGAGGGGGAAATGGTTATGAAAAACCTTTAGTCTATGATCAACACAGAGACACCCACACAGAGGCACAGAACCTTAAGGTGACAGATCCTCATTTTCTTAGCCTCTTCTGCCCAAAGCCCCTCAGCCCTGCTCACTTAGTAGGGTGTGTCCTCTCTGCCTGCCCCCAGGTATTTTAGAAGATGCTCAGAGTTCCCTCTAAGTTGAGGGTTAATTGCGGAGCATGCCAACAAAGGATTTATCCTTGCAAGAAATGTCACCTTCCCTAATTTGGGGGACAGAAAGCTGTCCCAGCAAGGTCCCAGAACTCTCCAAACAATTCTATATCCCCCACCTCTACCACAAACCACCTTCCATATACTTAGCTTTCTATGTTCTCAGCAGAATGAACTTACCTGCTCTGGAAAATGATAGACAACTAATTCTTAAAACAGAATGCCTCCCTAGACCAATGGGTGGAAAATCTGTATCTTTGACCACACTGAGGACTTTAGAGACTATTAGTGAAGGGTCCTGGGACCTCTTGGGCACCCTCATGGACCATGGCTTGGCAGTCTTTCTACTGTCTCCTGAGCTCTAACAGAAGGGATGCAGGGGAGTTGTCTAAAATGCCTCCTTTCCTTCCCCTCAAGGTACAACTTTAATGTGAAAATGCTTTGAGTAAGTAAGGGTGACCCAACAATCATCTAGAAAAGACACTGCAGCAAAAGGGGGTGGAGTAGGAGGGGTGGGAATGGGTGCCGGGGCTCACTGTCCAGTCTTGTTCTATATCCTGTACTAGATTCTGAACTTCTTGAGGGCAAGGACAGGGTTTTCTTTCTGGCTGGCTTTGCCAAGATAAATCAGCAGCAAGTCCCAACATTCTCTGGGGATCTCATTTCCTTACCTGTAAAATGAGGAGTTGGACAAAATGATTCCTAAAGTCCCTTCAGGTCCTAAATTCAAGAATCACATAATAAAAGTAGGAGAGGATCTTGGTGATCTTTGCCCAACTCTCTCATTTTACCGGAGGTTAACTGATTTCCCAAGGGTCATGGAGTTAATAGAGTTGGTACCCTTTAAGGTCCCTTCCAGTCCTAGACCAGTGATCCTACGAATAATTCAAAAGGGCACAGCAGGTGCTCAATTAACATGTATTCCTCCAGTAAAGGCCACTTCAAAAGCCTTGGGATGGGGGTGGAGGTAGGGAGAGAATCCTCAAATTCACTGTCTTTCTGGTTTAGTGGATTGCTCACCAGTCTCTAGTTCTAAACTATTTTTCTGAGCTAGCCCCTCTCCCAGACCCTCCAAGACGTTCAGACCAGCTTAATATAGTGGAAAGTATGCTGGATTTAGAGTCAAAGGACCTGGATTTAAATCCCATCTCTATTTCACCCTGTGTGTATATATATACATATGTATGTGTGTATATAAAAGTTTAAATATATACACAAATAAAAATATCCCAGGGTCAAGCCCCAATATTCTCTGTGTATCTCATTTCCTCAATCATAAAACGTGGAAGTTGGACAAAATGATCGTACGTGTGGGTATGTAATGTCTAGGCATTTTAGTTGTGTGTGACTCTCTGTGACCCCATCTTTGTGACCACAGATACTAAAGTGGTTTGCCATTTCCTTCTCCAGCTCATTTTACAGATAAGGAAACTGAGGTAAACAGGGTGAAGTGACTTGCCCAGGGTCACACAGCTAGTAAGTATCTGAGGCCAGATTTAAACTCAGGAAGACTCATCTTCCTGACCAATTCTACAGACTTCCACCAAACATGTCTGTGTGCATGCATACATGTACATATGTGCACATGATATAAGTGCATACATATTTATAATATATAAATGTATAAATTTCACCTTGGACCAATCAGATCACCATTCTGAGCTTCAGTTTCTCTTTCTGTATAACTGGGCATTTGGACTGCCGTGACAGCCTCTGAGGTCTCTGGCTTTGGGTTCCCACACCCTCTGGATTCCCTCGACACATCACGACGCTCCCATTAATAGGACAAAGGGTGGTCCCCGTCGCGGTCGAGCTGACCACTTTGCACTGGGCCCAAAGTCACCTACCTGCTCGGTGATTTCCCAGCTCCTTAAACCCCCGCGAGACAACAAGGACCGACCTCGGTGCAACCTCGCCTCCGGGAGCCACGTGGTGCCTTCCCTTTTCTCCTGATATACCCCTAGCCCCTGCTGCGGGCCCGGGAAACCCCTGGTCGCGCTGTGATTGGCCGCCTTGTTACCAGGCGGAGCTGCGCAAGGCTCGCACCTGGAGCTCCTGGCAGGACCTGCGCGTTGGGGGCTCTGGAGCCGGGAAATGATGGGCCCTGGGGCGGGGGATGGGCGGGAGGTCTGGGAAGCCCACACACTCAGTTCTCGGCTTCTTGGAGAATGTCACCTTTCACCATGGGAAAGCACGCGGGGAATCAGGCTCACAAGACTAGTACAAAATGTCACCGAAATGTCAGGCAGCCGGGCGGGCGTAGGCCCGGGGTCAGCGGGACCTTGGGCTGGGGTCCCACCTCTGACCCGTGACCCGGGGGCACATGTAACGCCTCCGTGGCCCCAGGCAGCTCACTGACACCATGTAATTTGCATAGCAGGCACCGGCTTGGGCGGGGAGGGCTCATGTGTTAGTCATTGGGAGCCCTGTACGGCTCCGGAACCACAAGCTATCGCTGGGGAAAAATACGGATATGGTGGATGACAAGAGAGAAACTAAAATTCATTGATTGCACGTTGGGATGTTATTGGCTCCTCATAAATGCCCGCTCTCACCCTTACACATGTCACCCGCCTACAGTGGCTCCTCTACTGAAGCTCTCCCAGCTATGGGTCTGAACTCCTGGACCCTCTAAGAAAAACTAGTTATTTTTGCCAGAAATCCCAAACCGGCTCATATCCCTCTTGCATTTGCCATGGATCAGGCAGCTCAGCAGGGCTTTGGCTTTTTAATTGGTGTGAAATTGGGAGAGTCTGAACTCTCTAGCCCACCCAAAGAGAAGTTGGGGACACCTGAGCCATCAGGGTTGCCTACCCCCAGTGTTTCCATGAATGTGATGTTATCTCTCTGAACCTTGTGTGCCCCATTTCCAGAGCACAGAATCAAAAGAGCATCTGGAAGAAGAGAGATTCTCCACTATTCCTCTCCTAAGGGCAAAAGACTGCAGAAGGATCTCTATTTGAAGTACATTGCAGGAATATTGGTGTCCCAAAATATAAGATGTACCTTGAAGGCATGAGGCACCACAGCTCATTTAGTGTGATAAGCATAATGGGGCACTGAAGCTGAGAAAGGCCGAACTATTATTTAACCCACAGGGATCATAGTGCACTAATTTATAAATAAACAGGCTTTCTGACCTAGTGGGAAAAGCTGGAAGAGTGGTGTTTCTTTCAGCGACACATTTTCTAAAAAATACTCCTGAGTGAGAATCAGGAGACAATGCCACTAACTGAGATATCTAAGTGATACCCTCAGTTTCTGCATCTGTAAAATTAAGAGGTTTACTCATTGGTCACTTCCTTTAAAGGTAAGTTCTAGCTCTAAAACCTTGATCAGTGAGGAGTGTGTCCAGATTGATACTGAGCATAAACAATAGTGTCAAGAAATGGTTAGCCTGCTGAGGTCTACAATAAAGCTTTGGGGTTTGCCCTGGCCTCTTCCTTAAAAAAAGAAGTGATTCCATCAAACTATTGATAGCTGTCTTTCCAGATTGTTGGCCCTGAGGGCCCCAGGCTAAACAAGGCCCTCTCTGTTGCTCCTAAGGCTCTTATCCTCCAACTGTTCTAGTACTACTACTAATAGTTCCTATTTACTGGGAGCTTCACAATTCCAAAGTCCCTCTAATTTGAGCTTCACTTTATTAGCCCTGTGAAGATGGCCAGGAAGGGGTTACCATTTTTGTTTTATAGAGGAGGGAACTACATAGAATCACATTTGGGAGAGGGAAATTTATTGGCCCAACCTCTAGGACAGGGCCCAGCTGGATGGGTGGAGGGTGAGAAATTTGCTTCAGCATAAGCCTTTGTTCAAGAATTTCCAAGAGACTTGACTTTGCCAAAAAAGCTAGGCCTAGAGAGCAGTTCCTGGTTTGGAAATAGGGAGCAAGAGGAGGTTGGAGACAAGATTTCTCCTCCCCTCCCATCCTCTCCCCCCTACTCCTTGCCCTAGACCCTCCATGGTTTTCTTTGCACACAAGACATCTCTTCTGGGCTGTGGTGTACTTGAGGCCTTCAGACCTTTGGAGCACATCAGGAATCTATTTCCTGTAGCAGCCCTGAGAGAATTGATGTCACATTCCTAGGGAAGTACTCAGATCGAGCTCCCCAAATCAGCCTGACCCTACTTTTCCCAAATGGATGAAACATGTCAAACCCTTCCCATCTGGGGAACAAAACAAAACAAAACACCACAGGAATCAGGAAGGTCCATCTTCTTTCTCCTAAAGTCTATGGCATTATTCTGATCTCAAGGACCATAATATTTCAGTCACGGAATCACAATATTTTAGGATTGATGTTTTTGTAAGTAAATATTTATTTAAAACAAAAATTTTTATATGCTAGAAGAGGCTGAAATAGTGAGATTTATCTTCTACTTCCTGGAGTCAGGAAGACCTGAGTTCAAATCCACCTTCAAACACTTACTAGTTTTGTGACCCAGGGCAAGTCACTTAACCTCTGTCTGCCTCAGTTTCCTCATGTATAATATGGGAGTAATAATAGCACTTGCCTCCCAGGGTTGTTGTGAGGTAGTATACAACTAGTCATTATTGCTACTTACTCTCTGGCTTTCACATTCCAAGTTACTTGAGAAGCAGTTTTGAAGAATGGATAGCTATCAGGGCTTAAAGAGTCAGGAAGACTTGAATTCTGATCCTGCCTCTGCTATTTGCTAGCTTGTGACCTTGAGCAAATCATTTAAACTCTCTTGGCCTCCATTTCCTCATGCTTTAAATGAGAATGATTATAGCAAATTTTCACAAGGTTGCTATGAGGATCAAATGAAATTTTACACATACATATAACATATGTGTATATATAAACACATGTGTGTGAATCGTGGCACTTGTGTGAATTGTATATATGCATATACATGTACATTGTACATGTACACATATAACTTTGTGAACATTAAAGTACTCTACATACATTTTAACTATTATTACCATTATTGTTATGATTAAAACTCAAGGTACCACCCTTCCATCCCTCCACACTTCAGCTTTCCATCTGAACTCTTCCTCTTCTAGATGGGCTCCATGCCCTTGACCTTTCCCTGACCCCATTCCCATTAAAATTCCCCTGCCCTATCTACCATTCTCATAAGGCCCTGATCACTATTCATAAACTACTTCTCACTAATGTGTTAATGAGTGCTAATGGATTACCTTCTTGGTAACATGTTTGTTTTTGAAGAATACATTTATTTTAACAGGTTTTGTTGCAGACTAACAATTTTAAGGAGAAAACCACTTAATCAAAGGACTTTTGTCAAGATGGTGAAGTGAGTGAAAGCAGATCAGCCTCAGCTCTCTCACAACTACTCTAGCAAGAATCTAAAAAATAAATAAATAAATGCATACCAAACTAAGAAATGATCAAGAAATCCATGCATTTTGCCAGGCTGGGACCACATAAAGGGTAGAAACCATTTCCTCCACCAGCTGGGGACTTCAGTTCAAGGAAGCCTATTAGCTCAGGACAAGTCAAAGAAACCTAGAGACTAAAGCTGTATACCAAAGGCAGGGAGATGGGAGGCCAGACCAGAGTCTACCCAAGGATGCCTATAATATGCAGTTAAATTACTCTGACTCAGAAGGGAGAAACTAGATTGTAAACTGTTCGGGGGAAGGGATGTCTTTTTTTTTTTATTTGTATCCCCAGGGCTTAATACAATATTGCATGTAGTCATGCTTAATTAATGTTCATTAACTATTTATTGAGTGAAACTATACCAATGTAGGCCACCCCACCCCACATTCATCATTTGAGTTGGCCATCTGCTTCTGAGGTACTTTAAGAAAGTAGCCTCATTACTTAGCACCAAAGAAGGCCTATCATTCCTTCTAGAAGTACACAGAGCCAATGGCCCCATATGAAATCCTAATTCAGGAAGTAAGGCTGGAAAAATGAGTAAACATAAGAAAACATCAACAATAAAGAAATATATAGAACAAAGGATGCTAAAGACATATACCCAGAAGAAGAGTTCTATAACATAGAAGAGCAAAACCTCAAATAAAATCATAAATTTACCTCATGCTTTCCTGGAATTTCCAGAAAAAATGGAACAAGAATTTAAAAGTGATCATGTGAATGAAATGAGAGTTCTGAAGGAAAGAATGGGAAAGGAATTTAGAGTTCTATAGGAAAAAGTTGAAAGGAGAATGAATAGTTTACTACAGAAGGTATAAAACCTCACTCAAGTAATAAACTCCCCATGTAACAATTTTAGAAGAAAATGCAAATACTGAAAAAGATATCTGAAAATGAAAGATATCTCCTATCAAAAATGACTGATCTAGAGAGACATAGTCTAAGAATCATCAGACTACCTGAAAACCTTGAGAACAAAAAATCCTAAAAAATGTATTTTGAGCAATCACAAACGAAAATCTCCCAGATCTCTTTTTGTGGTGGCAAAGAATTGGAAATTAAGGGGGTGTCCATCAATTGGGGAATGGCTGAACAAGTTGTGGTATATGCATGTTATGGAATACTATTGTGCTATAAGAAACGAGGAGCAGGCAGTCTTCATATTTACCTGGAGAGGCTTAAAAGAACTGATGCTGAGTGAGAAGAGTAGAACCAGGAGAAATTTGTACACAATTACAGACACAACGTATGTGTGATGACCAACTTTGATAGACTGGACTCTTCTCAGCAATGCAGTGATATAAGTCAATCCCAAAAGACGCATGATGGAGAGAAAAATGTGCATCCAGAGAAAGAACTAGAAAGAACTAAGTTTATATCCAGGTGGAAGCAAAATACCTGATCTTTTTCGTTCTCTTATTTGGTTTTATGTCCTCTTTACCATTTTTCATTCCAGCTGGTACAATCTGTCCTTATAACCTGACCAATGTATAATGTGAAAGTATTTACAAATCCTATACTTAACTACCCATGTTTCCTCGATAATAAGACCTATCCCGAAAATAAGCCCTTCCCCTTACTGTGTAAGATTCCTCTAAAATAAGCCCTCCCCGAAAATAAGCCCTATTGAGATTGCTACTGTAGTGAAGGTGATCCCCTGCGCTACACGCTACATTACAGTACCCTCTGTATGCACCGCCCCCCCC
>NW_027187344.1:8903870-9002242 GCF_028583685.1 Petaurus breviceps papuanus | reverse complement strand
CCCCGTGAAACATATGCCGCGCTCCGAGTTGCATCCAATCAGAGCTGCAGCAGTGAGCGTGTCATCCTGTTCTTCCCCAGTGATTTGCTTGCTGGCGCCATTGAGAGCAGTGCCGCGGAGGAGAGCTGAGCTGAGGCAGGACAACATAAGCCCTCCCCTGAAAATAAGCCCTCTGGTGTTTTTCTTTCCAAAACAATTAATAAGACAGTGTCTTATTATCGGGGAAACACGGTATAAGCCGCCATGAAGGGGAGGGGGAGGGGGAGGGAGGGGGACAAAATGTGAAATTCAAGGAATTGTGGAATTGAATCCTGTAAACTAAAAGGAAACAAACAAATTAATAAATAAAAGAAAATCTCCCAGATCTATTATAACCAGAGAGCAGAGGGAAAATAGAAAAAAAAATTACTGGTCATGCCCTGAAAGAAGCTCCAAATGAAAACTTTCAGGATTGTCATAACTGAAATACAAAATATTTCAGGTCAAAGAAAAATACTGAAAGAGGCAAAAAGAAAAAGTTCAAATACACAAGAGTCAGAGTTAGGATTGAATAAGAGCTGGCATCTACACAATAAAGAAAAGGAGAGCTTATACTACGATATTCCAGAAAGCAAAAGATAAAGGCTTACAACTGAAAATAACTTACCCCACAAAGTTGAGTAGAATCTTACAGGGGAAAAATGGACTTTTAGGGAAATAAAGAACTTCCAAATATTCCTGATGAAGAGACCAAAGCTGAGCAGATACTTTGAAATGAAAACAAAGGAGTTAAGAGAAAAACAGAAAGATAAATACATATAAGTAATTGGAAGGGGCCATATGATTATAAAATATTTTAGTAAGGGCTTAAGAAACAATTTTCCCCTCAGATCTCTGATGTATTCAGGCATCTTAGAGGGAATAAATAAAAGAGAACACCTGAGAACAGTTTTGCTATATTTTGATGACCTTAAGAGAAAAAATAAAAAGGAAGAAAAAAGGAATATACTAAAAAAGAAAGAGATAGAGTGTGAAATTTATTATCTCACATAATTAGGGTATGAAAGAAGACCGTATGAACATAGAGAAAGGAGTGAAGGAAAACAGACTGCCCATGAACTTTATTTTCAACTTAACTGGACAAAGGAAGGTTGAATAATATATATACATATATATATACATATATATATGTAGAGCTAGAGATAGACAGACAGACAGACAGATAGATAGATAGATAGATATAGAGATACACACACACACACAAAGATTGGTATAGAAATTCATTCAACTCAAAAGGGAAATCAGGTAGAGAGTGGGAGGAGGGGTACTAAAGAAAGTAGATTTAGAAAGGACATAAGGAAAACAAAGTTCATCTATGGAGGGTGGAGTATGAAGGGGAGATTCAAAGAAAAGATAAGAACCAATGATTAGAGACTAGGCAAAAAGAAAAGAATAGTAGAATGGAAGTAGATTGGATAAAATAGGCAGAGGAAAAGAGAAGGAAAAGTACAAAAAGATAAGATGAAGGTACAGAGACACTTAATCAATGGTAAACACAAATGGAATGAACTCACTAAAATGGAGAAGGCTAACAGCATGATTAGACAGCAGACTAAATTGTTTACATGAAACACACTTGAATCAGAAAGATTTATGTAGAGTTAAAATAAGGGGTTAGAGTAAACTCTATTATGCTTCAGCTTAATGAAAAGTGTCATGTACAGTAATCACAATCACAGATAACACATTCTAGAGAATGAAATATCAATAATTTATATATAATATGTGTATATATGCACATACGTGTATATTTGTGTACATGTATATATACACACATGCCAAATTGAATGACACCTAAGCGTTATAAAATTAAGACCCATAACAGAATTTTAGAAAAGGTAGATATGATAGATCTGAAGCGATAATTGAATTGTAATAGAAAAGCATATACATGTTTCTCAACTGTACATGGAACCTTTTCAAAACCTCACAAATGAATGAAAGCAGAAATCTTAATTTTGGCACCTATTAGCTTATGTGACCATAGTCAAGTTATAGGCTCATATAGATGGCATTAGAAGGAACTTCATAGGCCATCTAGTCTAACTACATAAGTTTTCACTTGAGGAAAATGACACCCAAGGTTGTCTATGTAATAAGTATCAGAGAAGAGTCAGTGTTCTTTCTACTGTACCATATTGCTGTTTCACCTAATCTCTCTTAACTTCATTTTCCTCATCTTTAAAAAAGGGAAGGGAAAAAAATATGTATAGTGTTTACCAAACAAATGTAGCAGGGGACTGGTGAATCAGCGCAGTCATTATGAGCATGCGAAGCACAGCATGTTCTGCTGATACAGGCCCCATGTGGTTCCAGTCCACCAACTACTCAGGGAAGAGATGGACTTTTAGATTGTTTGAGCTAGAACTGGAGCATATTCAAAAGGCTTCAACTGGTCAAAGCAAGTCCCTTTCTCTTTCCTGCCTGGCCACATTTAAGTGAGAGAAACATGTTGTAAGCCTCTCAATGGGAAGAGGGCTCATCCCTCTCTGCCTTTCCCAAGGGGTCAACATAAATGGCCTGTGAATATAGGTCTCCAGTCTTTTTCTCTCTGTATTTGTTCTTTTAGATGAAGGAGTATTGGAAACAGCTCCATGGCTCCAATGGCTCTGGCTCTAACATGAGTTTTGAAGGTCAAAATGGTAAACCACCAGAGGTCCGAGCATCAAAATCCATGCTAAACTTTGGTACCAGCCAAACCTATGCTTCTAGCACAGCTCAACACTGGGTAGATCCTCAAATCTAAGATGTTAGACACTACCAACAAAGGAATGGTTATGACAAATTCAGAAGAGTACTTGGTAGGGCAAATCCTTGGTAAAAACTGCTTTAAGTTTGAGCCTACTCTCCCTAAGGACGAAGGTGGTATAAGGGAGAGTGTATCTTCACTTGTTGTGTAGGGAAATGTTTTTACTTCTGTTATTTCTGTATTTTCTCAGGAAATATCCCCATTTAAAAGCCAATTGATGTCAATGGACTAAATGATGCTGGGGTACTAATCACTGGTAGTTGATGATGGGGAGAATAGATAAGAATAAGAATTTGAACCAATAACAATACCCCCAAACCCTCAGAGATACCCCTAGAACCTAAAAGGGAAGATGTAGCTCACCTTCCCCTGGGACACCCAACTCATCAGTGTGGATTGGAGTTGAGAGAAGAATCTTCAGAACTTATCAAGGCTAGACAAAGTTATCATGAGAGAGAGGGAGAAGGACAGGAGTTCTGGTCTAGAAATACATGTAAGGTAGAAGGAGGAAAATAAATTGGACTTTTTGTAGACACTGTAATCTGAAAAGTTAACCCCAACCACTCCCACCTTGGGTGTTAATAGTTAAAGTGAGAGCATCAAAATCAGATAGCCCAAACCTGGTAACCCTTCAATTTCCCTTCCTTCTCCTCCAAGAATCCCACCCTTGATACCCCTTTCCATAAATACTAAACTGAAAGAAACAAGTAGGAAAAAGCAGTGGATAGAGTATGAGAATATCTGAATATCAGTGAACAGCATAACAATATTTTCCTGGGTACATATGATGGGGCTTTCCAAAATGATGAGGGACGGAATCCCAATAGGTTCAGCAGGAACTCTGATCTTATCTAAGACCAAGAAACCTTCAATGACGTCTGGAAAGAATTCAGCTCAGCCTTACTTGGAGTCTGAGAAAGTTTATTTCTATGCTTTTACAGCAGGCAAGATTCCTTAGGGGACCTGCAACAAGAGAGATACATGCTTTTACTTTTAAAGAGTGGGGCTGCCATTGTCAGGACTGACCAGATGGCATAGATAAAGGTTAGGGCTTACTGAGAGGAACTTGTGACTTTAGTGCATAGATAGTTTAGATGAGATTTGGGCCAGACCAGTGGAGACTTGAGGCAAGGACAAATGAGTATTTGGGCCAGACTGGAGGAGACATGAAGAGATTAAGTAAGAACCAAGGAGTCACAAGTTGTTGCCTAGGCCAAATGAGGATAGGGGGAAGGGGCAGAGTTTGAGGCTGGGAAAGGGATTTTACAGATTACAATTTTACAATACCAATTGCAGTTACAATTGTACAGACTGGTTTTACAAATTGATTTAGACCCCAGGTACCCCATCACATAGTCAGTCAAAGCCCTCAATTTCAACCAGTTTTGAACCCACAGTCTTGAGATGCAGCACTGAGCTCATAAAACAGAATTAGGCAAAATTTTAAGCAATTGATCAGAAAGTGTATTTACCACTCTTGCCATAATATAATGTTCCTAAGAATCTGAGAAACCAACTTGACTTACAAGAAAGGATTTCTGAAAGAAGAAGCTTTAAAGGAAAGAGTTGGGAAAACAGGAGCATTAAAAACAGTGACTAGCAAATTGTGACTCTGATGCCAAATTCTATTAATTTGGGATTATGAGGCTTCTTTAGGGGTTTTTGAGGAAAAGAAAAGTGAATTCTGTCATCTGTCTCCTACAGTGAGTGGCAGAGGATTGACCTTGATACCCTCCCTATAAGCCAATCCTGGGCTCCCATGCAAGCCCACCCCCTGACATTGCTGGTCCTTACCCTGTCAGAAGGAGCTTAAGACTTTGTACCTCTGAGCTCATCTTTCCATCAACTCATAGATGCAGGAGGCTTCTACTAGAAGTGATTTCTGCTACTTCCTTTTTCTTGGTTTTCCTCTCTGAGGCGTGACTCAGGGAGAGTCAGAATCTGAGACTGTGCCCCTCTCCACTTCACCTTGGGTCAGTTTTTACGTAATTGCTTTCCTGACTCAAACCACAGAGTTATTATGCTGTCTACTTTCCATCCCTTTAATGTCCCTCTTTCCCAAGAGCTCAGTCTGGGAGATGCAGTGATGCCCAACCAAATTCCAGTTTCAATTACTTGACTCTGTGCTTGGAGTTTGACCTCCAGGTTTCCCCACTCTTTCTCAAGGGCAGGAAACTGCCAACTCTCTCTTGCCTTAGGTTCAAGGTCATCAGGTCAGCTCTGGGCAAAATGGATTGTCAGAAACCCCTGAAACTTCCCATTCCTCCTTTCCCCAAAACTCAAGTCTTTTTCCTGCCTACTGCCATATTTCTCACAAAGAAGGAAAACCCCAGATTACCCATTCCCACTAATGTATGTAACCCTTTTCAAGAATATGTGTACCCTTTAAAAGAAAGCTTGAGAAAAGTTTAATTCAAAGAAATAAATTCCTAATAGTGAAATTTTGGGAATCACTGTAGGACATCTAAGAGAGGGGAATAGTGATTGCCTTTGACATACCATTCCATTTCTTTTCTACTCTTAGGATCATAGATCATATATAATAGCCAGCAGGGATCCTAGAGAGATTAAGCGACTTGTCTCAGAACACCCTGTTAGTAAGGGTGAGAAGAGGGATTTGAACCCATATTCTCTGACTTCAGAGGCATTACATTTTCACTGGACCAGCTCTGAAGAACCACCTTCCCCCACCCCACCCCCATAACAGCTCTTTCTGGAGAAGCAGAGAAAGAAATGGGCAGAACAAAGAAGCAGACAGCATTTGAAAGGAAGAGAGGATACACAGACCCTGAATTCCCTCCTCTCTCAGTGGGGGATGGAAAGTTTTTGTTTTTAAATTGCCCTAGAGCAATACACTGAAAGTAAAATCCTTCCAGGCAGTTTCATTCAGTTCAGTGTATGATCCTACCTATCAGTTATCTGAAACCTAAAAGAAAAGGGAGAGAAAAAGAATATCTTATTTGCATAGCCGCTAAGCTAAATATCCTAATTGATAAGTCAATTAAAAAGCATTTTTAGGCACCTACTACATTCCAGGTATAGTGCTAAATGATGGAGGTACAAAGACAAAAATAGTCCCTGCCCTTGAAGATCTTACATTCTATTTGGAGGTATGCAATATGAATATTTTATAAATAAATGCAGACTATATGGGGGGAGAGGGGTGAAAGTAAGTGGTGTAGTGAATAGAGTGCCTGCCTGCAGTCAGGAAAACTTAAGTTCAAATCCCGTCTCAGTCCCTTACTAGCTATGAGACCTTGGGAAAATTGATTAACCCTGTTTGCCTCAGTTTTCTCATCTGTAAAATGAGCTGGAGAAGGGAATGGCAAATTACTCCAGTATCCCTGCCAAAAAAACTCAAAATGGGGTCATGAAGAGCAAGACATGACTAAAATGACTGAAAAACAACAACAACATATACGATACAAGGACATTTCAAGGGGTGGGAGGCATAAGCTTCTGGGAAGAACAGGAAAGGTCTCAAGTAGGAGATGGCCTTTGATCTGAGCTTTGAAGCTAAGTTGGGATTCCTCAGCAGAGCTGAGGAGAAAGCAATTCCAGGCATAGGGAGACAGTCTATGTAAATGTATGGATATGAGAGATGGAGTGCCTTGCATACAGAATAAAAAGTAGGTCATTTTGGTTGGAACATAAAGCATGCAGAAGTGTGTAATGTATAAGTCTGGAATCGTAGTCTGGAGCCAGGCTATGAAAGGTTTTAAATGCCAAACATAGGAGTTTGTATTTTTTTCCCCTAGAGGCAGTAGTAGGGAGCCACTGGAGATTTTTAAGCAGGGGAATGACATAGACTTGCACTTCAAGACTAACATTTTGATTGTGCATACCCTTTGACCCAGCAATACCACTACTAGGTCTGTATCCCAAAGAGATCATAAAAAAGGGAAAAGGACTTATTTGTACAAAAATATTTATAGCAGCTCTTTTTGTGGTGGCAAAGAATTGGAAATTGAGGGGATGCCCATCAATTGGGCAATGGATGAATAAGCTGTGGTACATGATTGTGATGGAGTAATATTGTTCTATAAGAAATGATGAGCAGGATGGTCTCTGAAAAACCTGGAAAGACTTACACGAACAGATGAAAAGTGAAGTTAACAAAATCAGGAAAACATTATACACAGTAACAGCAAGAATGATCAACTGTGAAAGGCTTAGTCACTCTGATCAAGACAATGACCCAAGACAATTCCAAAGGACCCATAATGAAAAATGCTATCCATCTCCAGAGAGAAAACTGGTGAACTCTTAGTGTAGATTGAAGCATACTTTCCTTATTTTCCTTGGTTTTAATGTATGTGTGTGTGCATGTTTTCTTCTACAAGATGTATAATATGGAAATATATTTTGTAGGACTGCACATGTATAATCAATATCATATTGCTTGTCTTCTCAATTGGTAGGGGAGGGGTGAGAGGGAGATAGAGAATTTGGAACTCCAAATTTTTAAAAAATTTTAAAAATTACATGTAATTGGGAAATATTTAATGGAATTTTTTTTTTAAGCTTTGGATTTTTTTGTTTTTGCTTTTTGGAGGGGGAAGGTAGGGCAATTGGAGTTAAGTGACTTGCCTAAGGTCACATGGCTAGTTTTTGTGTTAAGTGTCTGAAGCCAGATTTGAACTCAGGTTCTCCTGACTCCAGGGCTGGTGCTCTATTCACTGTGCCACCTAGCTGCCTCTTTTAAAGTTTTAAAGGCTATTATTTTAGCAGCTATATGAAGATGGATTGAAGTATGGAGAAGCTTGAGGCAGAGAGATCAAGTAAGAGGCCATTGTGTCAGTCCAGGTGAGAGGTGATAAAGGCCTAAACAAGGTTGGTGACTATGTCAGTGTATAGATGCAAAAAAATGTCATGGAGGTAGAATGAACACAACATGGAAATTGATTGAATATGGGAGGATGAGGGAAAATAAGTAGAGGATTTTGAACTCAAGGTTATGAACCTGAGTGACTAGAATGATTGTACCTACAGAGGTAGGGAAATGATGAAGAAGAGTGAGTTTTGGGGAGGAAATATAATGAATTCTCATTTGGACATGTTGAGTTTGACATGCCTATAGGATATGCCTACATATCCAATGGGTAATCAGCAATGTGGGACTGATACACAGGAAAAACACTAGAACTGAATATATTGGTCTTGGAGTCACCTGCATAGAGATGATCACTGAACCCATAGGAGTTAATAAAATCACTAAAAGACAATAAGAAAGAGAAAGCAGAGGCCCAGGACAGAATCTTCCACTTCATCCACACTTAGGGAGCAGGACATGAACAATGATATAGAAAATGAAACTGAGGATGGCTCATACAGGTAGGAAGATATAACAAAGGAGAGAGAAGTCATTAAAACCCAGAGGGCTGAGACTAGCTAGGACAGAGGTTTTTAATCCGGAATCCACTTGAGTGGTTTCTTAAGCCAGCTCTAAACTGACACACTAGCCCAAGAAAGTGCGAAAAATCGTGGTCCAGGCATGATTGTCAAGCAATCTGTCTATTGATACCATGAGCAAGGTTTTTGAAGAGTAATGACACAAAGAAGGTAATTATAGGTCACTTAGTTTTCTAATATTCTTTGTTTAATTTCAAGAAGCCAGACAGTGATGTCAATTTAGGTCTTGATGATTATCATATCCTTTGATGATTTCCAAGCCATATGAATAGTATCTAAGAATGTATGGGAGAGCTAACACTTTCTGGCTAGAATCCCAGAACAGGAAACATCCCTGGATCACAGGATATCAGGAAGGCTCTGATTGACAGCTGATTCTCAAGGAAAAACCAGGACTGGACACTTTGGACTGGCCTCTGGAAAGTCTAGAGCTAACTTATCTAGGACCAGCCTAATTCCTAGATCAGGCGTTCTGTCTCCATTCACACAGGAAACTGTGCACTGGGTGAGGTAAAAAAATTATGTCTTTATTTTCACTAACATTTTATTTCCCTTGTAATATATGTATTTTATGCATTTAAAAACACTGTTCTGAGAAGGGGTCTGCCAAAGGAGCCCATGACACAAAAAAATGTTAAGAACCCCTGATCTAGGAGAAGAGGGTGGTCAACAATGTCAAACATGGTAGAGATAAAGAGGGATAATGATTGAGAAAAGGCCATGGGATTTGGTAAACTAGAAATCATTGGTAACCTTGGAGAGGGAATTTTCAGTTACATGATGAAGTTGGAAGCCTACAAGGGATTGAGAAGTGAGTGTGATGAAAAGAAGTAAGAATCAGTGACTACAGATAGTTTTTTCTTAGGAATTTGTCTCTAAAAGGAAGGAGAGATATAGGAAGACATCTTGAATTGATGGTATGAAAAAGTCAGATGTTTTGTTTTTGGGTTTTTTTTAATATGTGGAAGATCTGGACATGTTTGTAAATAATGGGGGGGAGGGCGGCTAGGTGGCGCAGGAATAGAGCACTGGCCCTGAGTCAGGAGGACCTGAGTTCAAATCCAGACTCAGACACTTAACACAAAACCTAGCCGTGTGGCCTTGGGCAAATCACTTAACCCCAATTACCCTACCTTTCCCCCTCAAAAAAAAAGTAAATAATAGGAAATGATCTAGGACAGAGGTGTCAAATATGTGGTACATGTGACTTATAACACTCCCATATAAGGTCTAAACTAGATTAAAATTAATTCGGAAATATTTAACTAAATAAATAAATAATATAGTACCAAGTGGTTGTTGTCCTTCATTCTCAAAGAGGGCAAAAATGACATCACTATGCTAGAATCAAGTTTCATTGTGTCCAACAGTGGCTGATTAGACTAATACGAGCTTGAAATACTCTGCCACAAGTCGAGTGCAAATAGTCCATGTGAAGATTTGGAGTGAATTCTCTATGTAAATTTGTGGTTCTCTAAGGCAGTATGTGGTGCTGTGCATAGAGCTCCAGCCCTGGAGTCAGGAGGACCTGAGTTCAAATCCAGCCTCAGACACATAATAGCTGTGTGATCCTGGAAAAGTCACTTAACCCTGTTTGCCTCAGTTCCTCATTTGCAAAATCAGCTGAAGAAAGAAATGGCAAATCACTCCCATATCTTTTCCAAGAAAACCCAAAAATGGCATCATGGTAAGTTGGACACTACTAAAATGACCTGAGAAGTCAATATGCAGCAGGGATTCATCTCTATTTGAGTTTGACACCACTTAGTAGACAAGGAGAGATGGAAGATATTTGAAGATTGGGAAGAGGTGTGAGGAGAGGGGTAGGATCTACCAAAGGAGACGGGAGATTTTATTCTGGTCTCAGTGCAGGGGTAATATAGAGTCAAGGAGTAGTATTGAGGCAGTGAATGGAGGGAAGGGGGAGAGAGCAGGGGAACTACTTATAGTTATAGGAAGACACTGTCCCTAGCTCTGATGATGATGGCTAAATTGATCCCTATTCCAGTAATAGGTCCCATCCCACCGAGTCTCAGTGAATCAATGACTTCAGATTTGGTTCCTTGCATTAGGATCTTTAGTTTGCCTTTGCCTGTTAACCAGACTTCTACATATTTGTACCTAGTCATCTGAGGCATGGATTTTATTGCTGACTCCTTTCTTAGATTCTGTCTCCTATACATTTCTAGGTTTCTCTTCTGATATTCTTCCCATTTTGTAGCTACAAATATCTGTAAGACCTAGGTGAGGGCATATGAAATACCTGATAATTTAATTCTTCAAAGGTAGAGGAATTAATAAGAGGGAACTTCTATTCTGGATGTTATTCTCATTAACAAGGAGAAACCAATGGCTTGGGTAGAAATGATGAGAAATTTGGGAGCAAGTGACAACTCTATCTTAGCATTGGACTTGTGGAAATGCAAATTAAAGCAGCTCTGAGGTTCTATCTCACACTGATCAGGTTGGCAATCTTGTCAAAAAAAGAAAATTACAAACACTGGAGGGACTATGGGAAAACAAAACATTGATACACAGTTGGTGAAGCTGCAACTTGGTCTAGCCATTCTGGAAAAGAATTTGGAGTTCTGTACAAATAGTTACTAAATTGTGCATAACCTTTGACACAGTGATGTTACCATTAAGCCTATAAACCAGAGATCAAATAAAGAGGAAAAGGGCCCATATATATACAAAATATTTTTTTTTTTAAGCAATCAGGGTTAAGTAACTTGCTCAAGGTTACACAGCCAGTTATTTCTGGGTGTGGTGCTGAGTGTCTGAGCCCAGGATTCGATCTCCAGGTCGTCCCAACACTGGAGCCGGCGCTCTTACTCGCTGAGCCACCTGGCCGCCCCTATATATACAAAATATTTAGAGCAGCTCCTTTTTTGGTGTCAAAAGCCTGGAAACTGAGGGTATGCCCATCAACTGGGGAAGGAATGGCTGAACAAGTTATGGTATATGAATATGGTAGAATACAATTATACTATGAGAAATAAGCTGAAGAAGGAAATTGCAAATCACTCCAGTATCTTTGCCAAGAAAACCCAAGGGGGTGGTTCCAGGGAAGCCTTGGAAGACTTGTAGGAACTGATGTAAAATGAAGAAAGCAGAACCAGGAGAATAATTTCCTCAATTAACAAAAATATTGTTAAAAATTACTTTGAAAGACTTAGGAATTCTAATCAACATATGTTCAACCATGATTCCAGAGGATCAATGGTGATGCTATCCACATCCTGACTGAGAGAGTGAATTGCTAATTAATTTATGGACTTGTGAAATGGAGGCAGGCATGCCCAGTTCTTTGGGCACTTGCCAGGAAAGACCCCAATGGTAGTGGGAAGTGATGCTGCAATCATACTTTGACAAGGTGCAGAGGATGAGATACTTTGATAAGGTACAATATACACAAAAAATACAGAGACAAGTGGTCAAAGTAGGGGTGGGGTACAGAGGCATGCAGGATAGGGAAGAGAAAGGGGAGGGGGAAAGTTGTAGAGTCACTCAGATAATCATGAATTAGAGGTGGGAACACTGAGCAAAATGGATCCCATGGAAATAAAAGAGTGGAAGAGTGGAAGTGGGAGAGGAAAAGGAGTTTGGGGTCTCATTTTTATAAGATTTTGGTAGGGAAGAGATGAAATCTTAACTGTACCACGTTGGGGTTAGTTCATTTACATCCCCATCAAGTCAGGGCGGCCAGGTAGCACAGCAAGTAAGAACACCGGCCCCAGAGTTGGGATGACCTGGGATCAAATCTGGGCTCAGACACTTAGCACCCACCCAGAAATAACTGGCCATGTAACCTTGAACAAGTTACTTAACCCCGATTGCTTTAAAAAAAAAAAAACATCCCCATCAAGTCAAAGTTAGTTATCAGCACCATCTGGTATTCTATTGGTCTTACTTCAGAGTCTGGGACTTCTCTGAGGTTTACCGTCATAGGACCAAAGGACCGCACAGCCAGGCTTAAATGGCTTCTCTTGATTTAGCACATAATCTCAGGATGGGTTTTTTTGGTTAATATAGGATAGAGTTTGCAGATTATGTACCTTTGATCCTTTGGACGGTCTCTATGTGACTTCTAGGCTCCTTTGCAATCTTACCTCCTGCTATGTTTATTTTATACTGGCTAGAAAGAGTGGGGAGTGGTCATAGGGGTTAAAACAAAATATAATTTTAACACAGAGATGATGGTCTCAAGATGAAGAATTTTATACATACACATATATTGTAATATATGTATGTGTATATGCATATACAAATATAATTTGTGTATAGTGTATTTAGATATGCATGTAATGAACATATGCTATAAAATTCTGCATCTTGAGTTCACATAAAACATATGTACATATTCGTATATGTATGTGTGTATAGATAACATGTAAATACATGTGTGTAGCCAATGTAGGAAATTTTTTCACTTGATTATACATATTTATTTCAAGGACTTTGTTTTTCTTTTTTTATTTTCGTAATGGGAAAGGGTGGGAGGGACATAAAGTAGATTTTTGTACATTGAAAAAAGTTTAAATGAATTTTTTTAAAAAGAAAACACCACCCCTAACCAATGTTTCTTTTGTGGTTGTTAATAATGATAGCAAGTCTTTATATTGTGTTTTAAAGTTTGCAATGCATTTTATAGATGTTATTTCATTTGATCCTCATAACAACTCTGTAAGGAGGGTGCCATTATTATCCTAATTTTATGGAAGAAGAAACTGAGACTAAGAAGTTAAATGGCTTGTCCAGAGTCACACAGCTAAATAAATGTCTAACACAAGACTTAAACACAGGTCTTCCTGAATCCAGGGTCAGTATTCTATCCATTATACTACCTAGATGCTTTTATTCTTTGCTGATCTTAGGTGAATGCATATCCTGAGGGGTGCCTAAGCAACTCGTGAGTATGAGAGGTAACTCATCACTGGGAAATCTCATTATATTTCATGATTAAATCAGCCTGGCCCTCGCATCTCATCAATGCCCTCTCCCCCTCTAAACTGGACCCTCTGTCCAGAGAGCAGGTCTGTGGGTTCCATGGCCTCTGTTTAAGGAAGAGGCTCAGAACAGGTTTTCTTCCCATTTCCCTCCCAGCTTCACTGCTTCTGATCTGCTCTGGCACCCTCCATCATGACCCCACACAGGAAAAAGATGACAAAGGGGAGGAGAGTCCATCCCACCCCATGGCTGATTCTGCAAATGTATTAAACCTGCTTTCATCTGGGAAATATTTTGCCAGGTAGTAGGAGCCTAGTCCTCTACAGATGATCATTATCAATACGACTATAGCTCACTGAAAACTTAGATGAGGAGCTTTATGGTTAATGGGATGCAAGGTTAGCAAATGGCAAAATAAAGGTATCACTAAATTTGTCCATGGCCTGAATTACTATCTTAACTCTTCCTAGTCAGTCTCCATAGGCTGAAGCATGCTGAAGCATAGATATAGGCACTATGCTAGGCACTAGGATACAAATATAAGCAAAACAAACAAAAAACTAGACAGTCCTTGCCTTCAAAGAGTTTACATTCTTTCTAATAGGGGAAAGAAACCCATAAAAAAGTAAGATGTGTAGAGGGAGAAGGTGCTCCCAGGGAGTAGCAAAGTCTGGAAAGAGTCAGAAGTACAGCCAGGAGGGAAGCATGAATGGCCTGGGCCCCTCCCTACTAAGAATTCACCAAGCATGGCAGAGGAATGTTCCAGGGTGAAGAGGTCCCAGACGTTGAGGAAAATTCCAGGGTGAGAGGATTTGACATGAGAAGGCATGAGTCATGGCAGCAAAGTCTAGAATGTCACAAGCACAGCCAGGAGGGGAAGAATTTGCAAATTTTAAAATGCTATGTAAATGTCAATTATTATTATTACTGTATTATTACAGTTTAAACACATTTCCTTTCAGTTTTTTTCTTCTGAGGAAACAAAACAGCTGGTGAACATCCCCTTTATAATAACACTTCATATACTTGAAGTCACCCTTCAGCCTTCTCTTAGGCTAAATATCCCCAATTCTATCAGTCTGTCCTCTTAGCCAACATCTTTAATCATTTTTATTGCTCATTTGTGGACCCACTCCAATTTCTTCATGTCTTTTATAAATGACAGGCACCCAAACTGGACACAATGCTCTAAAAATAGCCTCATAAATTTTAAATCTTACACAAGGATACTTCCTGTACATCAAAACTGCATGAATGTACTACCTATTGCATACGGAGCTGATGCTATTGACCCTATCAGTATGAAACACACAGAATTGTTTCCAAGTTAGTAAGGCCGCATTCATGCTAAATTATCCCTCTCTCTAACCCATCTGTAGGTCCGAGTTTTACTATTCTGTCCACTCACCCTTAGTAGCTATCACAGTATGAGTTACTAAGCATCTTACTCCACAGTCTCCTCCCCAATAGGAGTATTCACTTAATGATATCACCATGCTGGATGATGGCTCACAACCATCAGGAAGACACTCTTATGGGATCATTGATCTGGAACTGGAAGAGACCTGAGACATTATCTAATCTAACCCCCTCATTTTACAAATGAGGAAATTGAATCCCAAGTATCATGGTAAATGAAGTCTATGAACAGTCTTTATACACTGCCAATCTGAAGGAGAGCTATATTCCAAAGAAAAAAATTTGTCATCCTAGGGTTCAGCAAGGCTAACACCTATATTTGTACATGGATGCTCTGCGAAAAACTAATAATATGTACCTTTTTTATTTATGAAAAAGACCCAAGAATTCTGGATCTCCAAATGGCTGCAGGTAAAGGGACTAGGTCTCCAAGGTTTCTTCCATCTCTAAAATCCTAGGATCCTGATCCTAAGGTTAGGTTAGGTAAAGTCCCTAATCATGTTTCTGTCTGATAGCTGAATTGTTGAATACATACTCTAGTTTCTCAAGGTCCAGGGTACATAGTCCTCCTACTGACCCCTTTTCTAGCAGTATCAGGACATAGGACCAAAGAGTACCATTAACCATATGTCTTTCCCATGGTGAAATGAGCACTGCCATTTATTCCTTGGTTCTTGGGATTTTCTATCAATTGGAGGCAAAGATAAAGGACCCCTTCTCCAGAAGTTGCTCCCCTGGATGATGTTGGCAAGAGTCAGTCTAAAAACAAGTCCAATAGCCTGGGGGTGGGGACACTGCTATTCCAAGGGCTCTTGGGTGCTGGCTCCTCAGATGTGAGGGTAGAAGGTGGTTGAAGCAGTGAAAGTGGTCTGACCTCTCTAGTGCATGTATCCATGTTCTCCCAGGCTGCCTTGTTGCTTGTCTGTCCTTGAGCCTTCTGTATTAGTGGGGATTTCTCAGGAACTTCTTGCTGTTGCTATTAATATAACTGGGATAATAGTAAACTTAATAATGCAACTTTCCTTTTTTTTGGAAGGGGAGGGCAGGGCAATTGGGGTTAAGTGACTTGCCCAAGGTCACATGGTTAGTAAGTGTTAAGTATCCAAGGCCAGATTTGAACTCAGGTCCTCCTGACTCCAGGGCTGGTGCTCTATTCACTGTGGCACCTAGAAGCCCCAATAATGCAAATTTCCAAGCATTTTCAAATTCACAAAAACAAATCTTCAAAGAAGGCAAAAATATAACTCTAGCCATCTTCAAGCTCTTTTTTCAATACCTCTACTTGTTCCTCCTTCCTCTCCACCTCCCCCCAGTTATATGGCTTTCAGGTGGCTATCAGCCAATCCCAAATTAAGGTTTACCTGATATAACTCAATATGTTACCCTCTCCCAGAATATTTGCATTTTTAGAGAACTATTACACTTTTTAGAAGAACAGAAAACCTTGAAAGTCAAAGAAGGGAATCATTAATGGTGGAATTTAATTTTTTTTAATTTTTTGCTTTTTGGAGGGCAATTGGGGTTAAGTGACTTGCCCAAGGTCACATGGCTAGTAAGAGTGAGTTAAGTGTCTGAGGCAGGATTTGAAATCAAGTTCTCTTGACTTCAGGGCCAGTGCTCTATTCACTGCGCCATCTAGCCACCTCAGAACTTAAAATTTTTGACAAAGTTTGTTTTAACATCATAGATCCTTGCCAACAATCATACCAACCCCAACTGTAATGTATATCCCTTGGAAAGTTAGCTTATTGATTGAAAATAGGAAGGAAGGATGTATTCTTTAACTTCAGTAGTATGGCACTAACATTTAACTCTTATATCTGAGCTGAGTTTTACCATCTGTCAATACTGACTTTATTACATTGTTGTAGTTACTATGTATGTTATTCTTTTGTCTCTAATTTGTTTGGACTGCATCTCTTGATACAAGTCTTTTCATGTTTCTCTGATTCTTCATATTTGGCATTCTTTACGACACAGTAATATTCCATTACACTGATAGGCTCTCATTTGTTTAGCTAGTACCCAATTGCTGAGCACATTTCTCTCAGCTCATTGTTATCACAAAGAATGCCATTGTGGACATTTTTCTACATTTGGGTCTTTTCTGCATCTAAAGAAGTAAAGAATGAGAAAGGCCAAAACCTTCTAGACCCCACAGAAGCTTCACACCTACTTCACACCAACATCACAAATATTGCACTTTCTTTGGGGGAAAAAAGGAGGTGTTAGATGTGTAAAGCACCAAGTAATAACCTAAAAAATACAATTGATTATATTTTAACAGATAGGAAATGACTATTAAAATGGGAGTCATTCCTGATTCAGTTATCTGTATATAATCAGATCATCAACTTGTAAGAGGAAAAATAAAAATTAACATGAAACTAGAAGCAAAAAATCAGAAAAAGATATAGTATGTAATAAGCAATTCCAACCTGACCTATTCAAACAAATTTTTGAAGTAAAAAAAAGTGATATGGATAGAATAAAGGACATCAAAACCAAATAAAAACATTTTATGAAGACATTTAAGTAATGCAAATCAATTGCCATGACAATAAGACAAAAGAGCCTAAAATGCAGAAACAATTTAGAAGATAAATTTATTTGTAAAATCCTTGGAATACTACTGTGCTGTAAGAAATGATGAGCTGGTTGGTTTTAGGAAAACATAGAAAGACTTGCATGAAATAATGAAAAGTGTAGTGATCAGAACCAAGAGAATGCTGTATACAGTTAACAGCAATATTGTTGGAAGAATAATTGTGAATAATCAAGTTATTCTGAGTACTATAAACACTCAAATCGACTATAAAGGACCTATGAAAGAAGATGCTATCTACCTCCAGAGAAAGAACTGATAAATAGAAGTACATATAGTATGGTTTTACATATATTTCTAAATCTGTGTCAAATGGTAACCAAATCTGTGTGAAATGAGGTGGGGAGAGAGGGTGGGATCAGTTTGGAACTTAAATGTAACAAAAAAATTAAATTTAATTTAAAAAAATCCTACAGAGCAGAAAGGTGGAAGATTTTAGGAGTGTTGCTTCATAAAACCTCAAAAATCAATACAGAGGAATACTAGTTTAAAGAAAGATTGAAGAATGACTCAGTCAATGAAATTCAATCCAAGAGAATTTAAAGATAGAGCTAGGAGGACAATAAAGAGAGAAAAGGTGGGAACTATCTGCAATATATATGCATATATATAATTTAAAAAAAAAGGAACTTTTCATCATCAAGGACAGTAAAATGACTACACTTGAACCAGGCCCCAGTCCCAGATGTGCTTGTACAGAAAGTAGAAAAAGAGCTTAAGAAAATAATGAGAATTCATCTGGACTAAACCAAGAATATACAGAGAAGGCCCATGCTAGAGGCAGTATAATTTTGAGGATGATTGAGCAACTGATCCTCAAGGTACCTGAAAGAGATAAAGATATCAAATGCATAAGAGAAAAAAAACTTTTGGTAATAACAAAAAAAAGTAACCAAGAAAATATCAATAACTACTCACCTATAGTTCTGTTTCTGACACTATCAACAATACTCTGCTCTTGAAAGCCTGGCCGCCTTGTCCTATTACCACTAATCTCTTGGCTAAATCTCAGCCCTGGATGACTTCCACCAGCTTCCTCCAATACTACTCACTAGTTTTGTTGGTTTGTTTTTTTTTTTTAATGCAGTGGAAGGAAGTGGCACAATCATGCTGACTGGGTTCATTACAAATTCATATTATACAAGTTCAGGTACAAGGCAGTCCTTTTATTCCTCCCTAATTTATTGGATCTCACTCTTCACAAAAACTATCTTCCTTCCTCAACTTGCCTATCCTTCCTCTTACCCATGCCCTCTCAACTGAGTTCCTTGCCCCTTCCTTTACTGAGAAAATTGAGGGCATTCATCAAGAGCCCCTTCTTCTTCCATTCTCTTTATCTTAAAATCCCTGGATATCATCTCCTACTCTTTCTTCCCTTTACCCAGTCTCTGACAAAGAGATAGTCCTTCTCCTTGACAAGACCAACTCTTTTTCTGGAGGGCAATTAGGGTTAAGTGACTTGCCCAAAGTCACAAGGCTAGTAAGTATGTCAAGTGTCTAAGTCTGGATTTGAACTCAGGCCCTCCTGACTCCAGGGCCAGTGCTCTATTCACTGTGCCACCTAGGAGCCCCAAGACGAACTCTTCTACAGATGAATCTGATCCTATCTCTTCCCATCTTCTCCGAAGACTATAACGTATCTTTTTTTTCTCTCAAATCTTCAACCCCTTCCTACTGTTTTCTCCCTACTATTTTCTTCCCTATTGCCTTTGATATAATGCCCAAATCTTCCCTTTAAAAAAAAGTCTTCATTAAACCCTGCCATCCCCTCAGGATATTATCTTATATTTCTTCCCTATTTCAGTCACATTCCTGAAAATAGCTGTCTATATCTCCTACCTATATCTCCTACCCTTCCTCTTCTCTCACCTTCTCCTTAACCCTTTGCAATTAGGCCTCTGTCATTACTCAAATGAAACTGTGCCTTCTGAAGTTAACACCCCATATATCCAAATAGGTGCCCGATCTTATCACTCCTTCCTTCACAACCTCTTTCACATCTGACTCTTCTCTCCATTCATGAAGCTGCCTTCTTAGCTCAAGCTCTCATCACCTTTGACCTTCAACAGCCTCCTAAGTTGTCTCCCTGTTTCAAATCTTTCCCCATTCCAGTCCATTCCATACACTACTATCAAAACACTTTTCCTTAAATGAAGATCTAACCATGTTACTGCCCTACTCAATCCATTTCAATGGTTTCTTTTTACCTTTGGGATCAAATATAAATTCTTCTGTTTAGCATTTAAGCCTTATTTTGACATTACTCTCCTACCCACTATCTACCATCCAGCCAAACTGGCCTAGTCTGTGTTCCTCACATAGGATTCTTGATCATCTCCCATTTCTATGCCTTTACACTGGATATCACACATTCTGGGAATGTACTCTCTTCTTACTTCTTCCTTTATGATGCAACTCAAACTGAAACCTTCCTAGATCCCCTTCCCCCAAAATGCTAATGTCCTTCCTCCCAAACTGCCTTGTATTTGCTTGCCTTATATGTATTTGTATTTATTCACTTTATATTTATGCTGTATATATTTATATATGCATTTGTCTCCCCTACTAGGATGTAAACTCTTTATGAGTAGAGATTGTTTCATTCTTTGTACTTATCTCTCCAGTGCCTAGCACGGTGCCTGGTACATAGTACTTAATAAATACTTATTGATTCATTAATTGAAAGTAAGAGGTAACCAATGTATAACCCATTTCCTCCATTGGTATCCTCACACAGATAGAGAGAGAAATGGAGAGAGAGAGAGAGAGAGAGAGAGAGAGAGAGAGAGAGAGAGAGAGAGAGAGAGAGAGAGAGAGAGAGAGAGAGAGAGAGAGAGAAAAGAGAGAGAGGGGAGAGAGAGAAAAGAAGAGAGAGAGAGAGAGCTACATCTTACCATGTACCAGACATCATGCTAGGCTCTGAGATTACAAATACAAGCAGAAAGGAAGATAGTCCCTACCGTCAAGGAGCTTCTAGTGGGAAACTAAAAACATAAAAGGGAATAGAAAGGAATTAATAAATGGAAGGGAAAAAAGCCTGAGAAATCTTTTAGAGAACTTCAGGAGGAGATATCATGATAACTCCGAGCCCAGGGCCCTCTGGTGACCCACCTATAAGTTATTCAGTAGGATTTTGTCCATCTGCTAGTTATAAGGGCATCAAGAAGCCCATGAAGGCAGCAAGTGTCAATCATTACAGATCTAATCAAGTGGTGGAAGGCAAATGTAATAAACTGAAACAGATACTGCCCTGTACCTTTGAAACAAGAATGATAAAGTGGTGGGGCAATAACCTATCAATATGGTCTGTGGTAACACTGCAACCTGAAGAATAGGTAGAAAGAGGGGTGGCTAGATGGCTCAGTGAATAGAGCACTGGTCCTGGAGTCAGGAGGATCTGAGTTCAAATCCAGCCTCAGACACTTAACACTTACTGGCCGTGTGACCTTGGGCAAGTCACATAACCTCAATTGCCCTGCCCTCCCCCCTTCAAAATAAAAAGGCAATAAAAAAAAGACTAGGTAGAAAGAGTTGAGATTTAACTCTAAGAGTGGTATTTTGGAATTTTAATAGTGATATTGTTACTTTGGTTTTCCCCTTAGGAAAGAATCCACTTAATTTATATGTGAATGAGTAATCCTTTCTCATCACAAGATTGAAATTCTGTGGAAATGGAGACTGGGGTTAAACTGATAATGAATAATGATGGTATTTAATCACACCCTTGGATATGCCCTAGAAAGAAATCCAGGTAAAGTAACTAAGGGATTGTAGTCTGAACACATTTGGTTGATACACATTTGATGAGCAAACTGCCTGAGACAAGAACCTACGTGCTTGAGACCCCTGTGTACAGTGGAAGTGAGCCTGAGCATCTGAAGCTTGTAACTGGCACCACCTTGTGGCCTGTGCAGATATTTCATGTTGCATATAATGCCCCTCAGCAAACGCAAGAAGGGCTTGGTCCTGCTTGTATCAAAGTGAATCAGGATTCTTCGTTAATATCAAAGGAGGCCTAAAATAGGAGGCTATGCATACCACAAGTACACACCACAGTCACCAAGGATGTTCAGAATTCCATACAGAATTCCTGATAGCCCCCTCAGATGCTCCTATTTGCAGATGACTTGGTGTTGATTGCATCAAGCTCCAGAAACCTGAATGGCCTCCCAGATGAGATCAATAGCCATTCAAAAACCAAACCAAAACAAATAAATCTAACCATCTACACAGGAAAAAACAAGTAGATGAAGGATGCCTATTGTCTAAACCAGTGGTCTCTGAATCGATTTTATTGTGGACTCTTATCAGTAAAAAATTGGGGTTATACATCATTCATATATGTATATTTATTTATAAATCATGTACTTATAGTGTACTTAGAATTGTGCATATTGTAAAACTGATACAAAAATAGAAATTAAAATGAATGAGATAAAAATAACAAAATATTTGATGGTAGAGTCAATAAGGAGCCACATGAGTAGGGGAATGACATGGGGTTAGATCTGATAAGAAATATCAATGTGGTAGCTATGTAATGTATCGATTGGAATAGGGAGAGACTTCAGAAGGGAAACCAATAAGGAGGCTATTACAGTGGTCTAGGGAAGGTCTTAACTATGGTAGTAAGTGTCTGAGTAGAGAGAAGGGAAATATATATAGGCATATTGTGGAGATTGAATTGACAAGACTTAGCAACAGATTAGATATACAGGGTGAGAAAGAATGAGGAGTTGAAGATGAGGTCAAGGTTGCAATACTGGGTATTTGAGAATTTGCTAGCACCTTCAACAGAAATAGGAAAATCAAAAAAAGAGATAAGTGTAGGGGAAAAAAGATAATATAATGAGATCTGCTATACAACTAAGAACCCACTCATACCTACTCATTTTGTGTAAAACAAAAAGAGAAGGTACAGCGTGCTTATGTACTGTCTGCCCCCGACACAAGGTGATCTGTCCAGCAGCGGATATGTGTACACTGAAGGCAGAGAGAATTTTGCCTACACAGCTGCTGATACAGGTTCCAGGATGAGGACAGGTTACAAGTGCCTTAAGGAGCCTGGAGCAGATAAGTTGGGAGCTTCCATAGCTTTGGGATAATACTAGCAAGAGGAGGCAGAGTGGGGAAAATCCGGGCAATCATAATAAAGAGGGTGATGGGGTAGTGTTGGAGATGAGCCTTATGACTGGTTCTTGTAGGGAAGGTGGGATAAGACACATGTTCTCACCTTCCAATTAGTTATTCCTTAGGTTTCATGCCATGATCCAATTTGAAGAGATTAAATTTTTTTGCCATATATTCCTTTAACTGTCTGGTGAAAACTATATGCCCTTCTTAGAACACTGCTTATAAATATACATTTTTTTAAAAATAAGATTACAAGGGGAAACAAATATAATTGAAATACAGATATAAAAATATGAACAAATCAAATTTGTTAAATAATATCTAGCATTGGATTATAATAACTATGGTAATTTTGAAGTAGTGATGAACATAAATGATATTTGGAGATATCTGCAACAGCTGTAATGGGATATGAAAATATCTGTGATTCCTGTTGGTGACAAAGTCACAGGTGCTGCTAATAATACTGTGGTTTGCTGCTGAAACTCAGAACTGAAAAAAATGCTAAATTTCAGTTGAAGGTTAATAAAAAATAAAGATGCAATTTCCCCCCTCTAGCTTCACATGAGATCTATCCATGAGGGTTTGTAGACCCCCAGGTTCACAAATAGCTAGCATTTATAAGGTTGCAAAGCACTTTATATGTGCTAGTTTTCTCATTTGTTCCTCAGAACAACCTTGTAAGATAGGTGCTATTACTATTCCCATTTTTCAGATGAGAAAACCAAGGCTGAGAGATATTAAATGACTTGCCCAGATCTTAAGTATTTTATACAGCTAGTAAGTAAGCACTGAAGCAGGATTTGTACTCAAGTCCTCATGAGCTTCCTTAATTAAGAACTCTTGCTCTAGACTAGGATTATGTTAGATGGACAACCCATAGCGCTTGTCTTTTAATACATGTATCTTAGATAGACATTGCAAATGGACAATGAAATGGTCCCAGAATAGAACAGAATGAGGACAAATGGCTATGTTGCATTTGGAAAATGACATGGTGCTTTCTTTTAATGACTCCTGGTTTGTTCCTGAAACAAAAGCCAATCATTTTAAACATCAGTGTTCTTTTGATGATGTTATGTGACTGCCAGTTATGGAATACCACAGTCTCTGAAGAACTGAAGCTGAGTATAACCCAAAGGACAAAGGAGGGAGGGGCGTATGTTGGACCTGAGCACTCTACAAACCATCACCAATGAGAGTTATATAGGAGGAGTGGAGAAAAGGATGTTAACAGAAAAATGTATGCTTGGAAAAAGAGACAGGCTGGTCAAGCATCAAGATCAAGAACCCATGGCTGGGTGAAAGATAAGATCTCAATTCAAACCAGGAGAGAGGAAGAATGATCTCCCCTAATATTATCTCTAACATTGTAAGTCCTGGGGATCCAGAAACAAAATGGGGCTGGCTTCCACATATGTCCAAGGTGGTAAAGGTGCCAGTACTCCATTTAAAAGTCTCTCTTGGGGTGGCTAGGTGGCACAGTGAATAGAACACCGGCCCTGGAGTCAGGAGGACCTGAGTTCAAATCTGGCCTCAGACACTTAACACAAAAACTAGCTGTGTGATTTTGGGCAAGTCACTTCACCCCAATTGCCCTCCAAAAACAAAAAACAAAACAAAAAGCAAAAAAAAAAAATTAATTAAATAAAAGTCTCTCTCTCAACTACCTCCCTGGGACATCTCTCTCCACATTTGTCTCTGTAACATCTCCCTGAAGTCTGCAACAAATGAAAATACAGGTCCATGGAATCACTCTCAGCTTTCTCTCAGTAAATCTCCCATCATGTCTCTCTTACAATGTATCTCCATAAAAACACCCCAAGTCTGAATAGAAGTAGGGTTTCATATGCAAATACAAAACAATTTCTGGGGACACCACAATTGGCTCCCTATAGAAGTTGCCCCTGAGCTGAGCTTTGAAGGAAGCTAGGGATTCTAAGAGGCAGAGGTGAAGGCGTGCATTCCTGGCAAGAGAAGCAAGTCTATGCAAAGGCATAATGAAGGGAGATAGAAAGTCCTGTATAGGGAGCAACAAATAAGCCAGTTTAACTTGGACATAGAGTACATGAAGAAAAGCAGTACAAAATAAGCCTGGAAAGGTAGGATGGAGCCAGATTGCGAAAAGCTTTAAATGCCAAACTGAGGTGTTTGCATTTTGTCCTAGAGGCAAGTAGGAACTAGAACTATTTGAGCAGGAGAATGGCATGGTCAGACATATCAATTTGACAACCGTGGGGAAGCGGGAACAGACTGCATATGGGAAGGTCAATTAGGAGACTATCCTACCAGTCCAAGGAGAGTTGATGAGGGTCTTAATTAGAATGGTGATTTGGGAGGAGAGAGATGGAATGAATCAGGTGTATAGCAGAGGCAGAATGTAGATTAACTTGGGAGGTAGAATTGACAAGTCTTGTCAATTGATTAGAGATAAGTGGTGAAAGAGAAGGAAGAATCAAGAATGATGGCAGTTGAAAATTTGGATCACTTGAAGGATAGTGTTGACCCCAACAGAAATAGGAAAGTTAGGGACAGAGATGGGAGAAAATGGGGAGTTCTGTCTTAGATGTGTCAAGGATATTCAGTACCTTTTGAAACACAACCTAGGAATTTAGCCCATGAAAAATCATCACTATCCATGGATATGCTTGGCAAGAGTTTGGATGAGTTTCTGGAATACTTAAGAAAGCTGGGGTAGAGTGCATAGACCAATATCTAACATAGTACACCAAAATAAAGTCAAAATGGGTGCATGATCTAGGTATAAAGGCTGATACTGTAAGCAATCTGGGAGAGCAAGGAATAGTTTACCTGTCAGATCTATGGAGAGGGGGAGATTTTATGATGAAACAAGAGTTAGAGAGCATTATAAAATACAAAATTGATCATTTTGATTACATTAAATTAACAAGTTTCTGTATAAATAAAGCCAATGTAACCAAGATTAAGAGGGAAGTAGAAAATTAGGTAAGAATTTTTACAACCAGTGTCTCTGATAAAGACATCATTTCTAAAATATACAAAGAATTGAGTCAAATCTATAAGAATACAAGCCACTCCCCAATTGATGAATGGTCAAAGCATATGAATAGGCAGTTCTCAGAAGATGAAATTAAAGATATCTATAAGGATATGAAAAAATGCTCCAAATCACTATTGATTAAAGAAATGCAAATCAAAGCAACTCTGAGGTACCACATCTCACTGGCTAGATAGGCTAAGATGACAAAACATGAAGATGATAAATGCTGGAGAGGATGTTAAAAAATCGGAACACTAATGCACTGCTGGTGGAGTTGTGAACTGATCCAACCATTCTGGAGAGCAATCTGGAACTATGCCCAAAGGGCTATAAATAAGTTACATACTCTTTGACCTCTTCTAGGGTTATACCACTTCTAGGGTTATATCCCAAAAAGATCAAAGAAGTGGGAGGAGGACCTGTATGTACAAAAATATTTATAGTGGCTCTTTTTGTGGTGGCAAAGAATTGGAAATCAAGGGGATGTCCATCAATTGGGGAATGGCTGAACAAGTTGTGGTATATGAATATAATGGAATACTACTATGCTCTAAGAAATGAGGAGTTGGGCTGCTAGGTGGCACAGTGAACAGAGCACTGGCCCTGGAGTCAGGAGGACCTGAGTTCAAATCTGACCTCAGATACTTAACACAAAAACTAGCCATGTGACCTTGGGCAGGTCACTTAACCCCAATTGCCCTCCAAAAAGCAAAAAAAAAAAAAAGAAATGAGGAGTAGATGGACTTAATAATAACCTGGAGAGACTTACATAAACTGATGCTGAGTGAGAAGAGCAGAACCAGGAGAAATCTGTACATAATCACAGACACAATGTATGTATGACAACTAACTTCAATAGACTGGGCTCCACTCAGCAATGTAAGGTTATAAGGCAACTCCAAAGACTCATTATCGAAAGAGCTATCCTCATCCAGAGAAAGAGACACAAATTCTGAATGCAGATTGAAACAAACTACTTGCTCTGCTTCTTTTTCTTGTTTTGTTTTGTTTCCTCTTTCCCACTGATCATTCCATGGTTTATAATCCTTCTTTACAACCCGACTAATGATTAATGTGAAGATATTAGTAGATCCTATATCTGAGTGCATGCTTCCATGGCAGGGCGGGGGGGAGGGGAAAGAGGGAGGAGGAGAAAATTTGAAACTCAAGGGACTGTGGAACTGAACTAAAAGTAAATAAACAAATTAATTTTTTTTTGCCGGGCAATTGGGGTTAAGTGACTTGCCCAAGGTCACACAGCTAGTTTTGTGTTAAGTGTCTGAGGCCTGATTTGAACTCAAGTCCTCCTGTCTCCAGGGCTGGTGGTCTATTCACTGGGCCACCTAGCCACCCCAACAAATTAATTTAAAAAAAAAAGAAAGCTGGGGTAGAGAGTTTTTAAGTTCATAAGAACTACTTTTTACATTACCATATAAATATTACCCCAACCCTTGTCCCACTTCTTTCATTCATTCAACATGCTTTAATTAAGTACCTGCTATGTGTAAAGCTCTATGCTAGGTCTTGGGAATGAAAATATAAAACAAAACAATCTCTGGCCTCAAGGAGCTGGCATTCTGCTGAAGGAGAAGCAATACTCACACAGAGAAATCAATATAATACGATAGATGATATAGACAAAATAAACAGGACTGTTGTGAAGATCAAATGAGGAAATATATGTAAAGCCTTTGCAGACTTTAAAGACTATAAAATGTCGGCTGTTGTTATTATGTTAATCCCAGTCAAAAGGGAAACACACATCTTTGAAAGTACCAGCTTATACTAAAGAGCTTAGAGGTAGGAAAAAGAGCCAAGTCTTCTTTGGGGCTTCTATCCCCATAGGAGGGAAATTCTAGGCCCCAGAAAATGAGCTTTAAAGGCTGTGACAATAGGAGGAAGAAAAGCTTGCTAATTAAAAGTGGAATGGCTCACTGGTGTCCACCTCAGATGCCTAATACATTGCCCACTGGCCAGAAGAAGCAGTTGGCAGCACTCATTCTTCCATGCCTTGCAGCTTTCCTGGACTTTGGGTTGGTTTTCATTTATATTTTTTCAGGTGCCAGATACTTTTTCTAGTTAAAGGAAGGTCAGCTTGGGTAAAGAGGGGAGCCCCAGGATTCTTTGTAGGCTGCCTCCCTGTGACCAGCCTCATTGAGCTCCCTGGGAGATTTCCCCAAGCTTTGCACACCTTCTTTCATTCATATGAGGAACTTTTATGAAGTACCTGCTGTGGATAAGTTTCCATGTAAGGCCCTGGGGATCAAAAATATGATAACAAAACAATCTCTGCCCTTTAGGAACTGGTATTCTGCCGAAGAAGAAACAAAACTCATACTGAGAAACCCATGTAATACATGATACGAACCAAATAAATTCAAAGTAATTTGATGGGAAAGGGCATCAACACCTAGAGGGAATCACAAAGGACCTCCTGTAGGAGGTGGCAGGGAAGCAGAGCCTTGAAGGAAACCAGGAATTCCAAGAGGCAAAAGTAAAGAGTGAGTGCATACCAGGCCTGGGGGACATTTCCTTGCAAAGATACAGCATAGGGGGGAATGGAATGTTCTGATCAGGGCAAAGCAAGAGGGCCGGTTTGACTGGAATGTAGTGGGTGAGAGAGAGCAATGGAAAACTGATCTGGAAAGGTAAGTTGGAGCTAAATTATGCAGAGCTTTACAAGCCAAACAGCTTTCACTTTGTCCCAGAAGCAATAGAGAGCCACTGACATTTTTCTGAGCAGGGAAGTGACATGCTCAGATGTGTGCTTTAAGATTATCCATCTGTCAGCTATGTGGAAGATGGATTGGAGAAAAGAGAGACCGGAGTCAGGGAGCCCTATTAGGAGGCTATAGTAATAGTCCTAATGAGAAATGAGGGGGTCTAAACTAGGAGGGCAGCCTATGAATAGGGCAGCTAGGGGGTGCAAAGAAGAGTACCAGACTTGAAATCAGGAAGATTCATCTTCAGGCATTCAAATCCAGCTCCAGACACTTACTAGCTGTGTGACCCTGGGCAAGTCACTTAACCCTGTTTTGCCTCAGTTTCCTCATCTGTGAAATGAGCTGGAGAAGAAAATGACAAACCACTCCAGTATCTTTGCCAAGAAAACCCCAAACAGAGTCACAAAGAGTCAAACATGACTGAATAACTGAAACCCTATGAGTGCAGAGAAGAGGACAGATAAGGGAGGTGTTGTAGAGGTTGGGTTGACCAAACTTGGCAATTGTTTGGATGTGAGGATGACCAAGAGCAGAGAGACTGATATTTCATTAGCCCTACCAGCAACTCTCCCTCTGTTCTTTTTTTTTTTTTAAAGAAGAGACTTTATTTATTTTTATTTTTTGAGAGGGGAAGGTAGGGAAATTGGGGTTAAGTGACTTGCCCGAGGTCACATGGCTAGTTTGTGTATGTTTGTGTGTGTGTGTTAATTTTCTGAGGCCGGATTTGAACTCAGGTCCTCCTGACTCCAGGGACAGTACTCTATTCACTGCCCCACCTAGCCTCCTCTCTCCCTCTATTCTTACTAAACATGATCCACGATCACTCAACTTTGAAGGGACAATGTTTCCACTTGCTTCTTTCCTATTTCTTGTCATCCATGTCAATTTGCTTGGTCATTGATTCTTACTGTCTCTCACCCCATAAGACATCCCTGCACTTTCCATGGGACTTTAAAAATTTCCATTTTGTACTGCTAACTTTAATTTCCACATAGCTCCAGGAACCATCCACTTCAAAATACGTTAGAGACTGTTAAAGAGATCAGTTCATGAAACAGTATTGGAAAGCAAGAAGTTTATATGTAAAAGGATTGAAAGGAGAATGTGAATTAGACTGGATAGGACCTAGAAGTCTGATTTTTCTAGGGGCATTGAACCAATATTGATTGTAAGACCCTGTTGATTCCATGTCTGGCCATTAGTTGGAGCCTTTTTTTCCCTAGTCAGATCAACTTTGTGTTTGACATATGAAATATATATTATTAAGGCCATAGTATAACAATTAAATAATATTAAAGGGCCTCCTGATCTAAAGTCCTTGTTCTCTGAACCACCTGAATCAAAACCCTAATCATTCTTTATTGAATAGAAGTCTTCATTTAAAGAAGGGACCTAAATTCCTTTAGACTATGAGTGTCTAAGAGAGTAGAAATATCTTTTGGTTTAATCTAATCCATAGAGATATCCCTTTGTTCACCTTTGACCAGATTGAAAGGGAAATCTTTAGAGGGAGCAGTTAATTTCTGTCAGATCTTTTCTCCCAAGGTACCCTGCATTTATATCACTATTGTTCTGTTTGGTAACTCAAAAACCCCAAACTTCCCTTACGTGTTTTTATTTTATGCTGGAATTTTGTCTTTTGGCTCACAACTGCTCTAAAATATAAATTGTAAGTTGCTTAGGCAGAGAAGGAATTTTGATTATCAGGGTGATTTCTGCCAGAATGAATCTATCTTCAACCAAAAATGCTTGTTGACAGACTTGGGCTAAATTACAGTGTGTAAAACTTTTCTTCCATAGAGGGAAGTTCCCCATAATCTAATCTCTATGAAAATAAAAGTTCCTGTTTCAAACAAGCAACCTCTCTCTAAGCCCAACCACACCTTTTACTTAATTTTTGGATGTTTGTTTTTTGAGATTAAGACTGTCTGTTTACTTATCTCACCCAGGCTGGAAAAGCAGCAGTCAATCACAGCCTGACTGTTCTTAATCAACATGGAAGCTTTACTCTGACTTACTCTGGTATGCTCCTCCTTCAGCGGGAGGATGGTCCTGCTGAACATGGTGCTCACCATGTTAGTGGTGGGCTTAGGGTGATACCCAATCAATTTAACCCACTTCAGTTTAGAACTCCTGATCTCAAGCGACCCAGCAGCCTCAGTTGCCCCAGTAGCAGGGAGTGTACCTGGCTACTTGTTGTTAAATAAAATGACCTCTTCTCATTTTTAAAAATTTTGGACAAAAGGCCCTAAGAAAAAAATCCTAACTACAGTGAAATGAGAATTACTTCTGTACCACTACATATCCTACATATTGAAGAAAAATAAATTTCTAGCAAACTATTTAGAAAGAAAAATCTAGAACGAGAAGTAAAGGCAACTACTTTTCTAAAAATAAGGCACTTTTCCCATATTAGATTATTTTCCTATATTAGATTAGATTTTCCATATTATACAAAATATTATATATAAGCTATTGCTTACTGTCTTAGGGAGGAGGAAGGTGAGGGAGGGAGAAAAATTGGAACTCAAAATCTTGAAAAAAATTAATGTTAAAAATTGTCTTTACATGTAATTGAGGAAAAATAAAATTATTTTTTAAAATTAATTAATTTTTAGTTTTCAACATTCACTTCCACAAAATTTTGAGTTCCAAATTTTCTCCCCATCTCTCCCTTCTCCCTCCCCAAGATGGTGTGCCTTCTGATTACCCCTTCCCCCAGTCTGCCCTCTCTTCTATCACACCACGCCCCCTTATCCCTTTCCCTCTTATTTTATTGCAGGGCAAGACATATTTCTCTACTCCATTGCCTGTATTTCTTATTTCCCACTGGCATATAAAAACATGCATCTTACTTGATTTTCAAAATCCTCTTTGTTCTCTTCCATGGCCTATGACCAATTCATATTTTTCTTGGAGGCTTTTGATGTAGGAGCTTTGACTTTGTTGTCTTCTGGTTGTATGTTTTGTTCTTCTTTGTCACCAAAGTAAGATTCTATAGTGTGACTTTTTTTTTATGCTGTTTATTCATTTTCCCAGCCAAATACTTGATTTTCTTTTTTTTTTCTCTTTAGAGGTGGGGAAGGTAGGGCAATTGGGGTTAAGTGACTTGCCCAAGGTCACAAGGCTAGTTTTTGTGTTAAGCGTCTGAGGCCAGATTTAAACTCAGGTCCTCCTGACTCCAGGGCCGGTGTGCTATTCACTGTGCCACCTAGCTACCTCAAATACATGATTTTCTAACTCCCCATCAATGCAGGACTCTGCTTCCAGTGGGGGTGGAGGTGGGGGTGGGTGTATTGTCTCAGATTTCTGGGGTTTTGTATCAGCCACTGGATCCCCTACAGTCTGTGAACCCAGAGCACCAGAAGCAGCTGCTGCTACCACTGCAGCAACCTCCGCTGCCCTAGGACAGGGGCCAGACCACGCTCTCCTCTCTCACCCGGGTCCCACAGAGTTCCCCCATTGACGTTCCATGCTATTCTCACTGTTTGAGGGTTGAGAAGTCTGGAAATTGCCATGGCTGCCAGCATTTTAGTCCCCTGAGGCCTGCACAGGCCTTGTTGTGCCCAGCACAGCCCATGCCAGACTGTGCTCCCAGTCCAATGAGATATACCCTTCCTGTGGGTCTTCCAGGATGTTGGGCTGGGATGTGTTTCATTCTGTCATTTTGTGGGTTCTGCAGCTCTAGAATATGTTTAGAGTCATTTTTTACAGGTATTTGGAGGGGTCTGAGCTCTAGCAAGTCCCTGCTTTCACTCCACCATCTTGGCTCCACCCCCCCCCCAATAAAATTATTTTTAAAAATAAAAATTTTAAAAATAATTATATAAAATGCTAGAACTATAAGGAACTTAACAATCATCTATTTTGATGGTCTCATTTTACAGAAGGAGAAACTGAGGCTCAGAGACTCCTCAGGTAACACATCATCCAGTTGATAGCTTTCCTTTTTTTTTTTTTTTGCCTTTTGGAGGGCAATTGGGGTTAAGTGACTTGCCCAAGGTCACACGGCTAGTTTTTGTGTTAAGTGTCTGAGGTCAGATTTGAACTCAGGTCCTCCTGACTCCAGGACTGGTACTCTATTCACTGCGAAACCTAGCTGCCCTGATATCTTTCCTTAACACACTGTGATGATTCTACTCACCAAGCAAATGCATTCCCCTAGATTGAAGCATAACAATTGGTCCTAGAGCTAGACTTTGAAATGATACCCTATAACAAGTAAGGATCAGACTTGAATGTTATCATATGCAATTGAAAATTAGAAGCCAGGATCCAACCATTCTGGAGTGCAATTTGGAAACTATGCTCAAAGGCTATAAAAATGTGCATACCCTTTGACCCAGCAATACCACTTCTAGGGCTGTATCCCAAAGAGATCATACAAGTGGGAAAAGGACCCGTATGTACAAAAATATTTATAGCAGCTCCTTTTGTGATGACCAAGAACTGGAAATTGAGGAGATGCTCATCAATTGGGGAATGGTTAAATAAGTTGTAGTATATGAATGTAATGGAATAGAAATGATGAATAGGCAGACTTCAGAAAAACCTGGAAAGACTTATATGAACTGATGCTGAGTGAAGTGAGCAGAACCAGGAGAACATTGTACATAGTAACAGTCACAGTGTGCAAGGGCTGATTTTGATAAACTTGTCCCTTCTCATCAATGCAAGGACCTAAAACAATTCCAAAGGACTCATGGTGGAAAATGCCATCCACATCCAGAGAAAGAAGCATGGAGTCTGAATGCAGAGTGAAGCAGCCTGTTTTCTTTTTTCAGTTTTTTTTTCTTCTTCATGGTTTCTCCCATTTGTTATAATTCTTCTGTACAACATGACTAATGTGAAAATATGTTTAATAGGAATGTATATGTAGAGCCAATATCAGATTGCACACCAAACTGGGGAGAGGAGAAGGGAAGAGAGGGAAGAAAATTTAAACCTTAATGGAAGTGAATGTTGAAAACTAAAAATAAATAAATTAACTTTAAAAAAATTAGAAACCAGGATGGAGTTATTTGCTTGATTCTCCTTTCTAGAGTTTATTTAAAAGCCCAATCAGTTAATCAATAAGCATTTATTAAGTGCCTACCATGTGCTAGGTGCTAACAATACAAAAACAAAAAATCCACTGCTCTCGAGGAGCTTGTATTCTATTTGGACCATACCTTAACAAAACCTGAACATAATTTTTATCAAACCCCTCTAAATAAATAATCCTACCTAAACAAATGGATCCGTTTATCATCAGTTTCTTTCTTCAAGTCTTTTCTGACAAAAGAAAAATCCTCTATGCTTGTTCTTCCCTCCTTCTCCCTCTGCCCCCCCCCCCCCTTTTTCCTCCTTCCTTCAAATCACTTCACCTCTTATTACCCCCTGGAAATTCTATAAGTGGCTGAGCAGTTTCCAGTTTTACATTGGCAGAAAGAGTTTCCTTACCAAGAGGTCCCTCTACCAGTGGGGTCATTGGATTACACGAAGGCCATAAGAGAAAACTCAGGTCCCCCTTGATACATCATAGTCAATTTCTGGGAAAGGCTACTCGATCAGGTTGGCTGCTTTTAGGAGCAAGGTGGATGCTAGTTCCTTTTCTCTCCTTCTCTTCAAAAGTTGGTTATGGTGATGGCAACAAGGAGCGATTAAGGTTGAGAGAGGCCCAGAACTGGCAATGTGGACAAGTGCAGGCTGAATGAAGGGCCTGGGACAGTCAGGGCAGCAGCCCCAGGCCAGGACCCAGACATTTGGGATCCAAAGCCTGGGGGACAGCATCTGTGAGAGATTGTGGTGACAGAGATGGAGAGGGGAGTAGTAACTAAGATGGGTTCAGGCACATGCGGCTCATCCGAGCCGGTTCCTCTTTTCCTCCCCACCTGCCTTCAAGGGCTTAGAGGAGGATGGTGGTGGTTGTAGGGACAAATGCAAGCTATAGTAGCTGCCATGGGCATGCAGTTGGGGAAGAAGAAGCAGAGTTGTTTCGGGGGGAAGGTGGCCACTTTGGGAACAGTGAGACCAAGGCATTGGATCCAGAGCAAATAACTGAACAAGCATTTACTAACTGCCTATTGTGTGCCTCACACTGTGTTAGGTGCTGGGGATTTTTTTTTCAAATGAAAGTCATAGGATCATAGGACCTTGCCCTCATAGAGCTTACAATCCAACCAATGGAGAAAACATATACGCATATATGTATATAACAGATGGATACAGGATAGATTCAAGATAGTTATCAGGGAAAGGTACTAGTAACTGGACAGATCAGGAAAGGATTCATGAAGCATATTTAATCACATTTCTCTCAATTAAAAAAGTTATAATATTTTTAGTGAGAGTTAAAAGATTTTGTGACTCATTGGATAAAATGAGAAGCAGTATGGTATAGTGAATAACAGACCTAGCTTAGGTGTCAGGAAGACCTGAGTTCTATTCCTACCTCTGATATATGCTGGTTTTGTGGGCCTAGGTAAGTCACTTAGCTTTTGAGTGTCTCAGTCAACTAATTCTATATAAGGAACTGGTGCCAAGTGCAGAAAAGATGTAAATCTATGTTGACAGAGGAAGTTCCTCACCAGGAGCTTCCTACATTGATAAAGTCTTAAATAATATTTAAAAATTATTATTTTTAAAAAATTATTTCACCTTTATCATATCCTTTTAAAAATTCTATTTTTGTATGTATCACAATGCACATAATGTATTAATACAGTATTACATGTATGTTAATTTTAAATAAATATACTTATATTGAAAGCATATATTCATTTTACTAACTGATCAAAAAAGATGGGAATTTTGGAAACCACTGTCCTTTACCAATGAAATCACGGGTCCTGGTTAAGACTATTTAAATTCATCCCAGAGATATCAGCACCATCTAGTGGTAGAAAAATATATCACTTTCATGCTGAAAGTTTGTACAAAAAGCTCAAAAAGTTTTCCTTTCAGATAAATGGAAAGTTTTCTTGGCAGCTTCCTCAGTACTGAATGCATTTCTAATTCTCAAGTTAGATTTTGCCACTTTCTGAAGTATAAATACTCATGCTGAAGATTTAATGATCCAATTGAGCCAGTTGCAGCTGGCTCTAGCCCACACCTGTTTGTAACAATTCAGATTTTAATTAATTCTAACACATAAATTATCATAACTTTTCAGTTATTCCCTCTGGATCCCCACTGGGTTTTTTTTTAATTGTTCATTTATTCTCATTCACTTCTTTTCTTATATGGTCTCGGTTAGTATGTATTCTGTTCTTTTGTCATTACTTAGTAAAGGTCTTTCCAGATTTCTTTATATTTCTCAAATTTGCCAGTCTAAGTAGAACTATCTTAATGTGCCACTGTTGGTTTGACTTATTCCTTACAGTGGGGCATTTATCTTGCTTCCAGATTTTATTTCGTTTTAATTTCTTTGATATTTTGTCTTTTTTAATTACATAGGAAAATCTTTGCTATTTTTTGTTTGTTTGTTTTTGAGAATACTTTCAGGGCATATTTCCAGCCCTGGAATCACCGAATCAGAAGGGCTGATGATATTTGTAACTTTTATTGCATCCTGCCAGATGAGCTGTATTAACTCTTTACTTTCTACTTCAGGACACAAATGTATAGAAGGGCCTAAAAGAGAAAACTCTCTCTGGTAAAAATACAACATGTTTACTCAACTGCACTGTAGGGTTGCAATGACAAGTGGCAAATTTTCATTCCTGTTATTATACTATACATTTATTATTTCCTGCGTCAATTATAGGTTAGGATTTCTCAAGTCCTTCTAAGAACAGGCACAACATTCTGGGTAAAGTACAAGGAAAAGTAAAATGCAATAACAGTAATCCTCCACTCTGGGCTTCATTAAACAATGGAAGTGAACCTATATTATTGGAGCAAAAATAAGAAATGTTTCAACAACAGGCCTAAGGATAATCCATATTCCATATAACACTTGAGGACCGAATTAAGTAAATTCAGAGAGGTAACTAGGAGATATAGGTGAGTAGGGTATCAGGAAGATCTGAGTTTAAATTCTGTTTCAGAGACTAGCTTGTGACCCCAGGCAAGTTATTGAACCCTTCTTGGACTCAGTTTCCTCAACAGCAAAATGAGGATACTAGACCTGGCTTCTAAGGTCCCGTCTAGTTCTAAAATAGGATCCCATGACAGGCTTACCTTTAGACAGTTGGCTACATCAGAAGTGTCAAGCAGGCTGCTGGCAATCAATACTACTGTGTTGCCGTAAGTCTCAAACCAGATTAAAATGTAATTGGGAAATAGTAAACAAAATAAGTATACAACAAAACATGGAAACATTACATTTTAAAAACCAAATGAGTAAGTGGCCCACAGGGATCCTTATGTATGGCTTAATGTCTCCCTTTTCTATTTGAGTTTGACACTCCTAGGCTACATTAGGATTTGTTTTTTTCAATTATGACATCTCAAAAAGACCATCTACTTACTGAGACAAAGGGTTGCAGTCTTCATCAAGGAAGGTAGTACCCATATTGGCAAGATCAGATATCCTTAAAGAGGATATCAAGTAATAATAGGTAATATTTCCAGAGGTATCAAATGTATAATCAAGGCTAACTTGAACCTTTGACTGCTCTCACATCTCCCTCAAATCTCAAGGGATCATTATTGGGATTTGAACTGCAATTTCCTTGCTCAAACACTCTCTTCCTATTACTTCTAGGATAAAACACAGACTGTCCCCAACCTGACTTTTAAGGCCCTCAATGATATAGCTCTAATCTAACTTTCTAGCTTAATTTTATATTATTCCTCTTCATGTGCTCTATATTCCAACCAAATTGTACTACTAGCTTTTTCTGAAACTAATATTCCATCTCTTACCTCCATATGTTTGTATAAATCATCCCCCCTGCCTTCAGTCTTACTGCTCTCAATTCTCATTTTCCTATAAATCCCAGTAGAGATGCTACCTCCTCTGTAGAAACTTTGCTGACATCTCTCCTCAAAATACCTAGTATTTACCAATGTAGTACCTAACAGTGGCCCACATCTGGCACGAGTCCCTTAAACAACACAATTTTTGGTTCAAGGTCATATAATCATAAATTTTAGATTTAGGTTTGAAAGGTACCTTCAAGACCACATTATCCAATCTCCTTGTTTTATAAATGAGGAAAATGAAATCTAGCAAATCTGAATAATTTGCCTAAGGACAGACAGTAAGTGGCAAAGGCAGGATTTGAACCCAGGTCCTCTGAGCCTTCATCCTACCAATACCATAGCTCATGAGCCCCCACCGACATATTAACATTTACTAGTCAGGGAACACAATTCAAGACAAAGGCATTGAATGAAATAGCATCATTCTTAAAAAGTAGCAGTAAGACATTTCCCTCATAAACCTGGGGCTTATTTTCTCCACCCTCCCCCTCCCAAAAAAAGAACCCAAACAAACCATATTATCAGTGGGAAGATGGAGCATGCATAGGTAACACCTCTGGACAGGGTATATAAATGAAGCAGCCTGTCTCTAACAGTGTATGACCACTGTCATTATGCTGCTTCTGTTAGGCCTGGTCCCCAAAGGTCTTTGAAGATCCATAGTCTCTGCTGAGCTTTGTTCCCTGCTAGTCTCACATGGCTGCTCCCAACATTATTCCACTGGTCATATGGTTGTTACTGATAGTTGCCAGGTATGCCTCCAAAGGGTACAAGGTCATGGAGCTTCCCTTTGCTTCTAGCTTTTGGCTTCTGCCAGAGTCCTCAGCTAAGGGGCTACCTTCTTCTTCCCAGAGGTTTTTCTGTTATTTGTTGTTGTTCGGTTGTTCAGTCATATCCAGTCTTTGTGGCCCCATGGACCATAGCCCATCAGGTCCTTCTATCCTCCACTATCTCTCAAAGTCTGTCCAAATCCATATTTGTTGTTTCCATGACATTATCTCTCCATCTCATGCTCTGCTGTCTCCTTGTCCTTTCCCGACTTCAGGGTCTTCTCTCATGAGTTCTGTCTTCTCATTGTGAGGCTTAAGTAGTTAAGCGTCAGCTTCAGTATTTGGCTTTCCAGTGAATAGGTTGAGTTAATTCTTTTAAATATTGACTGATTTGATGTCCTTACTGTGCAAGGGACTTTCAACACTCTTCTCCAGCACCACAATTCAAAAACATCAATTCTGTGGTGTTCAACTTTCCTTATGGACCAACTCTCACAGCCATACATTGCTAATGGAAAAACCATAGATTTGACTGCTATATCTCTGGTCAAAAAAGGTAGACTCAGGCTTGCCTGGCTCTCCTCCCTTAAGGAGGTCTCTCAATTTCTCTAAGCCTTGACTAGAATGGAAGTTTCCAGAATAAAATCTCTTTCCCAGGTGCTAACCTCTGCCCTAACTAATCAATTTTCCTGGATTAATTATAGTGTAGAGTGGTAATCTATGGTTGAGAGGCAGCATGGTACAATGGGTAGAGTGCTAAAGCCAGGAAACCCTGACTTCAAGTCCTGTCTCTAACACACACTGGCAGTGTGACCTTAGACAAGTCTCTAAGATACAAGCTGCAAATTGGGTGCTGTCCTACACTTGCACTGTATCCCTTAAATAGAATTTAAGCTTCTTGAAGGCAGGGACTATTTTATTTTTGTCTTTTTGTCCCTAATACTTAGCACAGTGACACATTCATAGAAAGTATTTAAATACTTGCTAAATTGAATTGCCATAACTTCCTAAGTCCTTTATATTCACATATTCCCACAATGCTCACTTTCATTTTCTAGCAATGCTAAACATATTTTGATCAATATGCTTCTCATTCAGCAAGGAAACAAGGTGGTTTCTTCCAGTTCTTGAATAAATTGTCTAAGGATAATTGGACATTTTCTCTGCTGGACTATACATTATATCTTTATTCATTATTTATTGAGCACCCTGCTTCCTTCCATAAGAATTCCACTCCAATGCTTAATCATGGTATGGAAGTGATTCTGGGTTTTCAAAAGCTATTCTAGGAGAGGGCAAGTTCTGGCTGGTCCTACCAAGTTGGAAAGGTTTTAGTATAGACCTAGTGATAGGCTATATGGCTGTCATTTTGAAAGTAGCCTAGCCCAAGTGCAGAGAGGTTCAATCATCAGAAAGATGGTCATCAGGAATTGGAATTCTTTGGTCAAACTGACTCATAAGCAGGATAAGAAGGCATGAATCGATTGCAATCTGCATTCCTGGAAGAAGAGCTCACATCAATAAGTCTGAAGATACACTGAAGCAATGGGAACTGAGGAGGATATTAAATAGAAGTGAGAGAACTTGTCCTCAAGCAACTTAAAACCTAGCTGATGATTCAAGAAGAACACATATGAAGGAGTTAAGCCACAATGCAGGGCCATATATTATGATACAAACAAGAGTGGTCATGGAAGTCTTCATGGAGAGATAGAAATTGATCTGGGCCTTAAATGATCTATAGGATTTGGACAAGCAGTATGCTCAGCCATTTTAATACTTAATAAATATTTTTTTAAATTGAATTTGATGAATTGTTGAATTGAAATGTGGGAGCATCATAGGAGTGAGGACAAGACAACAACATGAATAAATGATGAGTCTAGACTAAGGATGGCATGATTTGGGTCAGGGAAGAGATTGCCTGGATGAAGTGGGGAGTGACGTTCACGTTAGAGAATAGTGCAAGATAAAATGGGCATTCATTATATAATGAGCATTTAGGAAGTCCCTGAAATACAGTTTTCTGGATGAGTTAGAACGTATGGTCATTTCCTATTTAAAGTGATGATATTAGAGGGGGATTGTGACTAAGATAATCTAATCAGATAACCCACTTTCATATTTGGTTTAGGAATGCATGATGTGATATATTTGGGCACAACGTTTCTTAATTATGTTTTTGTTTATTAAATTAGTTTCCTCTCCATGAGCAAACACCCCAGCTGAAAGTTGAGGTAAGTGACCCAGATGGTGAGGGAAGGAACCAACCTGGCAGTGAAAGTGGATTGTAGGTAATCCATATGTAGACAATTGAAAGTTAATTGTATATTAAAATCTTATTCCTGTTTACCAGAAGTCTTCACACTAAAAGCTGTCTCTATGTTTACTGGATAAGATGAAACAGTGTGTTCTCTCTATCTTCATTTATATTCTTTACAACCTCTGTTAGAGGCTGGAGTGACATGCCTGGCATAGTGATTGAGGGAAAAAAATAACCAACCATGTTTTTGTTTGGTCAAAATATAAAATAAGGAGAGCATTTTTAGGGTACATTTCAATTATGCTCCTTTAAAAAGGAGATTCAATATGTTGTGATTGAAAATCTGTGAATAAGGGAAACTGAGGCAAAGAATTCAGAAAATGATCAATATATTAGCAAGACTGGCAACTGCCAGAGAAAGAGGTCCAAGGATTCTCAGTGACTAGGGACCCTCAACTGAATTTACAGAGAATTTTTATGGACACAAATGAGGAACATCAGAATGGGAAACATAAACAAATAAGGAACATTGATCCCAGTTTGAGAAATGAGATATTGATTCTCAAAGGAGTTTACACTTTCTGATTGATTGGGGTATTTGGGGACTTTCCATGGTCATCATGGAAAGTTGTGCTAATTCTGTGTTAGGAACAAGGAACTTCCACAGCCCTGAGGGCTTGGAGATTTTCCAGCCCTAGGTAACCTATCATTACTATGACCTATAAGCTACAAAACTAAGCTTGTCAGAGACTCCCACTAGAAATTAGGATTTAGCCTGTAGCTCAGCTATGCAAAAATAGGAAAGTTATCTGACAGACGGATGGATGGAGCTAATTCACTGTCAGCCTGAACAGTCTTATATACTTCTTAGTGTACTGTGATTTTATAAGTATATAACTGATTCAAAAATTGATTAATATTCTACAATTTTGTCCCTTTGGAGACCTGTCTCCTATGAAGCACCTTTTTCAAAGACTCAATCTATCTGGAGATTTAATCTATATTTGCAGATAGTATGATCATGGAAGTGTAGAGCAGGTTATTAGAAATCATATAATTCAGCATATTCTCATTCTTGGGGTGCATTACCTCTACCATAATATATCTTGGAATCAATTTTGCGTGTGTTTTAATACAACAATTAGTGAAGAGCTGAACACAGGGAGGGAAAATGATAATACTAGCCAGGATAAAAAGTGCCCACTTAATTACAATGACTTATATGCCACTTCCTTGAAACCTGGAAAAAAAATAATCAGGAAGAGCGATCCCACCAGGAGACACTCTCCTGTGCATGGGTTTCAGATGTGTCTTGTCTTTTGTGTTCATGTGACCATTACCCCAAATTTCTAGTTACATTTTTTTTCCTATTAAACCCATGGAATGATTAAACACTGAAATTGGTAGTACTAAGTAGGTTATCCCACAAATTCCATACCAGCCAGGGGAAAGAAATGCAAAAACTGGGGGCAGCTAGGTGGTGCAGTGAATAGAGTACCACCCCTGGAGTCAGGAGGATCTGAATTCAAATTTGACCTTAGACACTTAACCCTTACTAACCATGTGACCTTGGGCAAGTCACTTAACCCCAATTGCCCTGCCCTCCCCCCTCCAAAAAAAAGCAAAAAAAAAAAAAGGCAAAGACTTCTGCACAAATGAAAACCTGGCCTGGAGTCACCAGCCCCCACAGTATCTCTAAAATCTACTGGTCCATTCCAGGGGCCGGTCTGTAATTGTAGGTAAGGGTCACATGGGTATAATTCTGAGGCAGGCCTGTAGTGCCATAGAGAACCTCAATCTTAGCAAAAGTAAAGGACTCTGCTTTATCTATGAACTATGGCCTAGCCTGCAGTCCTCCAAAGGCAAAGGATAACATAGCTAAGATAATCATAAGGGAGCAACAAAGGAGTTTGGAGTTTAGAAAGAAAATAAGTATCGTAACCAGTAAAATGTACAGCTACCACTTCCCCATGCTAGTCAATTTTTCAGAATTAGAAAGATGTGTGTTTGTTCCTCAAATTAGTTGAGCTACAGGATAAAGAGTAATAATATAAGACTCAAGAAAGCAAGGTGAGAAAGGGCTGGCTGTGGCCCTGGTCCTGGTGCAGTTCTGGCGATCCTACAGATGATGATCCCCAAAATGATAAAACCAAATATGAATGGCAAGGAGAAAAATATCCATTCACCCATAACTTCCAGACCTTTTGCACTTTCAAAAGAATTTACTCTGGTGTAGAGAGCTGGCCGGGATAGCGACAACCCTAGGCGACCTATAGCTGTCCTACCTTGTTGGCACAAGGGGCAGGTTTTATGTGTGAATAATGTTCTCCAATCTTGACTGCAGTCGGGTAGTTAGGAATATTTGAAAAGGGTCTTCCCAGGTGGGGTGGGTCCCACTGGTTTATTGGAAATTCTTGATATTAAAGTCAAAAATTCTAGCTTGGATTGCAGTCCCTGGACTGTGGAGTTCTTTTAGCCTGCTTTGTAATTCTCCAATGTAGGAAACAACAGATGTATATTTCTGGAACAAGTGACATTTTTTTTTAAACAATTGGGGTTAAGTAACTTGCTCAAGGTTACAGGGCCAGTTATTTCTGGGTGTGGTGCTAAGTATCTGAGCCCGGATTTGATCCCAGGTCATCCCGACTCTGGGGCCGGTGCTCTTACTCGCTGTGCTACCTGCCTGCCCCAAGTGACATTCTTGGGACAGTTTTGAAGGGGTTCTTCATTTCAGAACTGTTTCTCAGGTTCCAAGAGCATATAGGAAAACTTATTACAAACTCAACATAATTTAATACAACCATTCTAGCTCAAGCCTTATGGTTCTGATTTTATCAATAGAGCTATAAGAAGAAATAAAGAACTTAAAAAGAAGAAATTAAGAATGCACAATTCACCTGAAACTTCAGAGAATTTCAATTGTTATATCATGAAGTTCTGAATTGGATGAGTCCTTCTTCTTCTTAAAATTTTTAGATAGATACTTCAAACTGGAAAATAATTTCACTCTCTTCACAATTATCAATGCAATTTTACATGTAAAATTCTTAATCCAGTTTTGAAAACTATGTCACACCTCCCTTTAAATCTCCCTTATGGGGACAATATACCCATGTAACTGTGAAAGAATGAGATACTTCACGAATTTAATCTCAGAAACATAAACATATAACTATTAGCAAGGGGGATAAGGATAACAAAGTTAGAAAGTCATCAAATTCAGACTGAGAACAGTAAAATCTGTCATATTTGCACTCCATTATAGCAACCAAGATGTTTTGGTATTTATCTCTCAAATAATATCTATCTGTCATGTTAACAAAAGTTTTCTATGAAAGAAAAAGGAAAGACATGGTTATGATGATATCAAGACCACCCCTTCAAGGGCACAAAGGGACCTGAATTCACAACAGGGAAAAATTCCCTTAGTTTTGTTTTGATTCTAGGCTAAAGGGACAATTAACAGCCAATTAATGCTCCATGCTGTTCACAGGGTGTCAAAAACCAGAAAATTATCTAGGTGGGAAATTTTCCTATTGAAAAACAAAGTAGCTCAATGGGAAATTGAATCAAGAAGATCCTCCTTCACCTTCTCAAGGCTGCCCTATCAACTTTCTCCTAAGGACAAACATCCACATGGTAGCAATCTTCAGACTGCAGGATATGGTGGATTATTGACTTTGCAATCTTACAAGTAGTCCTGAAATAAAAAATTCAGAACTACATCAAATTAAAGTCCCACAAGATTCCACTTTAAATAGCAAAACTTCATTAATAATATGTTAGGGTAGGATATAATTATTGTGTGTATCTGATAATAATCATTAACTGTATTAGTTCAAATTCATATAATATTCACTAACAGATAATTCTCATATATCAATAAATGCATGATGGGTTTTATCATTTAAATATGTAACTTCCCCCTTGATCTGCTTTGTAGATAGAATAAAGGAAGGGGAAGTACATCTAGCCACTTTAAATGGCCTTTAGAGTACAGCTTGCCAATAGGAGTTTTAAGTTCTAGAAAAGCTTTAGGGCAGCTGGGTGGTACAATGAATAGAGCACCAGCCCTGGAGTCAGGAGGACCTAAGTTCAAACCTGGCCTCAGACACTTAACACATGTACTAGCTGTGTGACCTTGGACAAGTAACTTAACCCCAATTGCTCTGCATTCCCCCCTGCAAAAAAGAAAAAAATTCCATAGAAAAGCTTTAATCCATCAAGTAAGTGAATGGATACTTTATAGTAACCAGACTGAGGCTTACATATGAAATCAACATGCAGGTGTCTACATGGGGCATAAGGTAAAGGGCAACTACCACAGAAAATGGAGGAAAAGCGAGTTGATTAAATGTTCTATAATTCAGACCAGCAGCACAAATACCACATTCTGGATCTTTATATTAATATAATGAACACTAGTTTACACACCTATAGTAGGTAGTTGGTTCAAAAATATATCTTCACTGCATTCTAATTATTAAAAGATGTAATTTAATGATTTTCTAAATTATTGCAGATGAAACTCATTTATTATTTAAAATTTAACTTGTAAATGTTTCACTTTGGCTAAGATAGGTCCTGGTTCCTTAAACTGCAGCACTACAGAGTTTCACAACATGCTGTCAGTAGAGCTAGTAAGATTTTATCCCAAGAAATCACACATACAAAGATCTCCTATGAGGATATGACTATTCTTTTCTCCCAGCAGTGAGTTATTATCATTATTATTATTTTCCAATTTAAAACAAAATATACTATTAAACAATTAGCAATTTTCAAACATATAGTAACATTATATATCAGAAAACTTTATAATCTAACAGCATTCAGATTAAAAAGGGAAGTAATTTGCCTTAACTATTCCCAGGCTTCATAATACAAGAGAAAATTTTGCACACCCAGTATCATGTATTTAAAACATGAAATTTATTACCAATCAGATGACAATAATTCAATAGAATACATTTTATTATATTACAGAGAAAATCATTCATCAGATTTCCTTTGGTATTTTACTAATCATATCCAATGACATTTAAAACCCAGTACAGAGTTATTCCATATGAAGTAATTAAAGTCAATTAAAGAAGTAACAATAGTTCACTTATATAGTGCTTACTACATGCCAGACTTTTTTTCTAGTTCTTAAAGATTACTTTTAAAAAATTCAAAGGCTTATTTTCTATAGTACTTTAAAATGTTTAGATTATGATTTCTCAGTTATTACTCAAACCACTTGCTAATTTATGTTACAAGGAAGTTATAAATAGTAAGACCAAAGTCTTTCCTTTTAGGAGGTTAGCTTAGAGGAAAATATAGCCCATTGGATATTTAATAGTTTTTAAACAATCCTGTTGTCTTTTAGCAATCTAATTCATAGGATACAAAAGTTATTTTAGCCAAATGACATCAATTTGGTTGATTTCAATGTAACCATTCATTGTTTTAGATTTTCACAGAATAAGTTCTTTCATACAGTCAACAAGATATTCTAACTTTTCCAAGCACTGTGGATTACAGTTCTTGTTGGAGGAGTGGGGGTGAGGGGTCCTCAAATCTGTTATTAAATCATAAGAATTCTACATTTTAAGACAAAAGGCACTTTGCTATTACAATTTTTCAAAGACTATCATACTTATTGTAATTACTCAATAGGGAGGAGGACTAACATTATTTCACAATAATTTAGAAAAATTTCACATTACAGCATGTAATTAGAAGCATATTCTTCCAATTAAAAGAGAATTCACAGTTCTAATCACATCTGATATTCTCCCAAATTCCACAATACAAGAAAAAATAAAAGCCTAAAGTATATCAAGATTGCTTTGTTTTTTAAACAAAGCATCAAACTTCTCAGATTTCATCTATGTGTTGTATCTTAAGTTATCCTTCTTAGAAAATTATTCATGCTATTACTTTCAATATGTTATTTAATCTAAAACCCAATAAAGTTATTTAACATTTATACAGTAACCACTACGCTAAGCACTTTAGAATCATTTTATTGCTCCAACAACCCTGGGAGGTTGGTGCTGTAATTTATTATCTCCTTTACATATAAAGAAAACTGATTAAATTCTCTAATATACCACAATTATAATGTAGTTTCAGAACAAAATTTTGACAAGATCAAAGCCATATTTATAATCCCCAATGATAATATTTAAATCTCAATTTTCCAAGAGTCCAATGTTTTCTGTTTATTTGTGCTTTAATTCTTCAAAATTCAATGTTTTAAATATATATTACAAAGTTTCTTAACCCCACAAATTGACAAATGATGCTGAAACTATAATTGCTGACAATGAACAGTAAATATCACATTGGTTTTAATTAAAACAATTAATGTAAATTTAATAACAGTAATGTAAATTGTAAATAATTTAAATTGAATAACAGTACCTTTGATTGACGTATACTTGTATACTGATACAAAATATTTGATGTTTAAAAAGACTGTCATATCAATTTTACTAACTCTTTGATAGTGAAGCAAATTGCTGCAGCAATAAGAGAAGACAAAGGGCAAAAATCTTTAGCACTCTTTTTTTTTTTTCCAGGGGTCCTCTAGGTTACTCCAATCAAACTAGATAAAGGGAAAGAGGAAAAGAAAAAAATGACTTCCACAGTCAAAATAGGACAAAGAGAAGATCTTGTAGGTCTCCCCAGAGATAAAGGGAGAAAAAAACAGATAAAGGGAGAAAAAGACTTTCCCATTCGAGATAGTACAAAGGGATAAAGGGAGAAAAAAACAGATAAAGGGAGAAAAAGACTTTCCCATTCGAGATAGTACAAAGGGACAGTTCCCTAGGGCTTAACTGGGCTCAGGGAAAATTGGATTGAACTTAAAAGCAAACTTCACTTTTCCCAAAGTTGTAGTATGAATGATAGCAGAACAAGCCATTACTCACAATGTTCCATACTAGAGTCAAAGTACAGGAAGCCCTTGTTACATCAATGCCTATAACTATGAGAATAGAGGAGACTACTGAACTCTGCATGAAAGGTATTTCTTCAATGACACTGCAGAAATGGAGGAGCTGTCTCTGGTTCTGAAAAAGGTGACCCCCCCCCCCCCCAAACAAACCCCCATACAAGGTTCTGAGAAGCACTTCTTAATTTCTACATATGTGTGGTACAAAAAGTCAAATTAACGTCTATTTGTTTTATACTACATGGCTAAAACTTACATAATAACTATTTCAGTAAGCTGAAAAAGAAAATCATAACAGAGAGAGCATAGGAGAGTCTGCCATGAACCAAAAGTCAATTTCACAGATTAGTAAAATGGCAGTTGATGAAATTACCATTTAGCAACTAGATCTATAAAATTCTTTAATGAGTAGGACTATCTGTTTGACTGAAAGGCAGAGTGGTTCAGGAATTTGACAGTGAAACCACGACTGTTTTCAAAGGAAGCCTAGATATGTGTACATGGTGACCTTTATTTTCAGAGTTCTGTTGTTTCATTGATCTTTTATACTTTGCTATCTGATTAAACACTTAACATACCCCGTAACTCAGTAGGGTTTTATCACAGATGGCTCTTGAAAAAAACTGCATCATTAAAAAAATATATATAATGCACTAATGAAGGAATTAAGTTGAGGTGGAAGGGGAATGTGAAAGAAAACAAAGCAGATTTTTTGTTATACTGGTGGAAAGAGGAGATAGAACCACTAGTCAGAGTGAATGGAATATGATAATGTATGACAAATAAATGGCAGAACCATTTAACTCTTGTTTTCTCTGTCCAACAGAATGATCTTTAGTTCAGAACAACAAACTAAATGTCTAATAGGGAGTTGAAACTTGGAGATGATCCCTTGTTTTTTCTTGATGAATTATGAAAAACTACCCCCAAAGGCACTGGAAAAACTGGAAGATGTGATCGCAGACCCATTGTCCATGATCTCTGAAAGACTGCAGAGAATGACAGGGATATTGCCAAGTACAAAGAATGCAAAAAAGTCTGATTTCCAAAAAAAATGTAAAAGAGTAGACTGAAAAATTGTAGGCTAATGATTTTGAATTTAAGTTCTAGCAAAAATCTAGAACAGATTATTAAAGAAATGGCTAGTAAATGTCTAGAAAAAGAAAGAATTGGTCATAAAGAATCTGCCTTGGTTTCCTCATCTATTAAATGAGGATAATAACAGTACCTAACTCAAGGGTCATTGTGAGGATAAAATGAGATAACATTTGTAAAGCACTCTGCAAGTCTTAAAGTACTACAAAAATATTAGCTATTAAGCAACAGTTTGAGAAAAATCTGGGGATTTTAGTAAATTCAGTTTGTTTACAAGTTCATTTTGTATCAACTGTGTGAGACTATTGCAGGAAACACTACTGAGATCTTTGACCACATTAAGATGCATAGTGCCCAAGACCAGGGAAGTGACAACTCCACTGTCTTCAGCCTTGGCCAGACTACATCTAGAGTGCTCTGTTCAGTTCTACCGTGTTTCCCCGATAATAAGACCTATCCCGAAAATAAGCCCTCCCCTTACTGTGTAAGATTCCTCTAAAATAAGCCCTCCCCCAAAAATAAGCCCTATTGAGATTGCTACTGTAGTGAAGGTTATCCCCTGCGCTACATGCTACATTACGGTGCCCTCTGTATGCACCGTCTCCCTTCCCCCCCGTGAAACGCACGCCGCGCTCCGAGCTGCATCCAATCAGAGCTGCAGCAGTGAGCGCGTCATCCTGTTCTTTATTGAATTCATTATTGAATAAAGGTACATTTTTTTGTTCACATTTACCTGTTTATTAAAATTGCTGTCAATGTTCATTAAAATAAGCCCTCCCCTGAAAATAAGCCCTCTGGTGTTTTTCTGTCCAAAAAAATATAATAAGACAGGGTCTTATTATTGGGGAAACACGGTATTAGACACAAAAGGTATATATAGCTTATTCTCTATTTCTATGCAGAATGCTATAGTGTAGAGACTGTATCTTTAATTTCTTTGGTAACCCTTCATGGCAACTTGCAGAGGGTAGGCATTTTATAAATGCCTATTTACAAAACTCTGATATTTAATAGCTGATTTGGCAGTTTTCCCCTTAACTCTAAAACTTAGAAAGGCCTGGCTTAGTACAAATGTCCTGGATGTTGGGAAGCTCAGTTGTCAGGCCCAGGATGTCACATTTATTCAAGGCTTGGTTCTATCAAGTGTCAAAGTTGAAATTTTCTCAACGTAATTTTTTTGTATAGATATACTTTGTGTTGTACTCTGACAACCTGTAAATCTAATTCTTATTTATCAAGTCATATTGTAATCATACTGATGGACCTGGATGTGTGTATTTGGGAATCCTAATGCAAGGCCTTTGGTAAAGCAAGAAACTAAAATACTCCATACACCCCCTCCCCCTTTGCCCCATAACCTTCTGTTATGTAAATAATCACTATTTATCTGCATGTTATATTTTTTTGTTGGCAGGCAACCCCACCCCCTTCATCATAATGTTGATATAAGTTTATGATATGATAATACATTATGACAAAATCCCACTGAAAGGTTACAGAAGCCTAATGCAAGGAAAGAGCACTAGATTCTGAAGTAATTGGCCATAGTTCAAATGTTAGCTCTACCACCATTCTGACCACAGGCAAGTCCCTGACTCTCTGGGCCTGTTTCTTCATCTGTAAAATGGAACTGGACTTGATGACTGGAGGTACCTTCCAGCTCTAAGTCTATATTCCTGTGACTTTCTATTTCCCATACCCCATTACATAATACTGGCACAAAGAGTGTTTCCAGTTCAATCAACTCAATCTCCTCTCACAGACTGTCAATGTAAAATTGAATGTGGCCCAGACTAAGGCAGAGAGGCCCTAGAACCTTGCAGAGGGGCCTTGTCTTGAAGTGCCCACCAGAAATCATACACCAATTCCCCTTAAACCTGCTAGAGGGGACCCCTACTAGGTTCCTTGGAAACCACCTAATAGGCCCTGATAGATTCAAGTCTATTTATGTTTGTATCCAAGGCTTTGCTAAGGGATCATGGCTTCACTTGGCTTCACTAAGAACAATACTAAGGCTTCGCTTCAATAGGAACAATACTAATGGCACTGTACCCCCTTAGAAACATACTCTGTTTGTCAGCAATACTTAGGTCTATAAAAAGGCATCTTACAGAAGACTCAAGGCTGTCTTCCCTATTGGGGAGGCAGTCACCAGCTGGTAACTAAATACTCCTATTAAATTTCAAGTGGGATTGCTGTTATGTCCATTTCATTTGTCCACTACAGTTTCAGCATTTATGGAATAAAGGAAAAAGTTCAGAAGCCTCCCTTCCATCTGAGTACCACACTACCCATCAAAAGGATAACAAGGCAAATCTCTCCACCACATCCTTACCTGAGGAAAATAAACATGGCTTTCCTGTAAGAGATTCCATCAACTTGCTCATAGTAGTCTAGAAATGGCTTGATGGCATCAATGAGGCCACGGTGCAATTTATCCATTTCATCAAATATGAAAACAGATCTTGCACATGCACTCACATTGCCCCGAATCCACTTTTGTAGCTGCTCCTGTACCAAGAGAAGAAAGGTCATCTGAAACCTTGATTGGGAGGTGAAGGACAGAGGGAGTGGGAATGGGCTGAAGGCAGTGACTGAGAAGGAAGAGTACTCTTCCCATTAAGAGCTCTTGTTTCTATGATGCTCTAAGGTTTGCAAAGTGTTTCAATAGATTGCCTCATTGGACCTCACAACTATAGGAGGCAAATACTAAAGGTGGTATTATCTCATATTACAGATGAGAAATTGTGGTTCAGAGAAGTTAGTTAAGTGACTCACTGAAGACAAGTTAATAAGCAATGGGTCTGAATGCATTCCTGGCTCAAGCCCTGCATACTGGGTTCTTCAGAGGATGCCTGCGTGCTCAAAAGGTTTACAAAGTACTTCCTATGAATTATGACATCTGACACTCTGAGGTAAGTAATATAAGCATTATTCTTCCCATTTCTACTATAATAGTTGTGGAAACTGAGATTCAGATAGGTTGCAAGTCAATTAACCCCAACTGCCTTCCAAAACAAAACAAAAAGCAAAAAAAAAAAAAGTCTAGATGGGAAATATAAGAAGGGAAAATTTGTTATTCAGTTGTTTTTCATTCATGTCTGACTCTTTGTGACCCTATTTGGGGTTTTCTTGGCAAAGATACTGGAGTGGTTTGTTATTTCCTTGCCTAGTTCATTTTACATATGAAGAAACTGAGGCAAACAGGGTTAAGTGACTTGCCCAGAATCACACAGCCAGGAAGTGTCTGAGACCAGTTTTTAACTCATGAAGCAGAAAAAAGACCAAAAAAAAATTCACCACTAGTGATTTAGGATAGTGTTTTACCACTAAATCTAGTGATTTAGTGATAGATCAATTCTAGGTTCTAACTCACAATTTTTAGATATTGTCTAGGAAGAAAAACTCCCAGTAAGCAAAAAGTCAACATGAACAAATAGGTATAACTCCAACAAAGGACCCTATAAGTTAGAGCTGGAGTACCTTGGGTCACCTAGTCTAATCTTTTTATTTTAGAAATGGGGAAACTGAAGCCCAGAGAATTAAAATAACTTGACCAAAGTCATAAAGGAAATTTTTTTTTTTAAAGCAATTGGGGTTAAGTAACTTGTTCAAGGTAACACAGCCAGTTATTTCTGGGTGTGGTGCTAAGTATCTGAGCCCAGATTTGATCCCCAGGTCATCCCAAGACTGGAGCCGGTGCTCTTACTCACTGAGCCACCTAGCGGCCCCACAAAGGAAATTTTTTAAAGATTCACAGGCTTAAGGAGAAAATACTTCACGAAATGGCTAAGTTAACATTTGCTTACTTTGATGCTATTAAGTAAGAGGTAAATTTAAAAGTCCTACCCTCATGCTCCTAAATGAAAGGCAGTAATGTTTCTAAAGATCTTTTTCCCCCCAGGAGGTTATATTAAAAAGGCACAGTCATCTATTTTTGCTAACCTACCAATATTAGGAAAAGACTTGGAAGAAGAGCAGTTTTCTTTTCCAGATTCTTCTGTTTTGGTTTCTATTTCTTAAAGATTGTTGTGGTACTTTGGAACTGTACTTCCTCGTTCGGTTAAGTTTCTATTTCTTATAAGCAAGAACTATGGGAAGTTATTAATTCTGTTAATAACAGAATAAAAACACAATTTAAAGTTTAACCTAATGGACAATTTCAAAAAAATAAAATGGAAAAAAGTTCCCAAGTTAATTTCATAAATAAAAAAGAAAGCAACACAAAGTGACTAGGGACAAAAAGTTATTTTAGCAAAGTGTTTCACTATACAGGCTAGGAAATGCAGATCTCAAAGGAGATAAGGAGTACTGCAATGAAGAAGCATGAGTTAGCAGTCTGCCAACACTGGGTTTAGTGCATAGGGATCTGAAAGGAGTCAGTTCTCTTGCCTGATACAGTTTTATCTGCTGCTCATGCGGAAAGTGCAGCGTAGAAACAAACAGGTGGACGAAGTTACTCTTGAGTCCTTTTGGGTGAAGATTTTCAGCCACAATCTGACTGACAAAGTTCTTGCCTGTGCCAGCCCAGCCATGTAAAGAGAGAGTCAGTGGTTTCTTTGGATTCTTGTTGTTACTGAAGCCAGTCAATGCTTTAAGAATCACCTCTCTAGCCAGGTGCTGTCCAAACAGTTTCTCTTCTAAATCTAATTTCAGTGCTGAATGAGCCCCAGAAAAAAAAGAGAGAGACACACATTAAAAACAGATCAGGATGATGACAAGGAGCTCAGTTTTTACTTGGGATTCTAGGCCAAGGTGATCAAAAGTAAATGACTTAGAAGGGTTTCTAATAAGCCCCATAGATAAAGCCCAACTGTGCAAGCAAAATAAAGTCACTTTGTAAACATTCAGAATCACTCAATCTTAGATCGTATCTCCACTTTCTGAGAAGTGTTTTGCACAAATCTACATTCCTGTTGGCCAGCTTCATCCTAAGACAAAGCACACAAACCTATCACAACTTTCTTCCCAGTTTTTCTCGAAAAATACTCTGCAAAGGACTGCTCTGCTCCAACTACACCCGTGCAAAGAAACCAAGTGCAAATGTTCCCTTTGGACCAGATTCCAAAAGGGTTCTTTCTTATTCCAAACGCTTACCAAGCCTAGCATCGACAGAGGCGGCTAGGGGGAGAGAGAGCACAGATAATAATTATCACTCACAAATGCTACCATTTCAGCTTCTTTTGACATCCAGAATTTAAGTTCTTATCTGAGTTCTCATCTGTTAGGGTAATGTCAAGCAATGTCAAGGGTAAAGTTGCGATAAGAGCCCCAAACTGTGGAATCGGTGCAGACAATAAATACTGCAATCAAGGCGTTCACGTCCCACTTTCTTTTACTTAGCTCCAATTGGCACGCTTCCCTGTCCCTCCCCAAACTAAGACATTCCTAATGTAATTCTGGTTTTAAGAGTTGCATTTCTCATCAACTCTTCCTTTACTTGATGTGTCCTAGTGCTATCCCCCTGCTTTGGCGTTCGGACCACCCACAGGGTCGCTCCCCTGCCCTCCCCAGTCCCAATGACCCTCGCTGGGGGCCGAGATCCCCACCCGTTCTCCCATCTGTAGCACGATCCATCACACCCTGAAATCCAAAGATTCTGCCCGGAAGCAGCCCCCGTCCCCCCGAGGCTGCGTCCTGGCGGTCGGGGATCTCCCCGCACGCGCACGCCGCCCTCCCCAGGCCCGCCGAGCAAGGCTGCGCCGCCCCGACCCCCAGCTCGGCCGCAGCCCGCTACCGGAGGCGTTGAGCGGCTGCTCCTCGCGGCAGCACTCCACGAAGCGGCAGTAGAAGTTCGGGTAGGAGAGGTAGCCGGTGAGGGCTGAAGCGGCCCCGATGGCGATGCCCACGGTGATGGGCTCGAACGGCTCGGCCCATGGCGTCATGAGCAGCAGCAGCAGCAGAGGCAGCGGCGACGGCGGCAAAGCCGGCCGGTGGCGCGGTCCCATCGCTACCGCACACAGCACACCTTACTGCCCGGGCTCCATGAGCCGGGCTTCTGCCCCGCGCGTCACTTCCGCTGGTTCCGAAAGGCGCGCGGGACCCTCCCCATGCGATGCCATTTTTGTTTGAAGCGGGGGAGGAGCCGAAATTCTCGCCTGCCTTCCGCCATTTTTGTGAGGGGCAGGCCACGGTCATCTTGGAGGAATTGTGGGACTGGAAGTAGCACGGCTTCCGGATGCTTGGCGAGTCAACCAAACCTACCTACGGCCCAACGTCACGTGTCCGGGAGACGAACAATCGCTTTTCTGGGACCAGCGCGGGCTTAAGAGAGTGGGCGGAACTTTGCGTTGTAAGACTCTTGGATCGAGTCCAGTTCCAACTCATCTCCTTCCTCCTTGGGTCCTGGGACGAGTCCCTGCACTTCTTTGGGCCTCAGTTTCCTCATCTGTAGAATGAGGAGGTGGGGCGATCATCTCCCTAGCGTCTGATTCTGGCCCTAAACCTGTGACCAGAAAAAAACCCGTGACCAGAAATCTAGAGGACAGGGATCCGAAATCCGTCTCAGAACTTACTACGTGGCAAAGTCCTTGACTTTCCTCCTGTGTAAAACGTGCTACTGAGTCCCTCACCACCGGCTATGAAGGTGAATTGAGGAAGTCGAAGTGTATGTCAAGTACTCTGACTCAAGAAAATTGAGATCCAGACTTAGTGATCACAGAGTCCGAGTTGAAAGGTACCTTACATATGGCCCAGTCTAAGACTGCACCAGACAGAAATACAAAAATACCCAAGTAATGGTCATTTGACCTTTGCTTGAAGACTTTCAGTTCAGGAGAAGCTAATACATCCCCAGGTTGTTCACTTTACTTTTGTATACTTCTTATGGTTAGACCAATGCTAATGTTTGAAGAAGTCTGAGCAGTGGCAAGGCCATTGTTGCTAGTGCTATCTTTTCCTTTTCTGCAAAAAACAGCAAAACAATATTGAGCTATATCACTGGTAGCTTCCAGTTCTGAAGTACACTAGGGTTGACTTTAAACCCGGTTGAGCTCTGCTTGAATCTTCCCACAGGAGGCATTTGCCTGAGGCCATAAGCCTTTCATTATAGCTCAGCCCAAATCTCAGTTACTCCCCTAGCCCTCCTTTGTCCAGCTACTTTCCACCCTTGATCCTCGTAAAATATCTATACCCAAATCTGTAACCCTTAAACTAGCCTAGCCCTCCATTGTCTGTCATCTCCAAGTAGTCTCCAGCTATTTCCCACCCTTAATCTCTCATGACAGGAGTCTGACCTCATTTCATTCCTCCTGAAGACCCTTCCCAAACTCCTCCTCTAGGCCACCCCTAAAATCCTCCTACAACGTTTCTGTATATAAGCTCCATCTTGCCTCCATGAAGAATTATCTAGTGCAGATTCATTGTGTCAGATTATTTTGGCTTGCTTGTGCAATACAAGCGTCACAGATACAGAGGCTCCTTAAGAGTCAACCCATTATGGCAAATCTTTAATGAACTTTGCTTTATTTTGTCTGAGAGAAGGCTTGAGTCAAATTCATTCGGCAGGACCAGCATGTTGGTATTTTGGGGTCTTGTGCATCCCTAACCCTATACCTCAACATTTATGGTTCCCTGACCTCAACACAGTCACTAAATGAGGAGTGGTAATTCATCTCTTTCCCGATTCCATTTTCTTTCGTGATAAAATTAAGGGGATAGACAAAATTATTTTTAAGATTCTCTCCACCTCTAAGTTCCAGGAGCCTAAGTGTACCTAGCCTAAAGTACCAGGACTCAGATGCAAAGAAGCAACCTTGATTTTTGGAGTGTCTTCCAGTACAAGATTATGGTTATACCATACTTTAAAATAAAATAAATAAAATAATTGAAGCTTCAAGTACAGTCTTAGTGACAAACTGTGTTTTCCAAGAATTACCTTAAAAAATGAGGAAGTTCATTACCAATTAGACTTGCCACTGGGTGATGAATACTTCATCTATGGCAACCCATGAAACAAAGAAAAATACCAAGATTTATTAGTTAGCTGAAGGTATTTAGAATACAGGCCCCCTGACTCTGAGTCCAGAGATCTTTCCTCTACACCATTGCAGTGGAATCCCAGTTTGAGGTTTTTTTATTTAAATCAATGAATATTAAGGTCAGCCATGCCAGCTAATTACAAGCTTTGTTAGGAATTACCAGTCTGGAAAGATTTCAAGTATTGGTCCAGAGATGACATACAGTGTCTGTGTTCTGAGTAACAGCCTGGTTAAGTATGGAAAGGCCCATCAACAGATGGTTGGTTACTAGATGAAGAATTTTTTTTTTGGCACAGATGTTTGGTTTATGATCTGCTATGGTGAAGAGAGTAATCACAATGATGAATCACATGTCCTTGGAAGTATTAAAGCATGAGTAAAACTCTGTACTTTGAGGAGTGAGAGGAGGGGAGGAGAGGAAGGCAGAGAGATATCTCAAAAGAAGATTGGTCTTAGAATCAGAAGAAATGGGTTTGAGTTCCAGCTTTTCTACTTAACACTGAATGACCGGTACTTACATGGCCTTACTAGATCTGTTTTTCTCCTCTGTAAAATGAGAGGGTTAAACTAGATAATCAAATTCCTACCATTTCTACCATGCCATTATTCTTCTAGAGATAACCTATTAGCCACTTAGCTAGTTGGTTTATTTTCTATCTAAATTCTCAATAAAAAAAAAAGAATCCTTAATGGTAATCAGGTCTGTCTCATGAGACATCCAATTCCCCTTCTTACTTAAAAAAAATATATATCTATATCTATATATATATAGATAATTTTTGTTTCTATGTGACCTTTACTTCCAAATGTACTCTTTCTGCTTCCCTACTCAACAAATCATGTGTAATGTATGGTGCATGTGCAAAACCAATTTACTGTTACATTTGCTTACTAGGATTGATAGTACAGGAATAAGACTTCTACCCACTAATGGACTGATAATATTTATTGATAAATATTTTATAAACATTGACTCCTCTAGGCACAAACCACCAACCTAATTCCTAAAGGTATGGATAAGCTTGTCTCATATTAGTGCTCCCAAAGCCATGTATCTCCTTCCTCCGTGTCTGGCACATCACATCAATCCCTGCTCTTGAGCAAATAGAGGATAATGTTTGAGTTTCCAAGTGTGAGGAATGCAGGAGTCTGCTTTGGTGGCCTTCCAGTAGCAGGTTGTCTGTCAGTGAAGGATTCCAGTGGATTTTTTATAGTTCTAGCTAAAGGCAATTGATTATACCTAATTTCTGATCAGTGATCAATTACCTAATTAAGGTATATTCAAGGATAGATAATTGGTAGTTAATTACCCAAGCTTATGACTAAGTTGTTTTTCATTTTTTAAAATAAGCGTTTATTATGTGCTTACTATATGCCAGTTTAGGTCCTTAACATGTCTCAGTTTGACTGAGGCAAAGCCCATTCAGTGGTTAAGGACAGGTAAGAAATGAGGCAAAGAATGACCTCTTTTAATCAATTTGGGAGGGGAAGACCCTCAGGGTTTCTGGACAAAACAGAAACAATTGCTATTTATACTAATTCTGAGCCAATCAGGGCCCAAACAAATGACCTAGTGAGGCTTGGGCTGGGACCTATTGTTGGCCAATCAAGGAGAGCCAGAGTGATTTGGGTTTAAGGCTTAGTCCTTAAGAAAAAGAAAGGTTTCAGAGATCAAAATTTACATTCCCTTTAAGCAGAACACCAGCAAGTAAGGGTATCCTTACTTTCCCTATGGGTTTTCTGTTCCCTATGTGAAAAGAGGGAAAGAAACAGAGATAAATAAATCTGAGCTTTATAAACTGTAAGTACAAAGTTAGTGGCAGGTGGAGTGGAGGTGGGGTAGGAATGAGCACCTGAGCTATGCCTTAAAAAGAGGAAGAGATTCCAAGAACTGTGGTAAAGAGCAAAGGCACTGGTGGAAAATGGAATGACAAAGGAAGAGCAAGTAATGAGAGCCAGAGTGATTTGGGTTTAAGGCATGGTCCTTAAGAAAGAAATCTAGCCCTTAAACCTCAAGCTATCTTGCAATGTTTCAATGATCAAAATTTATGTTCCTTTGGTCAGAGCACTTTCAGATAAGGGTATGATACCCTATGTGACAGAGGGAGAGAAAGAGGGAGGGATAGAGGGAAGGAAGGAAGGAAAGAAGGAGCTACATTGCCTAACTAGAACTGACTAGTTGGGTCCCCAGTGGGGCAGTTACTACTACTCACAGGTTGTGTTTTGTCCTTTGTTCTTGAAGAAGACCATAACATCAGGAAGATGATGCCATGACTTGCACAGTTTCACTCTCTCCTCCGGAGCCATCTGGGTTTATTGGCAAGATGTAGGTCTGACCAACTGGAGATAGCTCCACTGGAAATACTAATAGTAGAAAGAAAGACAGTGACTGTCCTACAAGAATTTAAATTCTAATGAGGAAAGATCACCCCATTAAAGGGAGCTGAAAAAGTGGGAAGAGAGGAAATGGAAACCAGTGCAGGGGTAGGGGATGGTAGAGGAAGTCCCCAGTGAAGCCTTGACAGGAATCAGACATGGCTAGTTTGGATGCCCTCCTTAAATCAAGCTTCTAGAAGGAGCCATCTAATTTGAAGGAAAGACTGCAGGGGAGAAGTACTTCCAATATGTGAATTCCAGAGTTGCAGTGAGACTTCAAGATAAAGAACTGGGATGGTAAATGGCAGACCAGGGCCAAAGACAACCTGAAGAGATAACCTCAACTAGTGGTTATCTGAGGGTATATATGTGGTTTTCCAGATCTGGGGTATACACATGTTGTTTACCAAACTAAGCCACAAAGATATTTATCTTGTTAAAAAAAAACAAACAAATTAATCACAGAATGGAATCCTGTTAGGGCAGCTAGGTGTTGAAGTGGATAGAGTGCCTGGCCTGGAGTTAGGAGGACTCATATTCCTGAGTTTATATCTTACCTCAAAACACTTACTAGCTGTATGACCTTGGGCAAGTCACTTAACCCTGGTTGCCTCAGTTTCCTCATCTGCAAAATGAACTGCAGAAGGATATGGCAAACCACTCTAGTATCTTTACCAGGAAAACCCCAAATGGGATCACAAAGAGTTGGACATAACTGAAAAAACTACTGAAGTAGAATCCAGTTTAAAAAATAGTTACTTAAACCATTGTTATCCCTATACCATCTCCTATAACATTTTTATGTCTTTTTTTTTTTTTAGTCTTTTTTTTTTTGTGGGTGGGGGGGGTCAGGGGAAAAGCAGGTCAATTGGGGTTAAGTGATTTGCCCAAGGTCACACAGCTAGTAAGTGTCAAGTGTCTGAGGTTGGATTTGAACTTAGGTCCTCCTGACTCCAGAGCTGGTATTCTATTCACTGCATCACCTAGCTGCCCCCATCTCCTATAACATTAACAAAGAAAGAGAAAAAAAATAACTCAGCATTAATGACCAATGCATCAATCAAGTCTAATAGTATATGTTTCACATGCATAATCTTCCATCTCTGCAAAGAAGTACATTATTTAAACTATTTTTCAGGCCCAAGCTTGGTTATTATAATCAAATAGGGTTTAGTTTGGGGATTTTTGTTGTTGATGCTTTTTCTACATTGTTGTAGTCATATATGTTTTAATGGTTCTGTTTACTTCACTCTGCTTTAGTCATATAAGCCTTTCCATGCTTCTTGGAATTCTTCATATTCATCATTTCTTACAACATCATTTCTTACATTAATTCATGTACCACAATTTGTTTAAACATTTCTAAATTAATGAGCATCTTCCTAGTTCCTAATTTTTTTTTTAACTTTTATTAGAATTTTAGTATATGTTAGACCTTTCTTTATGTCTTTGGCCTTCTTGACATATCTGCACAACTCTAGATCAAAGGGCATAAATTTATTTTTTAGCATAATTCCAAATTGCTTTCTAGAAAGGCTGACCCAATTCATAGCTCCCCCAAAAGTATATTAATTTGTCTACCTTCTTCTAGTATCTCAAACATTTTCTATTCCTATTTTTTGGTCATCTTTGCCATTTGCTGGGTATAAAATGAAACCTCAGTGTTGCTTTGCTTTGCATTTCTCTTCTTAGCGATTTGAAGCAATCTTTGGTATGATTGCTAATAATATGTAAGTCTTCCTTTCAGAACTTTTCTTCATATCCTTTTATTTTGTTTTGGTAGTGTTTCCTTTTAAAAATTCAACATTATTTTATTTTCAGTTTTAATCCTCTCTCTTCCCTTATTCCCCAACCCACAGAGGGGAAAATCCTCCCACAAAAACTCATTTTTTTTTTTTCCAGATCCTGGGTTATCTTGATTGTGTTTCCACAATATTCAAATTGTTTCTTTCTGGCAGCTTGGAATATTCTCTCCTTAATCTGGGAATTCCGGGACCTGGCTATAATATTCCTAGGAGTTTTCTTTTGGGGATATTTTTCAAGAGGTGATTATTGAATTCTTTCAGTTTCTATTTTGCCCTCTAGATCTAAAACATCAGGGCAGTTTTCTTTCAGAACTTCCTGGAGGATGATTTCTAAATTCTTACTTTGATCATGGCTTTCAGGTAGTCCAATAATTTTTAAATTATCTCTCCTGGATCTATTTTCCAGGTCAGTGGTTTTTCCCATGAGATATTTCACATTGCCTTCTATTCTTTCATTTGTTTGGATCAAGATGTTTAACAGCATCTTGATTTCTCATAAAGTCATTAGCTTCCATTTGCTCCAATCTAATCTGAAGCAATGATTCTCCTCATTGAGCTTTTGAGATTTTTTTTCCATCTAGAAAATTTGGCTTTTTAAGGCATTCTTCTCCTCATTGTCTTTTTGAGCCTCTTTTGCCATTTGAGTTAGTCTATTTTTTTTAAGGTGTGATTTTCCTCAGTCAGGCTGTTGACTCTCATTTCATAATTTTCTTGCATTGTTCTCATTTCTCTTCCCAATTTTTCCTCCACTTCTCTTATCTGCTTCTTAAGATCCTCTATGGCTTGTAACTAGCTTGTATTTTCCTTTGAAGCTTTTGGTGCAGGAGTTCTGACTTCACTATCTTACTCCTGTTCCATGCTTTGCTCCTTTTTGTCCCCAAAATAGGACTGTAATGTTGGAATCTTCTGTCTGCTTTGTTTCCTTTGCCTGGTCATGTTGCCCCTCAGTCACTTGACCCCTGGGATTTTTGCCACAGTAGGACTCTGCCACCAGACAGGGGAGCTTTCTTGCCAAATTCTAGAGTTTTCTCAGCTGCTGGAGGTATTAGATGGGTGCCCTCTCTGACGTCTCCATATGCTCTGGCAAGCTGTACACACACCCCAGGACCTCCACTCTAGACTGCAATCCAGATCCAAGCAGGTTAAAGCAAGAGTGATTACCCCTCAGACTGGTGCTTGGTCCCCCTACACTCTGCAGGCCAGGAGCTGAAAGTGCCACATGGTGCTGGCTGGCTGTGCTGGTGGCAAAAGCCAATGCACTCCCACTTACTTGGTCTCAAAGTCCAGACTGCACTGACCTCTCACTTTGTGCTTCGAATCTATGTGTTGATAATTCTGGAAATGGCCACAGCTGCTGCTGATCTGGAGTCCCTCCACCAGGGGCTGGTTAAGCCTGCCCTGGAGCTAAAGCCTTGGTGTGGGGCTGGGCTTGGCTCCCAGAGTGCTGCGGTGGCCCATTGCTGCCAGCCTGATGGTCTGCCCTCAGTGGGAGGTTAGCTTCTCTGTGTCATTTTGTGAGTTCTGCAGCTCCACAGTTTGTTCAGAGTCCCCTTTTTACATTGATTGGGGAAGGTGGAAGCCAGAGCTGCTGGGAGGTCATGCTTCTACTGCGCCATCTTGACTCCCGCCCTCCCCTGCCCCAACTCATTTAAATACCTCTAGTCATGCAAAACAAATTCCCCTATTAACCATGTCCAAAATAAAGGAAGAAAAAAAAAGAAAAGAAAATATGTTTCTTTCAATCTTCAATCTGAATCCATCATTTCTCAATGTGGAGGTAGATAATATGTTTCGTCATGACTCTTTTTGAATAGTGATTGGTCATTGTGTTAATCAGAGTTAAAGTCTTTCAAAATTGATAAACTTTTTAATGTTGCTGTTATTAAATAAATGTTTCTTGTGATTCTGCTCATTTCACTTTGCATCAGTTCATACAAGTATCCCATGTTCTTCTGAAACCAATCCCTTTATAATTTCTCTCCTTTGAAAAAATAATTCAATTTTATTTGTAGTTTCAGATTCTTTTCCTTTTCCCCTCTCCTACCCACTGGAAAGGAAAGATATAGAAAGTCCACTATAAACTTGAAACCATGTAAAACAAGTTTCACATTAGCCATGTTTAAAAAAAATAAGAAAAAGAAAGAGAAAAAATGTGCTTCAATCTGCACTCTGAGTACCATCAGTTCCCTAAACTGGAGATGGATAGCATTTTTTGTTAGTATTTTATTTTTTCACCAATTACATGAAAAATAATTTTCAACATTCAATTTTTTAAATTGAGTTCTAAATTCTTTTCCTTCCTATGCACCCCCTCATTGAGAAAGCAAGCAATTTGATATAGGTTATATATGTGTAGTAATACAAAATATATTTGTATGTTAATCATGCTGTAAAAGAAAACATAGACCAAAATAAAAATCCAAGAACAATAAAGTTAAAAAAGTATGCTTCAGGCAGCTAAGCGTCACAGTCAATGGTGCACCAGTCTTGGAGTCAGGAGGACCTGAGTTCAAATCCAGCCTCAGACTCTTAACACTTACTAAGAGTGTGACCTTGGGCAAGTCACTTAACCCCAATTGCCCCTCCAAAAAGCAAAAAAAAAAAGTATGCTTCAATCTTGACTCACACTACATCAGTTCTTTCTCTGGGGATGGTTAGTATTTTTTATCTTAAGTCCTTCAGAGCTGTCTTGGATCTATGTATTGCTAAGTCATTTGCCATTGATCAACCCCACAACATTGCTATTACTGTGTGCGATGTTCTCTGAGTTCTACTCATTTCACTTTGTATTGCTTTATGTGAGTTTTTCCAGGTTTTTCTGAGAGCATCTAACATTATTTCTTATAGAACAATAGGATTCTATCATAATCATATACCACAAATTGTTCAGTCCATTCTCCAACTTATGGGCATCCCTTCAATTTTCAATTCTTTGCCACCAGAAACAAGCTGCTATAAATATTTGGGCATAGTTCCAAATTGCTCTACATAATAGTTGAATCAGTTCACAACTCCACCAACATTAGTGGCTCAATTTTCCTACACTCCTCCAACATTTGTCATTTTTCTTTTCTATCCTAATAGGCGTGAGGCAGTACCTCCGAATTGTTTTAATTTGCATTTCTCCAATTAGTAGTGATTTAGAGCATTTTTTTTTTCATATGGCTATCAATAGCTTTGATCACTTCATCTGAAAACTGTTGGGGTTTTTTTTTTTTAGAATTTGTCAATTGGGGAATGGCTCTCATTTTTATAAAATTGACTCATTTCTCTATCTGAGAGATAAGACCTTAATCAGAGAAACTTCAATTATTTTTTACAGTAGTGATTGCTTAACCCATCCTATTTCCTTCTTGTTTATTCTTTTCTCTCTCCTTTCTCCCTGACCCTCCTCAAATTTGTTTTGCTTCTGAATACTGCCTCCCCCAATCCACTCTGCCTTCTATGAACACCACCCCCCTTTTCTTATTCCCTTCCCCTCCTACTTTCCTGTAGGGTAAGATAGATTTCTATACCCAATCGAGTGTGTATAGTATTCCTTCTTTGAGCCAATTCTAATGAGAGTAAGGTCCAGGCATTCCCCACCATATCCTCCATCTTCCACTTGTGTGTAAAAGCTTTTTCTGGCCTCTTCTATGTGAAATAATTTACCCCATTCTACTTCTCCCTTTCCCTTTCTACCTTTCTCACTTCCGAATTTTATTTTTTACCATCCCATCATATTCAACTCACACCTATGCTTTCTGTCTATATATGTTCCTTCTAACTGCCATAATAATGAGAAACTTCTTGTGAATTATTGTTTTTTCACATGTATTTTTTACATATATTTTTACATGTATTATTTTCCCATATAAGAATGTAAACAGTTCAACTTTATTAAGTCCCTTATGATTTTCCTTTCCTGTTTACCTTTTTATGCTTCTCTTGCATCTTGTATTTGGAAGTCAAATTTTCTATTTAGCTCTGGGCTTTTTGTCAGGAGTGCTTGAAAGTCCTCTATTTCATTGAATGCCCATTTCCCCCCTGAGGGATAATACTCAGTTTTGCTAGGTAGGTGATTCTTGGTTGTAATTGTAGCTCCTTTGCCTTCTAGATATCAAATGCCAATGCCTCTGATCCTTTAATGTAGAATTGTGTTATCTGTTATGCTAAATCTTGTGCTATCCTAACTGTGGCTCTATGATACTTGAATTGTTTCTTTCTGTCTTCTTGCAATATTTTTTTTCTTGACTTGGGAGCTCTGGAATTTGACTATAATATTCTTGGTAGTTTTCATTTTGGGATCTCTTTCAGGAGATGATTGGGGGATTCTTTCCATTTCTATTTTATCCTGTGGTTCTAGAATGTCAGAACAGTTTTCCTTGATAATTTCTTGAAAGATGATGTCTAGGCTCTTTTTTTGATCATAGCTTTTAGGAAATCCAATAATTTTAAAATTATGTCTCCTGGATCTATTTTCCAGGTCAGTTGTTTTTCTAATGAGATATCTTGTGTTATCTTCTATTTTTTTTATTTGTTTTGTTTTGTATTATTGTTACCTGAAGTCTTATACAGTCATTTTTTTCCTCTTTCTTTATTTTTTTTTTTTTTTTTTTTTTGCTTTTTGGAGGGGGGGGAGGGCAGGGCAATTGGGGGTTAAGTAACTTTTCTCAAGGTCACACAGTTAGTAAGTGTTAAGTGTCTGAGGGTGGATTTGAACTCAGATTCTCCTGATTCCAGGGCCAGTGAGCCACCTAACCACCGTAGCTCAATTATAATTTTTAAAGAATTATTTTCTTCAGTGAAATTTTGTACCTCCTTTTCCATTTGGCCAATTCTGTTTTTTTAATGAGTTCTTTTCTTCAGTGAAATTTTGTGCCTCTTTTTCCATTTTGCTTTTTAAGGAGTTCTTCTCACTGGATTTTTTTGCCATTTGGCCTATTCTTTTTTTTAATACTTTTTTCTTCAGTATTTTTTGTGCCTCCTTTACCAAGCTGTTGACTCTTTTTTCATGATTTTCTTGCATCACCCTCCTTTTTCTTTCCAATTTTTCCTTTACCTCTCTTACTTGATTTTCAAAATCCTTTTTAAGCCCTTCCATGACCTGAGACCAGTTCATATTTTTCTTTGAGTCTTTGGATGTAGGAGTTTTGACTTTTCTATCTTCTTCTGAGTCTGTGTTTTGATCTTCCTTGTCACAATGGTAACTTTCTATAGGCAGAATTTTCTCTGTTGTTTGCTCATTTTTCCAGCCTGTTTTTTAACTTTTAGCTCTTTGCTAAAGTGGGGCTCTGCTTCCAGGGTGGAGGGCCCACTGTCTCAAGCTTCAGGGGTTTTGCATAGCTGTTTTCAGAGATACTTCTAGGGAGCTGTAAGTTTTCAGTTCCTCCAAGGTGGTATGATCCAAGAAGAGGTGTATTTGCTACTCTCCTGGCCTGTGCTCTGTTCTGTGACCATAAGCACTCTTTTCTGCACTGAATTGTGAAGAGGGTCCCCCCTTTCTTGTGGCTGCAAGCTCTGGTGTGCTAGTACTCCTCATCCTGGGACAGCCACCCAGGACTGCAAACCAGATCAACTATGGGCAAAGCAACTTTGTGCTGTATTGCTGTAGTTTCTTTACTAATATTTAATTTAATATTTTTTCCTTGATATTCATTATGAAAATTGGTCTATAGTTTTCTTTATTTTGACTCTAACTGGTTAAGGTAACAAGGCCATATTTGTGTCATAGAAGGAATTTGGTAGGATCCTTTCTTTGCCTATTTTTTCAAGCAGTTTATATAGTATTGGAATTAATTGTTCTTTAAATGTTTAGTAAAATTCACTTGGAAATCCGTTTGATCCTACAGTTTCTTTTTTATAGGATAGGGTTATTTAAGGACTCTATTTCCTGTTCTATTAATCTGAAAATTTTATATTTTTGTAAATATTCATTCATTTCATTAGTCATTTTTGTTATAATTGATTCCTATTACTGTAACGAAATCAACAGGCAGGATTTGCCCATGGTCCTTTCATCTACTGCTGCATTGCAGCCACCTTTTGCCTGGAATCCAGTAATCTTTCCATTGCTTACAATTTCAGTGCTTCATTACAAAACAGAGAGAATGAAAGACAAAGAGAGAAGATATGAGTAATGAAAGGAGAAGACAAGTCAAGGAAAGATGAAAGAGATGCAGAGAAACAGGTCACTTCTCATCTAATGGATAAATTAATTGGATATTTTCCATCTTATGAACACTGTTCTTAAAATGTAGCACCTACCATGTTTCCCTGATAATAAGACACTGTCTTATTAATTTTTTTGGACAGAAAAACACCAGAGGGCTTATTTTCAGGGGAGGGCTTATTTTAATGAACATTGACAGCAATTTTAATAAACAGGTAAATGTGAACAAAAAAATGTACCTTTATTCAATAAGCAAATCACTGGGGAAGAACAGGATGACGCGCTCACTGCTGCAGCTCTGATTGGATGCAGCTCGGAGCGCGGCGTGCGTTTCACGGGGGGGAAGGGAGACGGTGCATACAGAGGGCACCGTAATGTAGCATGTAGCGCAGGGGATAACCTTCACTACAGTAGCAATCTCAATAGGGCTTATTTTTGGGGGAGGGCTTATTTTAGAGGAATCTTACACAGTAAGGGGAGGGCTTATTTTCAGGATAGGTCTTAATTATTGGGGAAACACGGTAGTAGCTATCTGGTGGGGGGGGATAAAAAAATAGAAATTTACATGATAATTTTGTTGTATATTTTAAAAGAATGACAAGTTGTACATAGTAGATTTGTACTTTCATGTGCAGTCATCTTTTTTTTTTTATTGTACTATGTTAAGGAAATGCTGATCTTATTCCATAAATTAAAAATAAAATTTAAAAGAACAAGAGGATGAAGGGGGAAACAAAAGAAATAGAGACTAAGCTTCTGTGGATAGGGGCTGTCTTTCACAGCATCCAACAGAAGACCTTACATATATTAATTGCTTAGTAAATGTTGAATGAAAAATAAACAACAGAACAGAGCCCCCTCCCCCTGCCCCATCATTATAAAAATCTTTGTTTCATGCTGAGTTCTAAAAATAACCTTGTCTTTCTTCTCTTTCACCCCCTTCCCCCATCCCCAAAACTCAGCAATGCAGGAGGTGATCTTATAACCAGAATGGCCCTTGATTTTTGGAGAGCAGGAAAAAAGAGGGAAGACATTCAGCTCAAAGACTTGGAGCCTGTGCTATCTGTAGGAGTCTTCAATAACAAAAACAGTAAGTATGCATAAAGAGCCCTTTGACTTAGCCAAAAGCACTCTCTTCACATGAAAGTTTTTTTTGTCTGTAAAATTCTGCTATTGGACTTGGTTTGATTATCTCCCCTCCTCCTGTGTGAAGCTTAATCAATATCCTTGGTTTTTATACATTGATGCAATAAACATTTCTTGAGAGCCAATAAATGCTATACATCTGCAGGTTCTTTCATTGGTTGATGAAAATATTTCTAGGATCATAGACCTTAAGAGCTGATTTTAGAGCTTGGTGATTATCTAGTTCATCCCGTCATTTTACGGAGAAGGAAAAGGAGGCTGGATGGGGTGGCCAGGTGGCTCAGCGAGTAAGAGCACCGGCTCCAGTGTCGGGATGACCTGGATCAAATCTGGGCTCAGATACTTAGCACCACACCCAGAAATAACTGTAACCTTGAGCAAGTTACTTAATACCAATTGCTTAAAAAAAAAAGAAAAGGAGGCTGGAGAGGTGACATGACTTGCCCTCCACATTATAAAGAGCCAATAATAGCTAGTCAGATCAGGATATTATCTCAGATTCTTGGAAACATAAGTCAGTACTGCCTGATAGAAAACATCATCTCAATTATTTGCATCTTTTCTCTCTCACAGACCTCTTTAATAACTTGATAAATGAAAAAAAATTATGTTTAAAATCTACTGGGTGAATAAGGAGATGCTGTGATTGGGATTGATACATTCTAACAGGAGTAACTGAAGAAGGTTTAACATGTTGTTACTTCTTTGCAGGTGACATCACTAATACTCAAATTCCATTGCTTTTTTAAAGGTTTTTTAAGATAGGGAAAAGACCTATGATTTTATTGGCATAAGGAATTCTCAGCTAAGGAAACTTTTTACCAATGTAGGTTGACATTTCCTGCATCCTACTTTCATAGAGAATTGCTTAGGGTTCTAAAAGGCACCAAGTGTCAGAGAGGGAACTTGAACCCAGGTCTGCTTGGCTTTGACGCTCTCTTTGTCCATTCCTCTGCTTCTCTTGGAGGTTATTTATTTACCTTCACTGAAGTCCTACCCCATTGTCTCATCATTACGTTAGTTCTGGGTTCTCAAAGGCTGCCAGCAGAGAATAAACTCTGGAAGGTCCTACTAAGATGGAAACAGAATGAACTCAGTTATGGATCTTATTTGATGTCCAGCCAAAATAAATTTGGAATGACTCATCACCTGTTTGGTCATAGAGTGATGATTTTTCCTTCAGTTACAGAAAGAATATTGTTATTCTCTCTCATACTGCTAAAATTACAGATCTTTGTGGTACTGAAGAAGTATTTAAGAGAGATCAACCACAGCTTTATTGTCATTCTTCCTTGATTTTCATGTAACCCAATTGTGATTTGTTTCACAGGTGGCTTGTGGCACAGTGGCCTGATAGACAAGAGCCTCATTGATTACTTTGTTCCATTTCTGCCCTTGGAGTACAGACATGTGAAAATGTGTGTGAGGGCAGAGATGAAATCAAGGGGTTTTACGATAGATGAAGAGGTTGTCACAAGAGTGGCAGATGAAATGACATTTTTCCCAAAAGAAGAGAAAATCTACTCTGATAAAGGCTGCAAGACGGTGCAGACAAGGCTGGATTTTCACTGAGCTCTTACCACAAGAGAGGCCACCAGAAGATGCAGCCAACCAGGCCCTGCCTTTCTGAAGCACTTTTGAAGACCCTTTTCAGGGGTCTGCACATTTGCACTTGCTGACTTTTGGGGAAAGGTAGCTTTCTAAAAAGAGTGGATTTTAAAAACATATCACTAAAGAACTTTGCAGCCCAACTGTTAATTTTCAGTCGAAGATGGGATTTGAGGAATTTCACTCAAGCTCATCGTCCCTAACATTGCCAAAAGTGGCCTTTACAACTATTTGTGTTTGTAAAGTAATTGGAATAATTGCTGACTCCATAACACCTGCTCTGCATCAGAATTACTGTCTTAATGGCAGGGAGCTCCTTGGGGCTGGCCCTGATACATTAATGTCCAGATAACATTAGGTGTTCACCTGAAGGTTTTTAGATTGAATTCTTCTGTTTACCTTCTGTACTTTACACATAGAACATTCTTTCAACATACTTTCAACAATGATCATTTAAAATCTAGAGCACTCCACAGCTACAAAGCGTACCAGGTGAAAGTGTGTGGCCCCATGTGCCTCAACCTCTTAAGCTCAATGAATTGTGCCATTGAAAGAACTTATCTTATTTCATAATCAGCCCATAGTATTAACTTAGGGGTGTTTCCAGAGTGGAGGACAGGATCTCTTTGACCTTTTAGTCTGCTCATTCCTCCTGTGGTGACGTGGAGCACTTGAGGTCACGATCTAATGCAAACAGGGCCTATTGATCCAGTACCCAGTTCATGATGCTCTGATCAGAAGACTACCCTGTACCTCCAGACTTCAGCCTAACTATCCCTGAAATATTCCTGCAGTCCCTGTCACTTTGGGACTGACATGGTTCTGAAATTGGGTCACTCGTTTTAACAGTCAAACGCTTCTGTCTGTTACAGCTTACATTAGGGTCAATCTTGAATTTGGTCCTTGCAACTTTAGTGTGAAATGCAAAGGATTTGTTCATTAATGGTGGATGACTGCTACCTCGATTGAATATTCATTCAGGTGACTCATGTCATAACAACAAAAGGTGGTTATTGCATGTATAACTGGCATTTTCACTGGATGTTTTTGATAGTTCTGAAATATAGGAAAGGTGTGAGAAACTGCTTATTTGATATAAGGGAAGGTCTAGAATGGAGGTGTAGTTTATCCCTTTCTTCATACATATTCTTAAACTCATGTGTAGTTGGATTCTTACTATATAGTAATGTGAATGAAAACTAAGATATGATGTGGTGGCTGGTTATGGTCTGCATTGCCATGAGAACCTAAATCCTGTCCATTCTTCTACATACACTGTGCTGGTTGCCTCTTTGAGGAAAGTAAGAAAGTTTTTTTCTTCTAGTACATGTGGGTACTATAGTTGCAGTGCAACTGGTTAATCGTGCAACCTTTTTATACATAAGAGAAAGTTATAGAATGAATATTTTTATATGTTAAAGGATTGGAAAATTTTTAGAGCACCAAACTTAGTATTTTAATAAAATTACCCTCAGGATGGTACTTTCTACATTTTTAACACATATTTTCAAATTGGAACAGTTGGCTACTTTTATCACCTTGTGGGTGGTTGGTCAGGTGGTGACTTGTTTATTCTGATGCAATAAACTGAACACATTAGTAACCTTAGGCCTTTGGACTGTTGTTTCTGATTTACAACTTTGAAAAGCTGCAAGTAATTATCCTCCTATCCCCTATCCCACTGTCTTGTGTTTTTGTGTTTCCTTGAAAGATGTGAATGAAAATTTTAAACAGCAAATAGAAATTAATCAAATAAAACTGAAATTTTATCATTTGATATGTCTTCCTTTCAGTAATTTTTTTTAGCAATTTTTAACAAAAAGTATTTGTTTACTAGTTCTTTAGTTAAACTTGGTTTTGATGAGATGCTTTAGTATGGGTTGCAGCTGCCTGGGAAATAAAAACTTGGGACTTACTTTAGGTTCTAAAAGGTCTAGGAGATTGGAGATTAAAGGTATTTTTTCCTAATCCTAACAGTCCAGTAATACCAAGCAGACTCACCAGACCCAAGATGAGTGCAAAGCTTGTTTTCATTCACATGGGGTCAGTGGATTGGGAAATTAGATTTGTTCCATACAGTTGTTACATCAGAACTTGCAGAACCTTTTTCTAGATAAGATATTCCTAAAGCTCTTTGCAAACCCTAAAGTACTATATACAAATGCTAGCTATTAGTAAGAGTAATGTTTAACAGCACAGAAAGTGTGAGAACCTGGTGAAAAACTTAAAGCAGATTATTGATATTTCTTAATGTCTCAATAATTGTTATATAGCACTATCTTTTACAAAGTTTTTTGTCATACCAGTCTCTTTTGTTTTTGGAGGGGGGAAGGCAGGACAATTGGGGTTAAGTGACTTGCTCAAGGTCACACAGCTAGTAAGTGTAAAGTATCTGTGGCCAGATTTGAACTCAGGTCCTCCTGACTCCAGGGCCAGTGCTCTATTCACTGCTCCACCTACTCCCCCCTGTCATATCAGTCTAAAGAGAGATTTTCCTCATTTTTACAGAAAAGGAAATAGGATCGGGTGGGTAAAATCCTTTGGGCAGTCCTAGAGCTAGTAAGTACCAAAGTCTGGATTCAAACCAGCCTTCGAACACCAAGTCTTCCCACTCAACCATGCTATCTCTTAGCCATATACATAACTCCGAACCAAGAAATTATGTTGTTGGACGTGTAAAGGCCCTCCTGAACCTCAGGCATGACTTGTGCTGATCTGAGATCAGCACTGCTGTTTTCAAATATCTGAAGGGCTCTTTAGTACGGTTTAGTAGGAAAAGCAGTGGCCTTGGTGTCCAAAGGTTGAGGTTTGAATCTCCATTCTATTACTTAGGAACTTGTATGACCTTACGCAAGTTACATCCTCCCACCCCCAGGTCTGCTTCCTCATCTGTAAAATAAAGAGGGGTGAGGGGGGCGGCTAGATTAGTCCCTTCTAGCTCACAATCCCATAGCACGCTGTAGCCCAAGCACACAGAACTAGAGCCAACGAGCAGAAGCTAGAGTGTGGCAGAGCTGTGCCCTTTGTACATTTGTTTCCTAATAGGGTAGAGTAATAAATCCCGTTACTGTTTGCATCGTGGTAAATGCTCATCTGTCAGTAGTTCTAGAGTTTTGATCTAGGTATGAGGTCACAGTAGATGACATTCTAAAAACCAGTTTTAAGACTGATAACCAGATGACTTTACAAATCAATCCCCTGCTAAGTTCTTTTAAACAGCAAACTACTCGTGATTTAATTTATGCAACTTCTTTGAAACACATGACCAAAGGGAGGATGGGTCTCTATGAAGCAAAGTATTCTACAAAGATGCCATAATACCGTCAAACACTTCCAGTTATCAGGCAAATGTTCAGAATTTTCTTCCTCATTCTAACCAGTAGTTTATGTATCTTAATGATTTGTTAAGTGTATAAGGCAAGGGCTGACAGGCCCAATTTTGCCCTGAAGAAATGTATTCACAAACTAGAAAATCAAATTTTATTGAAAAACCAGTTATTTGTATTTATAAATAAAAACACTATTCTCAGCATCTTTATTAGATGCATGTAAATTTTCCAAGGGTTTGGGGCTGAGAGGGAAAAGGGTAATATTTAATCCCTTGATCATAAAAGCAAAAACTGGTCATTGTAGAGAACAGAACTCACCACATATAAATAAGGACAGGAGGTACATAAATAGTGCGGTTGCTCTTCTTCAGAGCAAGGGCATCATGGGGAGTAAAAAGAGAGATAGGCATGAATGGAACATGTGATTTGGCCTTCCTTTCTGGAAGTCATAATGGAAACACGCTCAGGATACCACATTACTTTTCATTTGAAGAACAATCCTGTTTTTCAGACTGTTGCAATCCTCACAAAAGTTTTGCTAATTAACAGTTATTTTAGTACTACCACACTGAACTTCCTTGAAAGGACTTTAAGGCTTTCGTAACATACAGACAATGAAGAGCCCCAAAAGTTCATCTTCTCATACATTTTTCCTTTTCTTTAAAATCTCTCAGTTCCTATGGGCAGAACTGACAAGACAGCTTCAATTACCCTCTTCTGACAGATTGCTTTCTCCCTATTCCTGCCCCCGGGCTACGCTGACACAAATCTAGGGAATTCTTTCCTGATGTTTGTTTTTGTACTAAAGACATGATCATTATCAAGATTTTTTGGGTAAACTCTCAAAACCTCAAAATTTAGACTCTTAAGGATAATTTCTCATGATGTTAAAACAACTATTTTGAGGCAACTCATCACATCTTACATAAAACTTATTTGTCTTTCTTTGAAATAGAAACTTGTAATTAAAACGTGATTTTAAAAAAATCATAGGCACTATAACAAACATGTTAGATAATGAGTGACTTCTTTCATTGATGCTGTTCCCATGTAAGTTAGGGAGGCAGATCCAGGCTTTTGAAAAGGTTCAATGGCTACTGCAGATTCCTCTGAATAAAAAATGCAAGGAGAAATTCCTTTTTTTATAAAAGACTTAAAATTCATTTTCCTCCTCATCTAGGAAAAGGAATTTGGACAAAAAAAAACCCAAGTGTTTCCATTTTCAGTACTTTCTTTTTCAATGCAAATAAATGCACCCTGAAATATTTAGTCATCATAGTAATAATCCAACTTAGTGTATACAGTTTTGCAGCCTTTATCAGAGAAAACTCTCTCTTCTTTGGGGAAGAATGTCATTTCCTCTGCTACTCTAGTTACAATATCTTCATCAACTTCATAGCCACGAGATTTCATTTCAACTCTGATGCACATTTTTAGGTGTTTGTATTCCAGAGGAAGAAATGGAACAAAATAATCAATGAGGTTTCGGTCAATTAGGCTACTGTGCCAGAAGCCACCTGGAAAAAAGGAAAACAAAGTCAGTACTGGTGAAAGTTAGTATACTTCAGGAGAAAGAGCAGTGGATTTATAGTCAGGACCTGGGCTCAAATTCTTACCTCACATACTTCAAACCTGTGTGACTTTGGGCAAATTATTAACTGAGGAGGTTAGGCCTGTTTCCTCATCTGTAAAATAAGGAGGTTGGACTAGATGACCCATAAGGTTGCTTCTAGCTCTGAATCTAGAATACTATATAGTCAGGGATAACAAAAAGTTACCATCCTTGCATACTTTCTGGCCCATCAATACTACCACTTAGCCCATACTTTAAAATATATGAAAGAGAAAAAGAACCCATATATAGAAAAAATATTATAGCAGGTTTTTTTTTTTAAGTGGCAGAGAACTGAAGGGATGCCCATCGATTGGGAAATGACTAAAGAAATCATGGTATACGAATATAATGAAATAATATTGTGCCATATTAAATGACAAAATGGCTGGTTTCACAGAAACCTGAGAAGTCTTATATAAATTGATACAGAGTGAATTGAAGAGACCAGGGAAACAATCTATACCAAAACAACAGCAATGTAAAGACAAACAACTTTGAAAGGCTTAAGAACTCTGGACAACTCAATGACCAATGCCAGTTGCACAGGGCTAATGATGAAGTCTGCTATTCACCGACAGGGGGATGGTGACGGACTTGGGGCACAGAATGAAACAGATATTTTTGTACATGGCCAATGTAGGAATATGTTTTGCCTGACCACCCTTATTTGTTACCAGGGTTTTGTTTTTGTTTCTTTTTGTTATTTTCGGTTGAAGAGCTGACAGTAAGAGAGTGAAAATAAATGCTTGTTAATTAAAAAAAAAAAAAGCTTAAAAAACCAAGGAACAGGGGCGGCCAGGTAGCACAGCAAGTAAGAGCACCGGCTCCAGTGTTGAGAAGACCTGGAGATCGAATCCCGGGCTCGGACACTTAGCACCCACCCAGAAATAACTGGCCGTGTAACCTTGAGCAAGTTACTTAACCCTGATTGCTTAAAAAACAAACAAAAAAAAAAAAACCAAGCAACAGCAGGTCCTAAAAAGTTAAAGTTAGGAATACCAAAATAGTTCTGGATGAAGAAGTTCATATTTTCAACTCACCAGAGCTGTTCTAGCCCAGTAGAATCCTTTTCCTTCCCTAATGGAAAGAAAAGATTAAAAAAAAAAAAAGAAAAACTATTAAAATTGTTCTGAAATATTTATAGCTGGGGTAGCTAGATGGCACAGTGAATAGAGCACTGGCCAGGAGGACCTGGGTTCAAATCCAGCCTCAGACACATGACATGCTTACTAGCTATGTGACCTTGGGCAAGTCACTTAACCCCAATTGCCCTGCTTTCCCCCCCTCCAAAAAAAACCAAACAAATAAAAACCAATAAAATATTTAGAGCAGCTCTCTTTGTGGTGGCAAAGAACTAGAAAATAGGGGGATGCTCATGAGTTACAGAATGGCGAAACAAGTTGTGGTATATGATTGTGATGGAGTACTACTGTGCAGTAAGAAATGATGAGCAGGTTGATTTGAGAACAAAATGGAAAGACTTGCAGGAAATAATGAAGAGTAAAATGAGCAGAACTAAGAGAACATTGTGTACAATAACAGAAACATTGTTTAAAGAATAACTTTATAAGGGTGGCTAGGTGGCACAGTGAATAGAGCACTGGTTTTGGGAGTCAGGAGGACCTGAGTTCAAATCTAGCCTTAGATGCTTAACAATTAACTAGAAATGTGACCTTGGGCAAGTCACTTAACCCCAACTGCCCTGCCCTCCTCCCTCCAAAAAGAATAACTGAAAAAATAAACTATTCTGAGTATATAAGTATTCAAATCAGCTACAAAGGACCTATGAGAAAGATGCTATTTACCTCTTGAAAAAGAAAAAGAAAAGATAAACAGAAGTACACAGTATGGTTTTATATGTATGTACACGCATGCATATCTGTGCCAAATGATGGCCTTCTCTAGTGCAAAGTGGGGAAGGAAGGAGGGGAGAAAGTTCAGAATTAAAAATGTACCAAAAAACTTTTTTAGAAAGATAATTTAAAACTATGAACATTTCCAAATGTTCAGAATGAGGTCTAGAACATTCCAGACATGGCAGAGAGGACTGGGAGATAACAAAGCCCCCTCCCCAACCCATATACACGAAACACTGAGTTACACACAGACACATACACACACACAAAGTGCCACTTACTATTCTTGTTATTGAAGACTGATACAGATAACGCCTGCTCCACATCTTTCAGTTTGATTTCTTCTCTCTGCTTCCCACTCCTCCAGAAATCTAAAGCCACATCTGTTATTCTTTCAGCTCCTGCATTGCTGTAAAATGTGTACAAAAATAAGGACTTGCTTTAGTTGCTGTGAAGACAATCCAGAATTCTTCATTCCTTCCGAATCTCATCTTACCTGAGAAAGATGAAGATGGCTTTCTGATAGGAGACCCCATCTATCAAATCATAGTAGTCTAGGAATGGCTTGATAGCATCTATAAGCCCTGCGTGCATCTTATCCATTTCATCAAATATGAAGATGGACCTTGCACAGGCACTCACATTCCCCCGAATCCACAACTGTAACTGGTCCTGGATTAGAACAAACCAAAAATATCCAGGGGAAACTTCAGTAAGAATAACATAGAAGAATGTTACCCCGGAAGTAGCTAAAATGTCTAAGGAATCTTTCTTTTAATATCACTTAAATGCTATGCCAATCTTTTTTTTTAATCTTTTGTCATAATTAGAGAAGAAATAGGGAAGAAAATTATCCTTCGTATTCTAATGAGGAGGATATGGGCTACTGAATCATAGTATGTTACTATCTATTGATTATCTTTCCAGATAACTGATTACTGGAAACAATATTATAGATTGATTGTCTGGAAAGAAATCATTTTAGGTTCTAATTGAATATGACTGATTATAAAACAAAGCACACTTAAGAATAACCTAAAGAACTAAAAACAGCTTATGAGCTCAGAATAGTAGTACTAGTATGTCTACACCAATAAAAGAAATACTGAAGAAAATAACTTTAAATATTCTTACTCATTCTTTTTTTTTTGAGGGCAACTGGGGTTAAGTGACTTGCCCAGGGTCACACAGCTAGTTTTTTTTTGTGTGTGTGTTAAGTGTCTGAGGCCGGATTTGAACTCAGGTCCTCCTGACTCCAGGGCCAGTGCTCTATTCTATGAGCCACCTATCCGCCCCACTCATTCTCAAAAAAAACCCCACCTCCCCAAATACTTTTGCTAAGGCAGAGTGAAATCAAACAGATAGGTTATAGAAATGGCACAATGTGAAACAGGGCTGCATTGATGGAAGACATGAGTTCTTGGCTAGTTCTGCAACTAACTAGTTACATGAGCTTAAACAGATAACTTCCCCTCTCTGCACCTCAGTTTCCTCATGTGGAAAATGAGAGTCTTCTCTACTAGATGGCTCCCAAAGGCCAGGCCCTTCCAGCGTCACCTTCGATTCCTGAATGTCAAGCTTACCAATTCAGCACAATGGACACTTCTTCAGGAAGCATTACTAAACCCCAACAGCTGAACTGCTCTTATGTGTCAAACATACCCACCTCCCAAATGCTGTGTAACCTTTAGGAATGTGCAAAGTATTATATATAAAAACTGATATCTAGAAAAAAATTCTCAAAGATCATTCATTTTTTAACATATTATTCCATAAACTTCATTGCCACCCACACAAAAAACATCCAACAAAGCCCAACCCTGAAAGGTTCCAAATTATCTTCTTGCCTTGTACTGTCTGATGTTCCCAGCATGTGGAAAGTGCAACGTGGACACAAAGAGGTGAACATAATCACTGCTGAGTCCACCTTCATAAATGTGCTCAGCTATGATCTTGCTGACAAAATTTTTCCCTGTGCCAGTCCATCCGTGCAGGGAGAGGGTAAGAGGTTTCTTAGACTTCGGGTTACTTATGAACCCAGACACAGCATTTAAAATCACTTTCTTTGCAAGGTGCTGTCCAAAGAGCTTGCTGTCAAGGTCCTTCTGCAATGCTGAGGGAAAAACAAAACTTGTCATATACAAGTAACCAACTGGTTTTCAGCCTAGATAAAACATACTACCAGCTAAGGTTTGGTTCAGATCTTCAGGGATGCTAACCACCTATGATTAGCAGTTGACTAAAATAACCTGACTCTTGAACCCCAAAGAAATACTGTGGAGGACTCTCCCTCCACCTCCTAAACCTTTGCTATTTCTTCCCTGCTGCAAACTTCCTGGGCCCCATCTACACCAATGACACATCATCTTCTAGCTTTTTCAAACAGGAACAAAAACTGTCCATCAGTTTGGCAGAAAGGACTCTGCCTCTTCAATGTCTACATCACATCTGAGGATTAAGTACCCAAATCTGACCCTACTTTATGGCCCCCATTCTTGGGAAAGGAGGAAAATGGGGCTCAGATGTAGACTCAACCACTACCTGTACAACTGAGGGAGGCAAGACTCCCTCTTTCAATATCTCTCCTCTTCTCAGTTAAGAAGATATCTTTAAGAAGATTCAATTACAAAAGTACTCTATTTTCTCTGGCAAAGAAGGCTGAAGAAGGGTCTACAAACACCAGAAACCCCCCCCCCCCATTTTTGTTGGAGGCGGCAAGCAGTTCCCTGTCTCAACTCCCAACCTCCTCCCCACAAAATCTCTTCCCTTACCCGGGTAAGGGAATCTCCCACTTTTTCCATGATATTCAAATGTCCTCCCTTGTCCTTACCAGGTATTCTCTGGTATTACCAGCACTCCTCACCCCCTCTCCCCACTTCCCCACCCAATCTCCAAGTTTTACTTCTTTGTGATCTCTATCCTTGAGGAAATATAATACAATGGGAAGACCACTGGACTTGGGAGTCAGCACGCTGGGTTTTAATTCTAACTTTGCTACTTTAACAATGGCTCAAATTTCTAGATTACAAAGTCTTTTTTTTGACAATACTATGAGATGAGTTTTTTTTCTTTTTTTTCTTCTGATCCAGACCTGTGATTTCATCTGTAAGTGGGAACTTCTGGTGTGGAAACTCCCTTCATTGATACAGATGGGCAACTCTTTGGTTATTTATACAATTTTTCTGGGGGCACTGTTAAGTGACTTGCCTAGTGTCATACAGGACTTGAACCCAGCTCTTTCTGACTCCAAGGCTACCTTTATCCACTACACTATTCTTGCCTCTCCAAGTGGTGATCTCTGTCACGAAGTGTGGCCAGCTCTTGGGCCAGCTTATTATGGTTGGTCCTCACCAATTAGGAGCATGGCCCCAAGCCTTTCAAACTGGATAGGGCATGCAATTTCACTCAGACTTGTTCCTCTTTAAAACTAGCGTACTAAACCTAACCCAGCAACCCTTCCCCTCCCCTTTGGCAACTATAATCAAATCAATACTACCCTTTTTTTTCTGGAAAGGATTTGCCAAGAAAGCATCTCTTAAATATCGTGCCAGGTCCCATGCTAGATACTGGGCATACAAATACAAAGAATAAAACAATGCCAACTCACAAGGAGTTTACATTTTAACTAGGGAGACAACAAGGTCATATAAGTATAGATGGAACAAACATAAAGAGAATAATTACAAAGTAGTTAAACAGTAGTTTGGGATGGAAGGGCCCTAGAATTTGAGTAGAAGCAGGAGGGGTCCTATGAGGCAGGGGTGTTCCAGGCACAGGGAATAGCCAGGCCAAAGGCCTGGAGATGGAAGATGGCGACCACTCACCACCTTACCCAAACTCCCTTCCCTACCACCACTCTAGTATACATTTCATCTCTCCCAGTTAGAAAGGAAGCGCCTGGAGGGCAGGGGCCGGCTCAGTTTGGTGTTTTATCCGCAGGCTTTGGGTAGTGCCTGCTTCTTTCGCAGCCAGGTGGCGCTGTGGAGAGAGGGCGGGGCTTTGGAGTGGTCAAGCACCGGGTGGGGATAATAACAGCACCTGCCCCGCAGAGTGGTTTAGAGGATAAAATGAGTTAGCATATGCATAAGGCGCTGGGTAAATGCTAGTTATTAGTATGATTCATCTATCCATCTATCCACTCGTAAATTTCAGAATGAGGATTCCCAGGTCTCCTGACGATCCAAATCCAGACATTATGCTTTCCTACCACTTTGTTGTAATCTTGGGCAAGCTATTCGTCCTTTCTAAAGAGCCTCAGTTCACCGGTCCGGTCAAATGAAAGGGCTGAACTAAAGGACCTCGAAGGTCCTCTCTAAATCAACACCGCCCTCCTAGAGGACCCCCGCTTCCTCCCCACATCAGAGACTGGGGTCTCTCAGAGTCAGAGTCCTGCCCTGGATGCTTCTTGGCCCCCCGCCTCGCACTCCTGACCTTCAGCCTCCAGGGAGCACTAGCGGGTTTGGAGCTGCTCGTTCCCCATCACCCCATTGTACTGATGAAGAAACTGAGACTCAGGAGGGGCAAGGGGAGAAGCACGGCGGCGGCAGAGGCGGGCCGGCGTCTGCACCCCTACCCTGCCTCCAACCCCGGCGCCCCGTCTTCCCTCCCCCCGCCACATCCCGTCCCGGGCCCCGGGACCCGCAGCCCCGGGCCGGCCCTACCTTCGCGGCTGAGGCTCCGCTTCTGGCTGCAGCACTCGGTGAAGAGGCAGTAGAGGCGCGGGTAGGAGATGTAGCCGGTGAGCACGCCGGCCAGGGCCAGCCCCAGGCTGATGGGCTCCACCGCCCGCACCAAGGGCGGCGCCAGCAGCAGCAGGCCCAGGGCGGCCCGGACCAGCTTCATGCCCGGACCCGCACTGAGCCGAGCCAAACCGAGCCAGCCCTCCCGGCCTCGGCCTCAGCCGGTGCCGATGACAGGCCGCCGCCGCTTCCGGCTCCGCCCCGCTTCTACCGCGCGCCGTCATCTTTGTGAGGGGGAAAGCACTTCCCGGGTCTCTTCGGAGCACTGGCAGCGAAGCCGAAGCCGGCCATCTTGGAGTCGGGCAAAGAAACTCACCCCACCTTCCGGCCTCCCCTCCCCCTTCCAGCTCCTTAAGGTTGTGGTTCTCAAACTTTTTAGTCCCAGGGACATTTTACACTCTTAAAAATTACTGAGGACCTCAAAGAACTTTTCATTACATGAGTTATCTCTGTCGATATAGCCTGGAGTCAGAAAGACCCGAGTTAAAATTCAAGTATGTGACCTTGAGCAAGTCATTTCAATTTGTCCGCCTTAGTTTCTTCAACTGTAAAGTGAGTATAGCAGCACCTACCTCCCAAGGCTGTTGTGAAGATCAAATGAGATAACATCTGTAAAGCACTTCCTGGCATACATATACACGTATATGTGTGTATGTACCGATAATCATTTAATGTATTTTAGCCAAAGTCTGATTTAATCAAACAAACTGCACTGATTGATCTAAAAATGCCTTTCCCTGTGTTATAAACTTCGAAGACCAGAGGTGAGATTCCCCTTATCTTGGGACTTACTCCACATGACAGCAAAACAGACATCCTGAGACTATAAAATGTAAATAGACCCTGCTCTGGTCGCTGTCAATTTGCATTTACAACCAAGGAATTGTTTCAGATATAGTTAGTAACAAATGGAAGTCATAAAGTTTGTGGCATGTCGCCCTGACTTGGGATGATTCTGAAATGTATAAAAAGTCTTAAGTTTCCTCTGTTCACCAGTCAGGACTTTAGTCCTGCACTCCTTGCGCAAGTTCTGTTAGCTTTGAGGAATAAACTCTGTAACTGTGTATCACTATTGGCTTGTCTCCTTTAACCTAACCTTATTAAAAGTCAGCAGTACATATATATGTATACATACACACACACACACACATATATAAGCATTTATTAAATGCTTGTTCCCTTCCTAGAACTTAAAACTTGATACAATTTTAAAATATCCATTTATTAATTTAAAAATAACAATCCATCACAAGTGAACAAGAATAATGTTTTACAAAAAATATTTTCCAAAACAAAGAAAATTTAGTGAGAAGGCATTGTTACAAATCCTTTAAATTTTTGACTTAATAGAAGACACCTGGATTTTCCTATCTGCTTCTGCATTGTATACTGTGATAGTTTTGGCTGAATATATGAAGAAAATAGTGCCTCACACAGATGTGTAGTTGGAAGAGGGAGGAGTATTTTAATAGGCAAGTAAGATCAGCATTTTTAGGAAAATAGTTTTGATCTCAGGAACCCCCTGAAAGATCTGAGGCCCCCAAGGTTCTAAGGACCATACTTTAAGGAGCTCTACCTTCCCAGGGTATCTTGATGTGTCAAGGTTCTGAAAGCCTTCGACCATCTAGTTAACTTTTTCCATTTTACAGATGAGGAAACTGATTCCCAGGGAGGTTAAATGACTTGCCTAAAGTTGCACAGGTGGCAAGTTATAGAGTGGATTTAATCCAGACCCTTGGGAACCAGTAAGCTTTCATATTGGTGATTTTTTTCTTCCTGTAGAAGACAATGAATTTTGTCTTGACTTTTTTGTCCTTAATATCCACTCTGTTGCCACAGAACTAATAGGTATATTTTCTAATGCTTGTACCAGATTTCTATGCCAGTTAGGCACTTCCCTTTGCAAGGAACTCTGTGTTACATTAAACATTAAAATGACACCCTGAGCTTGGATATAATAACCATTCTCAGACCACCAAATTTCTCTTGGTCAACTGTACCCTAAATATTGAATTTAACAGGAACTTAATATGGAAAACAAGGGGATGCACCTCAATACCCAAGGTGGCCACATACTTCTCAAATTCACCAGCCAAGTGACATTTTTCAAATGTGGCTTTTTTCCTTCTACCATTATGACCAACTAATACAAGTTTTAACTTGGAGGAGCCTTGGCGATGGTTCTTCTAGAAGCATCTCCATCTTTGCCTGAATGAACTCTCAGACTGAGTTAAGTGCTTTTCCTACCATACATTGCCTTAACTTCAATAGGACTTGGTTTCTCTATCTATAAAACGAGGGAGTTGGGCTCCAGAATCCCTATAGGCCAGAGGTTATGTGATTCTTGACAGGAAGGGCAGCCTTGATGTGTCTGTATTATCCACTGGTGACTAGTCTGCCACAACCACATTCTCCACAGAGACCTGTCACAACCAGAAAAACTTCTCCCTAGTGAAGCAATAAAAGGCCATTGATCAGCCTTTTCAATTCTATTACCAGAATTCACTAATAATTTGACATATCATAAGGTCATAGAGTCCACCTGGTGTTCAACTCCCTTATTTTAGAGATGGGGAAGTTGTGACTTGAGATCACACAGGAAAGAAGCACTAAAAGCTAGATCACATCACTGTGGTCTGGCAGATCAATCTGCAAATAGGTCACAGAAGTGAATTCAACTGGACTGCCTACTATGTGTTAGGTTCAGTGTTAGGAATACAAATATAAAAATGAAAATCTGCCTTTGAGGATCTTACATTGATATTCAATATACTGAAGAAAAATCACATCTCCACAGATAAGTACAAAATATAGTTTTCACCTGATCTATAATTGAAATTATATCTATGTATACATCTATAATTTCATTGGCATATAAAACTCTCTACCAATATAGACTGGCATACTTGTCAGTGAATCAGCCATCAGTCAATAAACATTAAGTGACTCTTACGTGCTAGGCACCATGCCAAGTGCTAGGGATACAAAGAAAGGCAAAAGAAATGTCTGCCCACAAGGAGCACACAGCCAAAAGGGGGAGACATGTAAACAACTTATGTACAAACAAGACATAGGCAGGATAAATTGTAGATAATCAGTGGAGGGAAGGCACTAGAGTTGAGGGATTGGGGAAGATTTCATGTGGGTGGGGCTTCAGCTAGGACTTGAAGCCAAGAGGTGAAAGAGAACATTCCAAGCATGGAGGCAGACAGAAGAAATGTCCACTGAGATGTATTATCTTGTTCGAGGAAGAATAAGGAAGTTGACACCCTTGGATAATGGAGTACGTAGTGGGGGAAGGGAGAGCCTTTGTTCTAAGGCACAGTAAGCCTACCAAGTCACAGGTCTACCACTTATGAAATGCCTAGCTTATGAATGCCAGGGTTAGGACTCACACATATAAAAATTAATGTAACTGTCATCCTCAAAGTTATATTGCTTTTTAAAATAAAGTTTTATTTGTATTATCTTCATATCACCTATTCTTTTCCAATGTTCCTTTTTTCTTGCCTCTGAGAACTTTCCCTTAGAATTGCAATAGGACCCAGTCCAAAGAGGGCTGTCTTCCCGATGGAGATGAACTAACTGGTGAGCCTGCTTCCGTGTCAGCTAAGTAAGAATGGAGGGGACTGCTCTACTGGTCAGCATACCCTAGCACTGTACTGCCTAGTGAAGAAAAAGCTTTCCAAATGCATCAGTGGGCTACACTGGTTCTTCTTTCCTTGTGGTGAGCGAGGTATTACTGCCTGCTCTTAAGCCTCCAGGTATGAGGGAGCACCAAGGCCAACAACCTGGTCCCACGTACAGCTCTGACTACATGATGTCTTGTTCTTTTTGCCTTTTTGCTTATTCTTAACTACTTCTGGGAGATGTATTAGGAATAGACCATGCTGTGACTCCGTAAACTCTGAAGACCAGGGAAGCCACAAGTGGCCCAGGATCTGCAGCCCATCCTGGTGTTTGTCAGAGTAGAGACACATCAGCATTGCTGGGAGGAGCCCAGCAGTGGGCAGACCCATCAAGGAACAACTTTTCCAGCAGACAGCTGCATTCATAAGTAGACTTGCTGGGACAAATGGTTCCTGACAGCGGCTTTAAGTTGGAGCCTACTCTCCTCAGACACTGAGGTGACACAGGCCCCAGTGCAGCAGGGATGTTTGTATTTCTGACCAATATATCATCTTAGCAAATATCCTTTGGTAAAAATTAACAGATATTAACTGGTTAAATGATATTGGGACATTCATCACTGGGGCAATAAATGGTATAAGGGAGACACTAACTGGGGAACATGTTGGAACAAGGGGTTGAGTCAAAATAATATTAAAGACATTTCCAACTCCAAAGGGGGTATCCCTATTACTGAGTCGGAAATGGAGCCTGTCCTCAGGGGACCAGTCTCCAGAGGGGAGGAGGAGTGCCAGTTGGAATAAGGATGCCGAGTATATAAGGGCTATATAACAATAAAAGCAGGGGGGGGGGGGAGAAGAGAAGAGTTCAACAAAACTAAGCAACACGTTGAAAAGATCTAACATACATGCTGTGTACACACCCACAGTCCTCCACATCTGCAAAGGGGGTATCTTCTTCTATCTCTTCTTTGGGTTCAAGGTTGGTCATCATAATTTAACAAGTTTCTATTGTTTCACTGTTATTTCCATTTACATCGTTTGATGCCTTATGTTTTCCTGGTTCTGTTAACTTCAGTTTACAACAGTTCATGTTTTCTCATGCTCTCACCCCAGCCATCTTCCCCAACCCACCACTGCCCTTTCCATTTCTTCTTCTGGAAACTTGAATCAAATCCACACTATCACTGCTTCTGGAAAGGGCATGTTAGTTAAATGCTGTCTTCCCCCCCCCCCCCCCCAAAGACCTCCCAGACCAATCACCTTCCCTAGCCAGCCCCCTCTTTGTGCTATCTCCCCTTTCAGAACGTCATCTCCTGAAGGGGCCATCCTTGCTTTTCTGAATTTCTCTCTCCAGTGCTTGGCACACTTTAAGTGCTCGCTAAGTGCTTTTTTATTCCAGGTGTTTGAAAAAAAGCCTGTCACTGTGACCATACTCTCAGCCATTACAGCAGACAGGTCCTGCCAGGGTTATGCCCTTGCCACACACAGCACCAGAGCAGGATGTTAGTGGAAGCCAGTCCTCACTGCATTATCAGATCATGGGATTTTAGGAACTCGAGCCCTTGCCTGAGCTGATCCCTACAGCCACTTGGTGTTGTCTCTGATATGGACAACAGCTGATTATAGGAGGCCAAGTTAATGAAGGAGCAGTTCTACATTTGTACTAAGAAGATCTGGGTTCAAATTTCAGCACTGCCACTTATTACCTATGACCCAGGGCAAATCATTGACCCTCTCCACACCTGTTTCCTCATCTGGAAAATGAGGGAGTTGGATCAGATGACATCCACTTGAGCTCCATAGCAACAATCCTATTATTTTATTCTAATAAAGCTCACAAATCTATAGCACTTTACAACAAAAAGCACTTTCCTCAGAAGCCTTTGAGGTAGGCAGTGTTAGTATATTATTAGTTTAATGAATGAATGAAAAAGCATTCATTAGATGCTTACTATGTGTTAATCTCAAAAGGCAAGGTGAATAATCCCTCAATTTGTGGAGGACTTTACATTTATTCTCTTAATTGACAGGCCCTCAAATATCACATTTTGGACCTGACTTTCTTTGAATCAGAATTTTCAGCCTATAGCACAAACTTTTGGGGGCATCAGGAGTTTTCTAGCCTCCTAGCCCAGGATGATCACTGTCTTCCCATTCCTCAGTGAGGCCTAGTTTGAGAGAAAACCTCAAGGAAATCTACTATGGAAGTGGCAATATTTTTAATGGTAAATAATTCTGTGAAACCTGCCAATGCCTTATTAAACAGGTTTTTTTATGTCTTTTGAGCTGGACATGAAAAGTCCATTTCAGTTACTCACTCAGGTTTGCCCTTGGGGCTGGAGAATCCAGAACCCGAGCTCTTTAAGCATCTGAAATGCCAGACACCAGCAGATGTGGCAGAAGGCAGATCTCCCCCAAATAGAAGTGAAGTGTCTGGTTTTACTTCTATGTAAGAATTATGTATAATTCTATGTAACAATTAAAACACTCAGCTACAACTTCTTGATATAGAAATAAATTATATGGAATATCCAATAGGAATTTGGGAGAATCAGAAAAGCCACTGTTGCCTCCTTAGTCCTATCCTGGATTTCTTTGCTGTCTCTATTTTTTTTTTTTTAACAAGCACCACAGGGTTACTAAGTACTCACTTGATCTTCACAACCTTGTGAGGTAAGTAATGTAGCTATTAATAGTCCCATTTTATAGACAAGGAAAGTGTTGCTCAAGGGAAGGGAAAGGACTTGCTCAAGGTTACACAGCAAGTAGCAAACCTCAGTCTTCTAAATGATACTTCTCAAACAAGACTTCCTAACTAAGCTGTGGAACAACGTCTGAGCATAAGAAAATAGTTTAAAGATAAAATCACATAATTCCGGCAGTCTACTTCACATTATCCAAATATCAAAAGAAAACCAACTTATTTACAAAAGAGATTTGGAAACAGTAACAAGACTACTCTGACAAAAAAAGAAAAACCTCACAGCTTAATGAGGATATCAATTCACTGCTTAAGAAAACCTGGCAGGTAACAGGTAAGAGTATTACAGCTGATTTTCACATGGTCATATTCATAAACACACCTTTTTGCAAAAGAAAAAATAGGTTGTAAGACAACTGCATAGCCTACAGAGATGTAAAAGAAACAAACTTTTCCTTCTGTGATATTTACACTGCATCTTGTACTTGACAAAAAATAAACTCTGCAAATATCCCCTCCCCACCTACTCCCACTGAGCTGATATCAATAGCGTCTGTTCATCTTCTTAAACTTCTCGTAATGATAATCATCGGTTGCCTTTTCGTTGGGTGGGCGCTTGCGATTTGGAGGAGACCCTTAAAGAAAAAAAAGAAGAAAAAGATGTCAGCCATAGTTTAAAACTATATATCTTAGGCAACAAATACCAGCATCCTCAAGCAGGAGATACTAGGGATAGATTCTGCTGTTGGCCAAGGAAGATCATCACATCCCTTACAGGTGAGGCCTGGAGAGGAGAGTCACAGGAAGACAAGAAATTCATTTTCTTTCAGTCAATCTAATCATAAGCCTCTTAGAACATAGCCAGGTAGGCCCACAGACAGCAGACCCAGAGTCCATCCTAGGGGCTGGTAAGACCCACCTGAGTTTTTACTCCACTGGCCTGGCCAATGGGAACCCCAGGGCCAAGCCCACCCAGTGACAGATGTCAAGAGGATTTTGGTGGAGACCAGGACAAAGAAGCAGATGTGGGTTAAACAAAACTCTCTTGGGGTCAGAAATAAGAGGAGCCAAAACAGAAGGAAACCTATGACTTTTCTATTTAGGATAAAAGGAAAAGCCTGACAGTGCTGGGATTTGGGAAGGAAGGACGCCAAGGCAGAGTCCCTGAGCACCCCCTCTGGGAGTGTGTTCAGGAGCAGCTACCAAAGGAGCCCCATGTCTCCTACCACGTACAATGACTCTAAATACAGCTTAACCAATCTGCCAGGCTTTCTGGAAAAATTTGCAAGCTTTGAAAGGGTTATGACAAAACCAGCCTTAGATAAAATGCTTAGGGGGCAGCTAGGTGGCATAGTGAATAGAGCACCAGCCCTGGAGTCAGGAGGACCTTGAGTTCAAATCCAGCCTCAGATACCTAACACTTACTAGCTATGTGACCCTTGGCAAGTCACTTAACCCCAATTGCCCTATCTTCCCCCCCCCCCAAAAAAAGGTAAAATGCTCAGAACAAAGTTTCTTTAAAAAACATGTTGCCAATAGAGGCTTTTTCTCCCTTTCCTATTCCCACCATTTGCCTAGGAATCTCCCCACCACCCAACAGCAAGGAAGTATGGAGACATTTGCTCTTACTCTCAGGTTCTGGCTTCTCTGTATCTCCCACCCTGAGGGGTCGGGTTTTTGGCTCTTCTTTGTGCCTCCGAACCGGGGCGTTGAGCTCTTCATGATAAACTAAGAAGGAACAATTTGACAACAAAGTCAACACTGAGAAGCACCTACTATGTGTGGAACACTCACAAGTTAAAGACTCTTAAGTATTTCCTGCCCACTATGGTACCCTGAAAGAGGGAAGGTGGTGAGAGGACAGGGATGCCTGAGACACACTCACATCGGTTGTGCTGCACATAGTTCACAGCCATGTTGGTTGGAACAAAAGATGTCTCACTGTCTTTCTTTTTGTTCTGTTGCTCAGCCAGCAGACGGGCCTTGGCATCTTCTGTCGAAATGATGTTTTTTATTTTTGCACTGTGGGAAACAGAAGGAAAACCACTTACCCTTAAAATATGGGGAATTGAAAGGCAAGAGGTTTATAAGACTGCCATCTTCCCTCCACCCTCACCAATGAGAGACAGAGGAACGTGAATCAGAAAGAAGCTGGTGGGAAAAGAGTGGAGTTCTTTACTGAGATCCTCACCAACTCCACAAGCAAAGGAAGCCTAAAAGAGAAATTACATATCCACACAGATCATTTTTGTTTATTGTGTTGATTTGTTCCTATCTAAACTATATTGATTTACATCATTTCCTCCCTTTTAAAAACTGCTTTTTTAAGCCAAAATGAAGAGGGGTGATTAAGGGGGGAACTGAACTAATTACTGCCAACTTTACTGCTTCAAGAAGAGTTAAGAGGCCTTGAGGATCAAGAGGCCTTGCTAAAATCCGGAGCACCATTCCTCTGGGGCTTGTTCAGGACAGATAGGAATGGGTACAGTGCTTAAAAAAACTTTTATTTTCAACCTCAAGGGCCCTCCCTCAAAGGCTTGCCAACTGAGTGGCCCCTGTGAACAACCACAACAGCCCATCTCCTTAGAGGAGAGGAGGAAAACTACCTTTCCATTTCCTCCTTAAGATTATTGCCCATGAAAGCGTGTCTGTGTTTATGTGAGTGTGGGCATGTATGTGTACTGTACTAGCCTTGTGATTTCACTGGCACAGGGACTTCCCAGAAAACTTCCTCTACCAATGCAGAAGGGCACCTAACACTGCCACTTCTAGCCTTTGAATTATGTGGGGCACTGAGAAGTTCAGTGATGTGCCCAGAGTAGCACAGTTAGTATGGATCAAGGGCAGCACTATCAATTTCAAAGTCACTTTACCACCACTACTTCTCATGGTAGGGAAAGACAGAGAGAAAGAAGATAACTTAGGTTAAGTGGTGGCTAGGTGGCGCAGTGAATAGAGCACCAGACCTGGAGTCAGGAGGACCTGAGCTCAAATCAGCTTCAGACACTTTAACACAAAAACTAGCTGTGTGACCCTGGATAAGTCACTTAACCCCAATTGCCCTCCCCCCCAAAAAGCAAAAAAAAAAAAAAAGATTGGGTTAAGAGAAGTATTTCTATAAATGTTGACCAATTCTCCAAACCACAATCTGTTCAGGCTGCTGGTCCAGAGTCCTTGCCAGCCCTCCCCAGTTACATTTGCTATTCTTGAAGTAAGTAGCATGGCTTGAACAAGGGACATCAAGTTTACTTTTGATTTTTGCCTTAGGGCTAAAGTTCCAGTAACACTCCCCTTAAGTTCTACCTAATGTAAACGAGTCAAACTATATCAGGTGGTATAGTGTATAAAGTACGAGACTTGGAGTCAAGGAGACCTGAGTTCAAACCCTGTCTCAAGACACTTATTAGTTGTATAACACTAGGCAAGTCATTTAACCTTTGTCTACTTAGGTTCCCCCATCTGTAAAATTAAAATAAAAATAGCACCTACCTCCAAGGACTGTTTGTTGTAAGGATCAAATGAAATATATATGCAAAATGTTCTCCAAATCTTAAAGAGCCATATATGCCAGCTATTATGATTATTTCTAATAAATAGATTATTTCTACTGACTGAATAAGGAGAATGAAGCTTACTCAATGCCTAAGTCCACCTCAGGGATGCCACTCAGCATCTGGTTGGACAACATCTCTTCTGTTTTCTTAGCTGAGGAGACTCGAATGCTCTCGGGGAGCTCATACAGACAGTCTTCAGCATTCTTCAACTTCACCTTCTGCTCCTCATTTTCCACAATTCCTTTCCTCTTCTTTAGCTCAGTCTCAATGTATTTCATCCTAGAATACACCAAGGGACAGCAGGTAACATATGAACTCTGCTCTGTGCCACAGCTCTTTGGCTGAGCCAGCAGAAGAAGAAAGCATATTGAATTTCAGCAACTGCAAGATATATGGCAAGGGGTAGGAGACAGAGAAAGGGAAAGAATTCTGAAGTCTTCTAGAAATTCTAAAAATTTCACTTGAATCATCTGGGAAAAAGGATTTAGAACCCACATTGAAAGCATTCTCTGTTCATACTCTAGAAAACAAAAATACTAACATGTCAGCATCTTCATCCCTTCGGTTGGTTTCTGCTGAAAATGATGTTCCTAAGTTGAGGTCCTCCTCTTCATTAATCCTAAATGGAGACAAAGGTCTGGTATCTTTAATGTTTTCTTGGAAAACAACCTACTAAATCCATTAAATAAAAAACACAACAAAGAACATTTTGTGAGTTATTCTTTCACAGCTGCTGTTTTCCCCAATCTCTCTGAGGATACAAGTGAGATTTCCTAGTACTATGGGCAATCAAAATTGAGCGTATTCACAGGGAGAGAAAATGTTCTCAACAGTTTCAAAAAATGTTTTCCACCAACCTGTCCTTGTTTCTCTCCTTAAGTTTCTTCATGTCCACCATTCCACCAGTCTTGATTTTAAATGGATCATCCTACCAGATAAGAATGATGATAAAAAAGCAAGTATGGTTCACATTCATGTTTTTATCACCCAGAGTTCAACTATCCAACAGTTATTAAGCACTTACTATGTATCAGGAACAGTATTGGGTGCTATACCCTAATACTCAGGATCCTGACTAGGTTAGGTATCAATAAATGTTGATGAAGGATAGAGAACCTTTCTGGAGGACAACCCACTTCAGATCTGCTCATCATACAACAGTGCTTTACTGAACTATATAGCACTGTTTTACTGAACTAAATCACACTTTTAAAACTTGCTAATCTTTCAGGGTCTTCCTTCCTAGCCAAAATGCTCAGGCATGTCAACAAAACTCACCACTAGAGTTGTCTCTTCTTGCACTTTCTCCCCAACCAGGAGGGCTACAGCACTGAGGAAAAAAAAATGGTGAGTACAACTCAAAGTCAGGAAAAGATAACACAATCAGTTTAGAAATTCACTATCCAAGGTGACAAGAAAAATTCATGTGAATAATGAGGGCCAAAAAGGCATGTCAGGAAAGATGTTAAAAAAAAAACCCCCAAACGGACTAAAATTAATGCTAACTCTCAATTTTGTAGATATGCTCTTAGTTCTTAGAACTGGATCAGGTGTAGAAGTAGCTCAAAACTCCATCCTTCCCCCTACCCCCTTGCCCCCCACCTCAGGTCAAAAAGGTAGGAAGAGCCAGCACTAGAACCCAGGGCTTGTGATTCGAAATCCAGTCCCCTTTGTACTACTCCATTCTCAACGATCTTTCCAAATATTGCTGACAGTGGCTCAAAACTTCTGCCAATTCTTTCAGTTCCCAAGGATGTAAATGGTGTGGTCATGGTGACTTGAATTCATCAAAGGCAACCCTTTCAAGTTTTTTTTATCATGTCATTTTAAGTGCGAAGCATTCTCCTTGGCAGAGAAAACTGATGCAAAATAAATACTAAGCATTTTGTACTATTTTGTACTATGTCTACTCCTGATTTTGAACTATTGACAAGCATCTGGAAAAAGCCAGGGTAGCCAGATAGCAGATGGAATGCCCTGGTATACAGTATGACACAGAAGATGGGCTAATTCAAGTAGCTGTGCATTTTTTACAGCATTACACAAAGGGGCTATCCAGAACATAATTTTTTCTTCTCTTCTGACTGTGGTTCCCAAACCAAGGTGGTTAGACCTACCTCACCCCATTAGGCCGTCTCCTCAAGCTCTGAACTTCTTTTGTTTCCTCAAGTTTCAACCTGAATATAACACACACACACACAGAAATGATTAAGTAGTCAAAAAATCAAAATAAAATGGGGTCTGGTTATTGAGAGCCCTATCTATTGGCTCTGAGACTCTGCCCCAAGGGGACCTGTATTTCCAACTAGTGACAGGTTAAGAAAATTTGACAAGATTTCTTTATTTGCTGGGGGACAACAGTCCCAGAGTGTAGCAGTTTTTGACCATACAATGTGTGTAGAGCCCAGGAGGTGAGGAGGATTAGGGGAAGTTTAATGCAGGTCAGGAATTAACTTTTTTAAATTTACAAATTAGGTTTCAGCACCTTTCATTCTCCCCATTCCTCTCCTCCCTTCTTTCCTATATTTAGTACTGTACTGTTTTCTCTCACAAGGGAGGAAGTTTTGTAAAGCTTCTGTCTAGTATGAGATAGAGCATAACATACATGTATGACTATCTATGTAAGAATGAGAACAATGTCTCTACTGCCCACCTCACAGGATCACTTGACATCTATAACGTACTCTGGAAATCTTTGAGAGCTACATAAATGTCAGATGTGATACTATACCGCTGGAAGGATGGTTATACTACTGTCATAGGAAGAGAACACACGAAATATACTTTAGGCATAACCATTCATTCAAGAGACAGTTACCCTTCAAGACCCGTGTAAGGAGTGGGGATACAAAACCAGTTCCTTTCCTCAGGGAGCTGCCATTCTACTTCGGGGGGCGGGAGGCCATATGGATGGCGGCAGCTCTCGAACAGCGTTTGGGCACTCGCCCCTCGGTGGACCGATAAGATAAAAACCAGGCAGTCCCAGATCAACCCCTGAGGCTCAGGGTTAGGGTCAAGGTCGGCTGTCGCCTCCTCGTACCGAAGGCGGCCCTCGCTCGCCCAGACCAGGGCCTCGGCCGTTCCCGGAGGTATTTCATGGGGGGGGGCTTCTCAAAGTGGCAGTCCAGCCTCCCCCCACCCCGCTGCCCACTCACCGGACTTCCTCACTGTCCTGCTCGTCCGACTCCGACTCCGAGTCAGCGCGGCGCTTGCGAAAGGTCTTGCCGGCCCTCATGGTCCTCCGCGCCCGGGCTTCCCCCCAGGGACTGCCGCGGGGTCCCCGCGACGGGGCGTCCCAGCCCCTGACCTGCGCAACTACTCAGGGCTGGTTCCGGCGCAGGCGAGTGCGGTCAGAGCTGCTTGCGGCCGCGGCGGCGCCGGGCCCGCCTCCGGCTCCCACGGCCCGCACGGGGTGCTCCCCATAGGGCCGCGCTCTCGGGAGCCCGCCCCGCCCTGGTCGGCCCCGCCCCTCCCCTGCGCCGCCACTGCCGCCGCGGCCAGCACCGGGGCCGAGGGGGATGGGGAGGGAGCAGCCGCGCTAGCGGCCACTCCGGAGCCCAGCCCGCCGAGGTGAGTGTGGGCGCACGGGGCCGCGGCCGACCGTTATCCTTCAGAGCCGTGGGGGGCGAGGAGGGGAGGAAGGCTGCGATCTTCTGCGGGGGGGTGGGAAGAAAGGGGCCCCCTTCCGCTCCCCCTCCCCCCTTCCTCCTCTTCTTTGCCCCCCTCCCCTTTCATTGCATTTCCTCTCCTCCCTTTTCATTCCCTTCTCCCCTTTCCTCCCTTCCGCTGTTACTCCCCTGCCCTCCCTTTTCTTCCTTTCTCCTCCCTTCCTCTCTCTTTGCGTTCCCCTTCTTTTTCTTTTTCCTCTCCCCTTCCCTTTCATTCTCCTGCCCTCCTTTCCCCTCTCTCCTCCCCCGCCCAAATCCCCAAGCTTGAGCGGTGGGCAAAGTTATGCCACCCACCCCCACCGCGCACGCCTGCAAAGGTGCCTTCCAATGAGACAGATTTTGGCAAATATAAAATCCCATTTGTACGATTGTCTCTGGTCTAATTCAGACTGTAGAGAGTTGGCCTTTTAAAAAAATGAATGAGATAGCCTAAAGTAGTACTTTAAAAAGCAAATTGTATTTAGGGACTTAAACATTTTTGCAACATCCCACAGCCCTGATGAGTTTTTTAAGGGAAAAATTAACCCCTTTCCTTCCTGTTGTTATTATTTTAAAACTAAACATCACCAACGGTTGCATCAGGCTCTAGGCCTCTATCATTCCTAGCCAATCAGAAAGGAGCCTCCTATATTTTTAGTTAGTATAGTAGCCTAATGACTACTGGATTCTGGAAGGAGGAGGTCCTGTACTTGATTTTCATATTTACTTGCAAGTGACCTTGACTAAGTTCGTTAATAATTCCATTACTTGCTTTCCTTATAGGTAAATGGAAGAGAATCAAACCTCCTCTCTTATACAAGTTCTGTGAGGAAGGATTAAGTTTATCTTTTAAAAGGGTGTTTCCAGAAGACTAAGGCTTTATGTTAGTTGTACATAGTAATTGTTTACTTTTTTTTTTTTAAACCATAGGGGAGCTCATTTCTCCTGGTTGTTGGATCTTCCACTAGCAAGTTATCCCAGTTTTAATGGAGTCACAGTGATCCCCATTTATCTTCCCTAGTATCCTTTTCAATTACTTATAAATGTATACACCAATGCCGATTGTTTTTTTTTGTCATACCTTTGAACTGCCAGTGTTGACTGGTGCCTGGGAAATAAGGTGTTTTTTCCTCTGGAAGGGTGAAGCTTGACTTGCCCTGGGCTACAGCATATTACAGTGTATCACACCAAGCTTGCAAGGTAGATGGCCTAGGTGTCTTTAAATACAACTTAATAATAGGTGCCAAGGACTGGACATCTCATCTCAGGACCATTGTTTTGGTCATTGCTTACTAAGTACCCCTTCAAAGATTCTGAACTCAGACTGTGACCTGGGCCCCTGTGCACTGACTATGCCCTTTGATGGAAGAATTGAGTGGATAACCTATCTCATAAGTTACCCTATGACTGAATGAAAGATTGGCAGCGTTGGTTTAGTTAGCACTGTGCTACAAATTTGAAGACCTGAGTTTGAATTCTGGCTGGCCACTGGTTTGCTGTGTGATCTTGAAGAAATCACTTATACCCGATGCTTCTGTTTCCTCATCTGTAAAATGAGACTGATATCTGTATTACCTACCTCGCTGGGGTTTTGTGAGGATTGAATAAGATCATGGTTGTAGACAATGTAGTATAAAGCATTTTATAAACTATAAAGCATTATTTTAACGTCAGCTTTTATTACTATGAATTTAAGATTTAATAAATGTTTGAGTTGTGAGAATATTTTGATCTTTTCGTTTTGTTTTAGGAGGGATATTTAGTTCTGGTTTGAACTGGTTTGATAGCTATTTGCTTTAAAAAATTTTTTTTGGTTTAGGTTTGAGGTCAGTGAAATTCGTATTTGTGGTTCAGCAGATTGGTGCCATTTGTTCTAATTCCAAGTTTAATGGTACAGTGGAAAGGGCACTAGACCTGGGCTCTGCCTCTGACTTTAAGTGTCACTTTGCCACTTCCCTAATCTAGCCCTCAGTTTCCCCAGGATGTTAGACTAGATGATGTATCATTATGGGCTTTCCAGCTCTAAAAGAACACACATCTAAGTCCCTGTCACTTAATTGAGACTTCTCCATCGAAGAAATTCTAACACCACACACAGGCAGTATGTGTGCAGCCCCCTAACACTCCCCGAAACATAAGAATGAGATGAAAATGTAATTGAAAAATATTTAAGAAAAAATATAAAAATACAATAAAACATAATGTTAATATGTGGTTTTCTAAATCAGTATGTGGCCTACAAGGATCTTTATGTTTGGTATAATGGCCTGGTTTCTATTTAAGTTTGACACCACCGATCAAGTGTATGTAATAATTAAGCTAGCATTTGTATAGCTCTTTAAGGTTTGCAAAGTACTTTACATATATTTTATTTTATCCTCACAACAATCCTGGGAAGTAGTTGTTATTATTGTCCCCCTTTTACAGATGAAGAAACTTGAGGCAGATAGGTTAAGTGACTTGCCCTGGGTCACACATTGAGAAAGTGTTTGAAGCCAAACTAGAACTTGTCTTCCTGATTTTAGTCTAGAGCTTTATCCGTTGCACCACCTAGTTGCTAGGAATGCCTAGTATGTCCCTTGTTTTTTTTAACGAAGCTTTGCTGATTTTCCCTACCCCATCCAGTCCTGCACAGTATATGAAAACCCTGTCCTATCGAATCATTGTTTCTTGTGCAGAACAGTAGTGTTAGGTGCTATAAGGTCCCTGCCCTCAAGAAGCTTACAATTTAGTTGAGTCTAGAGATCCTTACAAGTTAAATCATTCAGTTAACTAGTATTTATTGAGTGCCAACTATGTGCTAATCATTGAAGATGGAACAAAGTCTATCTAGTGCCTACCTCCAAGGACCTTACACTTTAGTGAGGAAGACAGGATATAAGGAGTAGAAATAAGAGCAGCAATATTAACTGATGTTTGTTTATTATAGTGATGTACAAAGCACTTTCCTGACAATAACTCATAACTAAGAAAATTAAAGTATTCCCTGCCCTTCTTAGATTGATGTTTGTATCTTTTTGTTCCAGGCATCTTTTGACAGTGCTTTTGAAGCAATAGATATATAATAAATGTTTGCTGAATTGAATGTGTGAAAATATAAATATTCATGTTGAATTTAACAACAAAAATATTTAAATAACAGTTCAAAACAATATAAGATGTTATAAGGTCACAGCTGATTGTGCAGCCAGTTATGTAGCCAATAAGTGCCACCAGGAGCCAGCCATCACTGGGAACTGGGCTGGGCTGGACCTTGCAGGAGGCTTGAAGGAGATGGAGATGGAGCTAGAGCCAGCTCTGGAAGGTTAGGCAAGAAAGAAGGGAGTCTTGCTTGCTTTTCCCGTTGTGGCCCTATGGGACTACCCCAGTTCTCCCTGGATTTCTAAGGCTTATCCTAATACCCTGGTTCTTTGTGCCCCGTCAACACCGCCCCCCTCTCCCCTGCAAGAAGACTGTATGCCTCCTAATAGAATATAAATTCCCTAAAGACCCAGACTGTTCCTTTTGGGGAAGTGGGGTTGTTTGTCTTCTCCCAAATGACTAGGATGTAATTGGTTCAAGTCCCCTGGTACTGAACAATGGGGTTATTGACAGCTGACACAGGTTTGCTCTCAAGGAGATGGCAGTCCGTAAGAGAAAGGACAGGAAAGGTGTTTGATGGCAAAGGCGATGGATGGACCCTTTTGTTTTAAAAAAATATTTTACTGATTCTCTTAATAAAAAAGTCACTGTCACTTTACAATGATCCCACCTATCCATTGCACCGTCTTCTATAACAAGTAAAGCCTGCGTGCACACATTGGCCGGGTCTGAAGATGTATTCTTTGTACCGCTCCTCAAGTCCCCCATCTCTGCAGAAAGGCTGAGCACGGTCCCCTTTCCCAAGAGGATATAACCGGGGCACTGGGGGAGAGGGCCGCCCAAGTAAGCCCCAGGAGTCCCCGCCTCCTGGGCTCCGAGCTGGGATGCCTGCGGGCCCCGCCTCCGCCCTTGGCCTAGGAGCTGTTTGGCTTCTCCAGCCCACGCCCCGGGCTCGCTAGCTCGTGGGCTCGCTCTCTGGGTTGGAGGCACTTCCCCAGAGCCCCCTGCCCTTGCTCGGTTTGTGGACCAGCCCGGCACGGCGCCCCTCTTCTCCAGCCCTCTCCTGTACCTGTCCTGGTTTGGGAGGAAGCCTCCCCACCCCACCCCCGTCCCTTCCCCC
>NW_027187344.1:8856295-8903860 GCF_028583685.1 Petaurus breviceps papuanus | reverse complement strand
GGATCGAGGCCGGGCCGACACCTCCCTCCTCTCCTTCCACCTCCCCATCCCCCACCAGATAAGGAGGAGAAGTTGGTAAATGGGAAGCTGTTTTAGTAGGAAAGGGTAATAAAACCTCAGAAGAAATGTGTGGGTTTGGGGGTGGGGAATGATTAAGGTTAGTCGGAACCAGGAAATTTGGAAGACAAAATTAAGGGAATAAAAGGGAGTCAAACAAGGCAGGTGGGGGTTGGGGGGAGGAGGAACGGTTTAGGAGAAAGCCTGGAGTTGTATTGGAAAGGGGATGGAGTGCATTGGTAACTCAGGTAAAAGAATTCGAAGTTGAGGACTGAAAGTAGAGGGGTGACCGTGGTCGAGAAATGTGTAGTGTATGCAAAAACCAGTCTAGAAAACCGGAGCTGGTGACTCTAGGCAGTAAAAATTAGTTAAGATAGTTGCATCGGATGAGAAGCGTTTCCCAAGAGGCTGCTTGCAGCCTCTAGTTTGTGCTGTACAGCGGCTTCCCTCATTTCAATGAGCACCAGTGGGGTGGGTCCTTGGTCAGTTAACCCTCCTTACACCCACTTCACTACTTTTTTTCCTTGAAAAGGGAGGTAATTCTGGAATTACAAAGGCTGTCATCATAACCGCGTCACACCACCTGTGTGGACTAGGGTGATGCAGCAAAAGGTCCTTGGGAAAATGTTGAGTAACATCATGAGCCTGGTCTACAGGCTGCCTGGGCTCTAGTTGCCCTGTTGGAATTTGATGCTTGTTCATAGGCCTCCTGTAGACCCCTCCTTTATCAGGGAGTAAAGTATGACAGTTGCATTTGATCTCTTCTACTAAAGGATCATTTATCTTCACCTGAAGCCTCTCTTTTGAAATCTTAATTGTGTAACCTGACAGCCTCCAAAGGAAGGCTGATTGCACTCAGAAAGCTCAGTGGGAAGCTTTGTAGTCAGTGTTGTGTGTGCATGCATCATCTCTGTCTCTTTCCTCCATCCCCCTACAGCCCCCTAAGTCTTACAATGGTTTATTTGGTTTTTTGTTTGCATCTTAGCTCAGAGGAGGGGGAAAGTGGCATGTGAATATCCAGGAGAGAGAATGGCTCTGTGTGCAGAGGAGTAGTGTAGTTTTTGTATGAATATGGAAGGTGATGGATTACTTATACCATATTGAGATTTGGTGAAAGGCAGGATATAGTCTCTTTAATTCAAGTTTTAGCCTTGGCTGCTGGAGGAAGAGGGAAGATGTAGGAGCTCTACTTTTTGTAAATTGTAACTTCTTTTCAACAGATCCTGAGCAAATACCTGCTGTGTGCATATCCTTTCCCAGGCACTCCATTTCTTTGACATTTGTTCAAAGTGATTCATGGTGCTCCTACTTCTAAGATAAAAATGAGGAATTCTAAACATTTTAAGTTCCTGGTAAAAGCTCGATTAGGATTAATGTGAAGAAGTTGTCATTTTGTTCTCTGGGAAAGGTTGTCCACTGATAATTGGTAGTCCTTGCCTTGTGCTGCATTTTTAGCGTTTGCTCATTATTCCTATTAAAGGAGGATTATTTACTTGGCTTCAGAAGCAATTAACTTCAAACTTAGTACTTAGTGAAGCCTTGCCAATTCTTTTTAGGTTCTGTAGGTCTGGATTTTAGGACTTGGGGAATTTGGCTCTAATTTGTGCATAAGTATCCATGGTCTTTGTAGGGTCTGTGGTAAAATTCTATATGTGATATGTCAAAAGAAGAAAGCATATTGTTGATGAAAGGAAAAGGTTTGTGTGGAGTGTGCTCCTCAGCTCAGGGATTTATATCTTATCAGGTCTGAACCACAATTCAGGGGCTTGGTAGACATGTGCTTCTTATGTTACCGTGTTTCTTGGTGTGGCCTGGACAAAAGGGAAACCAATAGAAGCTATGCTTACGGTGATTTAAAGTAGTTATCTGAGAAGAATTGAAGATAACTTTTTAGATAGCAGCTTACTAATAAGTGTACTTAAATCTAGAGGTCAGTATGATCATGGCACTGAAGGAGTCATCAGAGTTTTGTCACCCTACTAATACAAAACACTAACACTGTAGATTAATGATAATTAATAATAGTGTATTAATAATAGCTACCATTTACATAGCAATTCAGGTTTTCAAAGCACTTTACACATATTTTATCCTCACAACAAAGATAGGTGCTATTTGTGGAGAAACTGAGGCAGACAGAAGTTAAGTCACTTGCCCAGGGTCCCTCAGGTAGTAAATATCTGAAGTCAAATTTGAACTCAGGTCTTCACTTGACTCTGGGTCCAGTGCTGTATTCACTGAGCTATCTAGCTGCTTCTAACCATTTGTTGGCTAAAGTCAGAAATTAATGAGGTTAATTCCAATTGATTTTTTTTGGGGGGGGGGGACACTTAGCAAATTTGTGCAGATTTAACCCATCTTTACTATGTTCCCTAATTTATTTACCCTACTGTTGTGTAGCTTAAGTATACCAGTTTGTAATAGTATATAACTATTTGCTTAAAAATCATAGTCTATGATTTTTTTCTGAGTTTCCCCCTCTGTCAAGGTCTATTGCTTGTATAAGTTATAAGACTATAATATGATTGTAAACAGTATTGATCACTGACAAACACTGAACAATGTGGCAAGGTATTTTCTTAGGTTGGTTAATTGGTTGTCATTCTTGGGGTGCTCAGAGAAACTAAAATGACATCAGTATGGTGTCAAGGTCCAGTATGTCCACCTGCGGCTGAAGAGACCAATATGAGTTTGAAAGGCTCTACTACCAGTCAGGCATAAATAGTCCATAAAACATTTGAAGTGGATATGTCTCTTAATCTGCAAATTGTTTTCTGGTAGAACAGGCCATACTCAGCAAAGGACCTGGTCTTCTACTTTTCCGAGAAAATAGAGGTCACCCATTGAGGATTTCTTCTTCTCCCTTTCCATATTTCACAATCCCTCCTCATCTTCTCTTAGTTTTTCCTTCATTCTCTGAAAGATGGGGATCTTCTCCTTCCTGAAGCTTATCTCTCCTCCTGTGCTTTTGATCCCCTCTCCAGTCTGCTCCTGGAGTTTGTTACCTTCATCATTCCCTGTCTTTCTCTTATCTTTCTATGCGTGGCCTCCTTCCTCATACCTAAAAACATGCCCCATACTTAAATAACTGTTGATTGTTTCTGCTGTGCCCTTTAATAACATATCATCCTAGATCTCTACTTCTTTCTCAGCCAAACTCTTGAAAAGGGTCACTTAATTGCCTCCATTTCCTTACCTCTCTTTCAGTTGTCCCTTTACAACCCTACCAATCTACCTTCTTTAAGATGACCAAGAATTTCTTACCTGCCAAATCCATTGACCTTTTCCCAGTCCCATCCTTGGCCTCTTGAAGCCTCTGCTTTTCTACTTTGACAATGTCTACTCCCTCAGCTTTCATGATACTGTTCTATCTTAGTTTCCAACTATAGAGTTGTCTGGGTCACTGAAAGGTTAAGTGTCTCATACAGGGTCACATAACTAAAATGGATCAGAACCCAGGTTCTCCTTAGGCCAAGATGTAGCACCAATGCAATATTTACAGCACCCACGATCACGATAAAGACCATGACTGTAAGTATCACATGATGTTCAATCACAAAATATACCAGATTTTCCAGATAAAGGATAAAACTGAAGGATTTATTTAGACACCAGAAAACAGAATCCCCAAACTAGTCAGTCGATTCCATCATAGTACCAAAGATATTCAGAAGCCATAATAATGCTGAGAGCCACAGCATCCTTCAGCCTTCCCACAAACTAATACAAGATTAATATTTACTCACAAACCTTTCTTTCAACTTAATGAGCATTGTCTCTCCCCCAGGATCTCACTAGCTCTGACTACCAGCTTCCTGTGGGCTCTGCTTCCCTTCAGCAAACTCCTCCCACCACAGGCTCCATGTGACCACATCCAACCTATCAGGGGGCAGAATTTATCTTCACAGCAGAGAAGCTTCCTGTGGGCTCTGCTGCACCCTTCAACAAATTTCCTCCATCACAGGCTCCATGTGATTACATTCTGCCTATTAGAGGGCAGAGTTTACTTTTAAAGCAGGGGAGGTCTTCAAATCCCCCTTAGGTCTATTAAGGGGCAGAGAAAATCTTCAGATTCCCATTCCCATTGCACAAGGCCAACTCTCTATCCACTAGACCAAGGCTTCTCAAACTTTTTCCACTCATGACCTCTTTTCATCTGAGAAATTTTTATGTTATCCTGGGTATGTAGGTATATAAAATAGGTATACAAATCAAACATTTACTGATAATAAATCATAAAGAAATTTAAAACAATTCTTTGACAAACATATAATTTTACCTTTTTATTAAAGCAAATTTTCATACTAATGAGATGGATGTGCTTATTTATATTTACAGAAAGAATTGAATGGGGAGGCTAGGTGGCACAGCGAATAGAGCACCGGCCCTGAAGTCAGGAGTACCTGAGTTCAAATCCAGCCTCAGACACTTGACACAAAAAACTAGCCATGTGACCTTGGGCAAGTTACTTAACCCCAATTGCCCTACCTTCCCTCCTTCAAAAAGCAAAAAAAAAAAAAATTTTAATCTTGGCGGAATATTTGATACTGCAGGATGTAAAGCATCTTCAGAGTTATTGATATTTTGATTTTATAATCATCAACGATGAGAAAACCACTTTGCATAAATATGTAGTACAAAATGGCCCATATCAGAAATTGTTGGAAATCCTGTCCTAATCCCAAGCCAAAATTCATTTAACAATTTTTTTTAGGAAACTCAAATTTAACTGTGTCACTTGATAAATTGGCAAATTCTTCGTGAACTTTTAATGGCAGATGACTGCTGTTTTTTTATTTCAATTGAGCATAGTTTATAAACCCAGTTTAGTTTTTTAGAATCAAAATTTTAAGGGAAGTTATTTCTGAAATTGTGTCTTGTAACATCAAGCAAAAGCAACTTCCAGGTTCAGAATTGCAAGCATAGTAACTCTCCATTTATTCAGTAACAAATTAAGGGAAAACATTCACAGAAAAAAGAAAATCAAAATACAGGGTAACTCAGTCATTTAATAAGTCCTCAATTCAATGACAAAGTACTAAGGCCCAAGTACTCCACCCCTGGAAAATACATTCATTTAGTCAATCACAAAGTCTTCTCTCTATTCAACTGGAGATTAGTTTCCAGTCATAAACAAAATACATTCATTTGGTCAGTCACAAAGCACAAAAATCAAAGTACTCCACCCCTGGATCACAACTGAATCACAATTATCATCAGTTACCACCAAGTACATTCTCAAAGGGGTAGTGGAGAGCACAAAGGCCATCTATCTCTAAGCCACAATAAGGTTATCATCATAGTATTCAATACCCAAGGAGAGGTCTTTTCTTCATCTTGACCCTGGGCAAGTTCTCATCAATCCCTGTTGCTGGGAATCAAAGCTTAACAAAGCCACAATATGCAATGCCAGCTTCCTCATCAATTCACTCTTTGCCTGCAGAACAGTCTCAGGACCCCTGAAAACATCAGCAAGACCCTCCTCCAGGATTTCTGTAAACATGCAACAAGAAAATCCTCCTTCTCTCTCTCTCTCTCTCTCTCTCTCTCTCTCTCTCTCTCTCTCTCTCTTCCTCCCCCCCACCTTAGGTCTCTCTAAATCCATTCCATCAGCCCCCTCTCTTCACATCAACAAGTCCATCCCACCAGTGGGATTCACAAGCTCTGGGTTTTGACACTTAACCCAAAAACCAAGCAAATACAAGGGGATCTTTAAATTCCATTATCACTACATGTCTCCAGCCACTTAAGATAATCAGTTATAACTCTTACAAATTAAATCTTTGGAAAGGTTATTTTCTTTCTTTCCTTTTTTTTTTTTTTAAAGCAGTCGGGGTTAAGTAACTTGCTCAAGGTTACACGGCCAGTTCTTTCTGGGTGTGGTGCTGAGTATCTGAACCCAGATTTGATCCCCGGGTCATCCCGACACTGGGGCCGGTGCTCTTACTCACTGTGCTACCTGGCCTCCCCAGAAAGGTTATTTTCAATTATAAAATCAACTGTAGTTGTAAACATTTCTAAAGAACCATTTTCCACCCTGTTCTTCCATGTAAACTTTTTCAGTAAAACTTTCAGTTTTGTCTTTTAAAATAAATATGTTACAATTTTACTATTGTGTTTATGTAAGAGCAGAAAACTTTGTACTGTAAAAATGCTGCAATTCATAACATAATAGTCTCGAATCTGAGCTGAAGTGTTTCTGCAAGCATTGGTTGGCATTGCATGGCATGAGGGCATGCACACATGCTGTATGTTCAGAATCAAGGCTGCAGTGAAGTCTTAAGATGCAACATGGGCAAGCACTGCCAGAAACACCTCAGATTCATTATGCATTTGATTTTGAATTTATTTTTCTGTTGCGCAGTCAGAAACCTTTCACTGTTGCCAAATGTTTTGCAACCCCCACATTCAGTTACACAATCCCATATGGATTAAAACATGTGGGGTCACAACCCTCATTTTAAGAAGTATTGTACTACACCACACTTCTCTTTTCCTGCCTTTCTGACCATTCCTCAGTATCCTTTAGATGGACATTATCTTCCTCACCACTAATCATGAGCAAAAAACCCTTAAGGTTTGTTATCTTCTAGTCCAAACCAGCACAACTTGGCAGTAGGTAGAAGTCAGAATTAAAATAGGCTAAACTTCTTGGGGCTGCAGATAAGTTAGACTAGAGACAGACTGAAGATGGTTGGTTGCCTCAGGTCACAGGACAAACAGTACAAAAGAGTGCAGTGGCAACCCTACATTTTTCACAGCAGCCCAAAATCCTTCAGGAGGGCATATGTTGTACAGGCCTTCTCTAGAATTTCTGTAGTCTTCTTTCCTCCTGTGATCTTACCTGCTTCCAGGAGTTTGATGATTATTTCTAGGCTAGTGAATTATATATCTCTTCTTTATCTCTCTCCTGTAATCTTACCTGCATGCTGGATGTTTTCATCTAGATGTTCTGTAAGTATCTCCAATCATAAGAGAGCATATATTTGGAGCTCTAAGGCATCTTAGTAATCATTTAAGTTCAGCCCCTTCATTTTACACATGAAAAAACTGACATTAAGAGAAATTATGTGATTTGCCTCAACTAGCAAGTGTCAGAATTGAGATCTGAGCATAGATCCTCTGACTGCCCCATACCTTTTCTGCCAAACCACTTCTTCCTGACTTTTGCTTCTGTTGAGATTACCACCACTTTCTTAGACACTCAGGTGTGATTCCTTGGGTCGTGCTTGACTCTTCTCTCTCCAATTCCCATATTCAATCAATTTCTAAGTCTTGCCATTCTTTTTCTACAGTATTTCTTGCACTTAGCTCCTGTAGATTTACTTAGTCTCAACACTAGTCTAGGCCTTTACTACCTCTTGCCTGGATTATTGCAGTAGCCTCCTAGTTATTTTTTTTCTGCCTTTAGTCATTTCCCTCTCTAATCCATTCTTCAAACAAATGTCAAATTGACATCCCCCAAACAGATCTGACTGTTGCCTCCCTAATCAAAAATCTTCAGTAGTTCTTTATTGAATCTAGGATAAAGGATGAACTCCTCAGCCTAGCGTTTGAAGCCCTTCATAATATGGTTCCCATCTACATTCCCATTCTTATTTCCTATTCTTCACCTTCTTGTATTCACCAGTTCAATAAGAATGGATTACTAATTGTTCTTCATACCATGACATCCTCTCTCTCACCTTTGCACAAGTGATCTCCCATGTGGAGGAACTTAATCACTCCTCACCCTCAACTCTTAGGATCCCTAGCTTCCTTTAGAGCAGGGCTTCTTAAACTTTTTCCACTCAGGATCCCTTTAGTGCTTCTTAAACTATGGATCACAATGCCATATGAAGTCTAGAGCATGGCTCTGGTGCTTCTTCCCATATAAAACCTTTTGTGTTCTCCCCATTTTTGCTGCCACACTGTCACCCTTGAAATTGCTTTGTGTAAATTTTGTTTTTTGCTTTCCTAGTGCACATGTGATATCTTCTAGGAAAATGTACGTTCCCTAAGAGGAGAGGCTGTTTCCTTTTTTATCTTTGCATACCCAGCACCATGCCTGGCACTGAGGTACTTCATAAATGCTGGTTGAATTGACTTATCTGAAGTAGTTAAAAGTCTAAGTTGGGAAGGGAGGATCTATGCAAAGGTAAATAGTTATTCAGTAATGCATACATGTTAAATGAGTGTGGTGGCCTCTGGGGAGAGGCTTAAAAATAATTGCTTACTCCACCTTAGAGGATGGAAAGATCTGGAATTTCAAACTTTGAAGTCCGTCATTGTCCTGTGATTTGTGGATTCAGTTTAAATACAGTTTCCTTCCTACTGCCACTCCCTTTTCCAACAGTTCTTTAATAGGAACTCTAGCCCTCCCAGGGAATTGCAGAAGGGTTGGATAGAATTGATTGCAGCCACAGTCTGGAGCCACAAAAAAACTTTGAAGGTTGAAATAGGTTGTAATAGGTTTGTGTTTCTAGAGACTTAGGAAATTCCAAAGGATAGCCTCTTGAAACAAACTGTGGTTGATGAGCAAGGATGGAATGTTTGATAAATAGCCAAGCCCATCCTAACTAAAGGGATGTGAGGCTGGACCAGAGAGGGAAAAGAAGAAGAGAATAGCATTTCTGTGGCAAGGCTAACAGCCACTGCTCTGCATCCACATACCCTCTTGTAGCCTCTGTGGAATTCTTCATAATAAATCTAAAAGAATTGGACAAGTCCAGAGGCCAAATAACCTTACTTGCTTAGTTAGCCATGGGGCAGCTTCAAGGCTGAGCAGATTCTCGTTGTCAGAAAAGCCCAGTAGAGGTGTTGGCAGTCTGCCCAATCTACCTGCAAAATAAGAGAAATTTATCCGAGAAATTAAAGGTCTGTTTGGCTTTGTTGTTTGAATGCTCCAGTTTGTGTGGTGAACTCCTTTTGTTGGAACTCCTTCCCCCAAAACAGATCTCAGATCTCAGCCTCAATTAGTTTTAGAGAGTTGCATGAAGTAGAAAAAGTTAAGTGACTCACCCAAGGTAGCATATAATATAGCTAGATGTATAATATATAATCTAGGTACTCTGATTGCAAACTACTCTAGAGTAGAATTACTTTACCAGGGACCTGTGAGCTTGTTTTTTTAAAAAAATGTTTTGATAACTCTATTTAAATATAATTAGTTTCCATAATTGCCAATATATTTTATTCTGTGCATTGAAAAACATGACTCTGAGAAGGGGTCTACCAGCTTCCCCAGATTGGTCTATAACACAAAAAGATTAAGAATCTCAGCTCTGGAGTGTAGCATTAAAAAAAAACAACTGCAAATCTAGTCTAAGGGATATTTGCTAAATATTATTCTTCCTATGTTAGAGGCATCTTAATTTTTTTTTTGTTACACATATGTGTGAGATAAAGACCCCATAGGCCCCTTACCCAAATAAATCTCAGGTTTCTCCAGGTAAAAACAGAACCATTTATTTCTAAACAAGTCTCACGAGAGTTGGGTGTCAGCTGCCCAGAACATGCACCCCGTAGGGAGGCAAAGTACAAAAATCAAGCAAGCAATTATACACCCTTGTACATTCTGGACAATACAAAAAACCCCAAATCCCCTCCCCAGTATCCGGGCCTTCATTCCTATTGGTGGGAAGGTGTATCCTTACAATCCTTTTACCCAATACAAATGCATATTTCAATTATTTTTCTTATTTATCAGAAGTAAGCTATTGCAGATTACATGTTATTTTTTCTTGCTTACCAAAAAGTAGGCAATTTACAGAAACACCGGCAGACATATTATTTGTTGCCAAAAGTAGGCAATTTACAGATCACTTGTTGCTTTTCTTGTTTACCAGGGGTAGGCACCCAGCCGATATTATTTGTTGCTTTCTTGTTTTCCTCAAGACTGTGTATCCTATAGAAAAATAAAATTTGAGGGGCGGCTAGGTGGTGCAGTGAATAGAGCAGCAACCCTGGAGTCAGGAGGACCTGAGTTCAAATGCATAACATTTAACATACAAAAAAACTATCCATGTGACCTTGGGCAAGTCACTTAACTCCAAATGCTCTGCCTTCTCCCCTCCAAAAAGCTAAAATAAAATAAAATTTGAGCATATCAAGACTAAAGCCCAACTCAAGTTTGGTGACTTTCTCCTTTACTTTATGAGAATATTTTCACTTGTTCTACTCACATACATCTGGTAAACCATGCAGGTAGGAGGCAAAGTTAAATGGAGTCCTTGACTTGGAGTAAGAAAGACTTGAGTTTTAGTCCTGTTGCCGATTAGCTAGCTACCTGACCCCGGTTAAGGTCACTTAACCTCTCTAAGCTTCAACTTATCTATCAAAGTAGGAATAATAATAACACCTACCTCCCAGGGTTATTGTGAGTGTAAAATGAAATCATATGTGTAATGTGCTTGGTAAACCATATAAAGCAGTTTTTATGTTGTTACGTTGTTTTCAGTCATGTCAGAATCTTTGTGACCCCAGTTGGGGTTTTCTTGGCAGGGTTGCTGAAATGTTTTGTCACTTCCTTCATCATGTTACAGATGAGGACACTGAGGCAAACAGGGTTAAGGGACTTGCCCAGAATCATAAAGCTAGGAAATATCTGAGGCCAGATTTGGAATCTTCCTGACTCCAGACTAAGTGCTGTATGCACTGCATTGCCTAGCTGCCCCAAATATGCATGTTGTTACTAATATTAACAAAAGTGATTTTCAAAATGGTGAAAGACTGGTGTTTGTTTTCCCTTTTCTAGGCTCTTTTGTATAATCCTGACTGAAACATTGAGTCATCTATAGCAGAATGCTTGCAACTGCAACTCAGTGGAGTCACTTAGAGGTATGACAAACCGAATCCCCACAGGTGATGGATAAAGCTGTTCATTCATGGCCGTGTGATCAAGCCAGCTTTGATGATCTATATGATTTCTGTCGAAGTACAGAGAAGCTGCATTAAGTTATTATGCATTGCCCTCTTGTCTGAATTAGCCTTGCTTTTATAATAGCTTCACTTACTGCTTAAATGAATGTTGATTAAATGCCTGTATATGCAGTGCCTTTGACAAGGTGCTTGGGCTCTCTGCTTTGGCTTTCTATGTGTAGAAAGTTGTGTTTCAAAAGGCATTTCCTGAAAGGAATCCTTAATAAGGACTGATTGTGCTGCCCTTACAACTATTTGTCATTGTTTAATGATTTAAAATATTTCTTTTGGTGAAGGTGCTCACAGAATATAAGATATTTTGTTTCTCTGGAGGAATATTTAGGAAAATTTGGGTATAAACATCTGATCTTTTTTTCCCTATAACTCTTCTAAACATCCAGTCTTCTTATATTGCTCTCTAGCAATTATCAAAGAAGAGTATTCACAGGGCTAAAGAATTTGATTCGTTCTTTAAAAAAAGCAAAGGATGTCTCGTTTTGAGTCTGTGAATGTCTTTATTAATAGCTAACTTTTTTTTTTCCTGTGGAATGTGGCTAATCAACTAAAGATGACTTTTGTATCTTCTTAGGTAAACTAAAGTAAGAATGGGAGACTCCAGGGAGCTTTGCCCTCACCTTGATTCTATAGGTGAGGTCACCAAAGATGACTTAATACTGAAATCCAAGGTAAGATGTCAAACTTTGTGGGAGATGGGATCTCGTTGTAGGCCTTGCTCCTGGAGTACAGAGATGGCCTGTATCAGTGGAAGGGTTGGCTGCATACACAAATCTGATGATCCTGATGCCAGTTTCTTGTATCCTCAGCCTTTTGAGCAAATGGAAGTATCGACGTTCTCTTAAAAGGCTGTTTTCCTGGTGATGTATTCTAATGGCCAACCATGATAAGCTGGATCAGTTTGATTTTAATTTAGCTAGTGCTAATGCTCTCAGGCCATTAGCATTTGGAAACAATACATATATGAACACTAATACAAAGGAGTAACTGAGCATTCTTTGGGGGTTTGGTAGAGTCATTTAAAACATGAAGATTAAGGAGGCATTAGGCAAAATGCTTCCTATGTTTTCTGTTGGCCAGGAAGGGCTTGTTGACCCTTTTAGCCTTTTTTAGTACATCCTTTGGCAGAATATGGTGTAAGATGAAAGCACCTTAACCTCATTCTAAGTAAATTATTATTATAAGTATCAGAAGGACAGTTGTAAGTGCCACATTTTGAAGGACACAGATAAATTGGCTTGTGTTCAGAAGAGGGCAGTTGGGAGAGCAAGGCCTCTGAAAGCCATGTTATGTGAAGGATCAAAGTAATGAGCTGCCATTACTGGAAGCACCTAAGCAGAGACCATCTTCCAGGAATCTTTGTAAATGGCATTCTTAGTGTGGGTGCTTGGACTCAGAGACTTTTAAGGTCTTTTTCATCTCTTAAGAGTTTATAATTCTGAGGATCTTGTGCTCCTTTACTAGTTAAGAAGAAATGAGGGGGCAGGGGCGGCCAGGTAGCACAGCGAGTAAGAGCACCGGTCCCAGTGTTGGGATGACCTGGGGATCGAATCCGCGCTCAGACACTTAGCACCACACCCAGAAATAACTGGCTATATGTAACCTTGAGTAAGCTATTTAACCCCAATTGCTTTAAAAAAATAAAAGAAGAAGAATTGAGTGGGGCGGCTAGGTGGCTCAGTAAATAGAGCACTGGCCCTGGAGTCAGGAGGACCTAAGTTCAAATCCAGCCTCAGACACTTAACACATAAACTAGCTGTGTGACCTTGGGCAAGTCACTTAACCCCAATTGCCCTAAAAAAAAGGTAGGCAAAGAAAGAAGAAATGAGGCTTTGGTACATTTTCCATTGACTCAGTGCTTCATCTTTTTCACAGAAAAAAGCAAATAGAGACAAACAAGAGAGGTTTTTTCCTATGTGGCAGAAGTGGAGGCAGAATCTTGGCTAGAAATTGATGGGAGGGAGCGAAGGTTCTGTGATATCTGAAAGAGCACAGTGAGGAAGTATGGGGTGGAAAGGAGGCGGCAACATCAACCTCTCAGCATGGGAGGGCTGTGGTGTGGCGGGATGTAGCCAACAGGGGATATACCCGGAGTGTCCTGTTCAGTTGTCTTTTCTGAGAACCCGGATACCCCTAGAGCTTTTCTCTTTACCTTCAAGAGTCTCATGAAATTTTTGAAACAAAATTAACTTTAAATAATAAAACACTTAGAGGACAAAAGTATGGTGTGAAATGAAACAAGGCAAAAAAGCCATTAAAATTCCAAAGCAATTGAGAATCACTGGTGTCTTTTTCCACTTTCTGCAGCATCAATTGCCCCCAAAAGAGAATATTTAAAAAATTTTCATTCAGAGGCGACTAGGTGGTGCAGTGAATAGAGCACCAGCCCTGGAGTCAGGAGGACCTGAATTCAAATTAGGCCTCAGACACTTAACACTTACTAGCTGTGTGACCTTGGGCAAGTCACTTAACCCCAATTGCCCTGCCTTCCCCCCTCCAAAAAAGCAAAAAAAAAAAAATTCATTCAAGGCCAGACTTATTAAGGATCCCTTTAGTCAGTGATTGCCAACTTGGTAACTATTTTCTGACCATATTATCCCTTTTAATCTCAGGGCTTTTTTTAAGATGCTTTCTTAAATTTTGGTTTTACATGTTTTATAATCTTTAAAACTAAACAAATAAGAGGGGCAGCTAGGTGGCGCAGTGATTAAAGTGCTGGTGGACCTGACTTCAGTTCCGGCCTCAGACACTTAACACCCACACAAAAAAACTAGCCTTGTAACCTTGGGCAAGTTACTTAACCCCAGTTGCCCTCCAAAACACAAACAAACAAACAAACAAAAAAACTAAACAAATAAAAATTACTCTGGGCCCTATGATGAAAACCTGGGTGGGATCTGGAATTTCTCTCAGAATTCATGAGGGATGCAGTGGAGGAATTATAGAAGAAGAAACTTAGGTTGGGACTGGGAATTATGCCACCAGCATTGTTTTGGTTTCCACACTACTGTTTTACTTTGAATTGATCACCTTACCCTCTCTGAACCCCTCACAGTCTTCACCTTTAAAATGAAGGCATTGTGTGTATTATCTTATGTTTTTGTTTTAAGGCCATACAGCAGTGGTATCAAACTAAAATAGAAACAGCCACTAAGCAAGTAGGTAAGGATCCCTGCCAGCTACATATTGAGTAGAAAACCACATATTAACATTATCTATGTTCGGTTGTGTTTTTATTTGTTTTAATTATTTCCCAGTGACATTTTTTATCTGGTACTGCCTGGGCTTTCTGTTTGATGCCTCTGCTATAAGGTCTCTAGAAACATAAAAAGTTCCTTATTTTAAAAAGATGAAAGGATCACACAGGATCATACAGCCAGCCTTATTCCCCCTATCATTGGCTTCTGGAGACACATAATAAGACCTGTAGTTTTGTTTTGTTTTTTGCTTTTTGGAGTGGTGGAATGCAGGGCACTTGGAGTTAAGTGACTTACCCAAGGTCACACAGCTGGTAAGTGTTAAGTGTCTGAGACTGGATTTGAACTCAGGTCCTCCTGACTCCATAGCCGGTGCTGTATTTACTACGCACCTAGCCCTCCAAAAACCTACGGTTTTATAACAGAAATGTTTGCCCCTTTGTCAAAATTAAAGCCTATGTGTTTTTATTAATCTGTGACTTAATGCTTCTTAGGTTCTTTTAATCAAACACTTCTCCTGGGTACTTCCCATTTGGCAGCAAATACCTATCCTTACTTAACAAATTCTTTTTAATGAAGGTTCCTTAGTCTTGAATCAACGTCAGCCCATTGGCCATCTGGGGGCACCTGGGTGGTAAAGTAGATAGAGACCTGGGCCTGGAGTCTGGAACACCTGGGTTCAGATCTGGCTACAGATGTATCCTAGTTGTGCCATAGACATCTTAAACTCATTTCCAAAACTGAACTCACTTTATTCAACCCCCACCACTTCTTCTAAACTCGGCAACTTCTGTCAAAAGCAGCACCAGCCTCCAGTCACACAGGCGTACAGTGCAGGTTGTGTCCTCAACTCCTCACACTCAGGCCCCCAGATTCTGTTCCCAAGACCCGTTGATTTTACTTTCATACCATCTCTCATAAGAGATCACCCTCTTCTGACAATGTCACCACTCTGGTGCAACCTCTTGTCACCTCATGCCAGGCCTATTGCAGTAGCCTGGTGGTGGGTCTCCCTGCCTCAAGTCCCTCCCCACTCCACTCCATTATATCCTATGCTAAGCTACCAAAGAGATTTTCCTAATACACAGGTCTCTTCATTACATATCTAATTCTAGTGGTTCACTATTATCTCCCTCCATGATCAAACCCCAAATCCTCTGTTTGGCATTTAAAGCACTTAAACCTGTCCTGGTCTTATATTTTCCACCTCTCCGTGTATGCTTTTACTCATTGACCCTGACCTTCTTACCAGTCTTTGCACATAATACTTGATCTCACAACTCTGTACCTTTTCACTGGCTATGTTCCACACCTGGAATGTTCACCCTAATAGACTTGACTCAAATCCCACCTTCACAGGCCTTTCCCATTCCCTTTCCCTCAGTGCTAAAGCCTTCCTCTGATATTACCTTCCATTTACAATGTGAATAAATACACATATACATGCGTATATAGACATAAATGCACATATATCTGAGGAGTACATAGTTACTTGCATCTTGTGTCTCCCTTAAGAATCCGAACTCCCTAAGGGCAGGAACCAGATTTTTGCCTTTCTTTGTCTCCCTAGTGCTTAGCAAGTGTGGTACAAAGCAAGTACTTAATGAATGCTTGTTGATTAACTGATTAATATGGAATAGTGGCATCCAAAGAGGGTTTTGACCTGACCCCAAGGATTATGTGATTAACCATTTGAAGGTTAAGAAGATGGATTGCATCCTACCATCCATCATGGGTCTTCAATACCTCAGTATCTACTCTTTCCCCCTAAAACTTCTCCCACTCCTTCTCTGTAAGCTGCCAACCTTCTCTTCTGCAACAGGCGTATTACCCCTCTGGGTAGTTTCAGCCTAACTGCTACCTCTCTACTTACACTACCACCACCTCAGTTCAGACCCTTCTTACCTCTTTCCTGAACTATTGCATTGCCTCCTAATTGGTCTCCCATCCTCAGATCTCTTCTCCATTCCAAACCATCCTTCCACATATCCACCAAAATTATTTTCTTAAAGCTCAGATGTGACCATATCATTCATTTACTCACTAAATTTCAATGGCTTCCTATTGACTCTAGGATCAAAAATTAATCTTTATTTCATCCTTTAAAAATTTTATCTTTGCATAAGTTTTATTATATATAAAATTATTGGTACAGTAATGCATGAACATAATACATAAAGAAGTAAATATATGCATATTGAGAGTATGGGCTCAAACAGTTTTTAGTATTAGCGATTCATGATCATAAAAGTTTGGAGACCATTGGTATAAAGCATAAGACTGAGGTGTCGATGCTTGGGATGATTAGGTAGGCATCACGGTATAGAAAGCCTGTCCCAAGACATCAGGAGCCCTGGCTCTAGGTGTGGCTTTGCCACAAATTCAATTGGATGAATTACTTCCTTTCTTTGGACCCAAGTTTCCTCCTCTATAAAATGCAGAAATGATTTGTAAGGTCCTTTATAGCTCTTATGTTCTGTGGTCCAGCTCTCCACTGGTGGCTCTGAAGGATGGACCTTTTGGTTTGGGGTTATGCATAGTTCCTCCTCCTCTTGGGATGTTTCAGGTCTAGAGTCACAGGTCACTCTTGGACTGCAGGTATTGGGACTGCAGAGCTGTGCATAATCTGAATATTGGGGTGCTGGTGGGAAACTCAGAGCTTTCGTTTTGGCAGGTCTGGGGATTTCATTAGGCTAAGACTTGCAGACATTTAAAGTGGGAAATTGAATATTTTTTACTAGTGAACAACAGAAGTGATGGCACCTTGTAGACCTGCACTGACTGACTCACCCAAAACCTGGAAGATTTCTGGGTCAGTCGTAGACTTAAGCAGAAGCTCTGAGGGGACTCCCGCATCCTTCTCAAAAGAGATTCTTTTTCTTTTGCATGGACAAAGGGGACTTGCCAGTCCTGTGGAGCAGGAGGACCGAACCTCTGGGCCTGTCTCCAGGTAAAACACCTCAGGGTTTTCCACGGACCAGCGATATCCACAGGTTAGGCTAAACCATCTCCCTAACGCCTTTGAATAGAAAAATAGATTCCGTCAGCTCAAATGTAGTTCTCAAAAACAAAGTCAAGAGGGCACCAGAGGAAAAGAAGTTCAGCGCATGTGATATTACTTATTCACAGCTCTTTTCCAAAAGATGGGAAGCTCCTGAGGAAATGCCATACCCTATTGTATTGTAGCCAGTCAACCAGATGGTGAGCTCCAGCTGAGTGCACATGCCTTTCTAGGCCTGTAAAGACTATAGAAAGTGATAAGAAATGAACTTCTAATTTCACTGACACAGTTCCTTGAAAAGTGAAGAACAGTATACGATTAAGTGCCAACTGAGAGGTACAAATGAGTGGTACAGGAATATTGAGAAAGGTGAAATTGGTCTTTGGTTGGGGTAGTCAGAGAAAGCTTTATGTAGCAAATGGGATTCATATGGGCCTTTGGAGTGGTCAGTAAGGTTTGGAGGAGCTGGGGAAGGGGTTCTAGGCATGGGGAAATAGCATAAACTCAGGCGGAGTGACAAGAAGATTGAAGGGGGAAAAGACCAGTAATAACACCAAGTACAAGAATCTAAACCCTTCACTCCTTGGTTAACACCGGGTGTCTTCTTTCTCTGCTGTCTACAAAGGAATATTCTAAAATTGGGAAGTTACTCCCGTACTCTGTGGATTGGTTCCCAATCTCAAATCACAAACCAAGGGTCAGATCCTCATAAAAAGATATTCTCCACTCTCCTTTGGCAAAGCAGGAAGAGAACAGGGAGTGAGAAGGGTCTTTTAATGTAGATAAAATGGTCAGAAGAAAAGGCCTTCGTCATAATAGGGCATCTTCCCCTTTCTGTAGTAACATGTAGTAACATCTTGAAAATGTAGCCACTCTACAAGGGTGGTAGCTGCTGCCTTTTTCACTGTCGGGGAAGAGGGAGTTATTGGCCATGAAAGGGACATGAAGGGCCTAAAGCTGAAAGGACTCTTTTTGTAGATTCACCATCATGTGTACTTCATCTTCAAAGATAATTAGATTCCCAATTTTAGTTTACTTTTAGACTTTGAGGTCAAAAAAATCTCAACAATGTTCAATTTAAGTGTTGTATTGAGAGAAAGTTGGGAAGAAGTGTAGTAGTTAGATACTGTTTCTGTCATTCAAGATGAAGCTATTTATTTGGTCTGGATTTCATAAGCTGCTTAACAATTGCTTCTACTAGCTCTTACTTTCTTTGCTGTTCTCCTAGGTTGCTTGCCCTTATGTTGGATGTGGGGAATCTTTTGCTGACCATAGCACCATTCATGCAGAGGTGAGTCTTCCCCTATGCATAGATTCCCAAAATGATACCACCTTTTGGGGGGTACTGGAATGATCCAGGAGGGTGCTAGTAGCCTTGGATGCAATTTGGGGGCTTTGAATAAAAATAAGGGGGCAATGGAAGCATAAGGAAAGAAGGGAAGGTAAGAAAATTTTGAAAAACCATTCATACATGTTTCATCTGTTGTATAACAGAATTAAAGTCATAGTGATTACATTATTTCCCAGATAAACACACAAGGGGCAGCTAGGTGGCACAGTGAATAGCACCAGCCCTGGAGTTAGTAGGACCTGAGTTCAAATCCAACCTCAGACACTTAACACTTACTAGCCTTGTGACCTTGGGCAAGTCACTTAACCCCAATTGCCCTGCCTTCCCCCACTCCAAAAAGCAAATAAACACACAAAATGCAAGTTACAGCTGATCAGTGGTCAAGTCTGCTAACAGGTCTTAACAAGCAGGTGTTGATAGGCAAGCATGTTGTGAATTGTTAGGAAGTCCAGCGTGCATTGGCAGGAATATGTGCGTGTGATGACTTGTTTACAATATGATACTGTACAGTTACATGATGCAATATTGCATCATCAAAACCGAAAAATTATAAAAAATCATTAAATTGATAATTTTTAAAAATTATATATATTTTTAAATTATGCAAATTTTTTTAAAAAACTGTGTAAAGACTATAGAAAGTAGATTTCTAGGGGGGCATTTAGTAATTTTTTGTAAGAGGTCAATAGGCAAAATAAGTTTAGGAACCTCTGCCCTACAAACTCCTCTAAGTGGGTGGGGAGATAAGAGAACAACTCTTAGTCACTAAGTTGTCCCAGGAGTTTACCAGATCCTTTATTAGCAGTTATACAGAGTTGGGCTGTGGCAGGAATATATCTAGATGGAAGTCCTTCAGTCTCATATTCTTATATGACTGTTCAACTACTCCTTTGGCTTTCTAGGCCAAAAAGCACAACCTGACTGTGAACCTCACCACATTCCGTATATGGTGTTATGCTTGTGAAAAGGAAGTATTTTTGGATCAGAGGTCGGCTGCACACCCACCGTCTCCACCATCTAAGTTCTCAGAGCAGGTTGGTCTCACACTCTTCAGTCCGCAGATATTTCTCTAGTACTTCCTGTGTACTAGGCATTACAATTTGCCCTAACATTATTCCTTGAAAAAGAGTTGGCTCTTTTTCAACCTGAAGGACGCTGTAGTGCTTTGGACAAAATATGACACTGAACACTGGGAAATTGAAATTGTATTCTTGTGTATATACATTCAGAGTGTGTTCTTGGGCATGTCATTTCTTTTGGGCCTGAATTCCCCTTTCTAGCATGGAATAAATACTACCTGTCCCTAGCTTTCCTAGAAAATCTGAGCTTTTTGGAGATGAGCACTGTTGAAACACAAGGTGATGTTGCTAAGCAAATTAACTTCCTTTTTTCATCTCTTTCTAGTGAATGCTTCCATTTAAGCTTTTACCTTAGTGTGTGTATGGATATATATATTATATATCTATATGTTGTATATAATATATCCACATGTTATATATATTATATATGTAATCCATCTATATGTATGGATTATATATATATTATGTATGGACGCACACATCTATGGCTTCCTCAAGTGAAGTTTATGGCTTGCTAATGTTTTCCTCTGGATCTTTCATGTAGGAGACTCCATTGCCTTCTCACCCTTTGAAAGCTGTCCCTATCGCAGTGGCCGATGAGGGGGAATCCGAGTCTGAGGATGATGATCTGAAACCTCGAGGTAATGGCCCCCTTGAAGGAGCAGAGCCACCTACTTGGAATCTGAGAGATGAATATGTCCTTGTGGTTTCAAAACTCTGACCTATCACCTACCTCCTCCATCCCTTTCCTGCTTCTGTAGGCCTGACTGGTTTGAAAAACCTTGGGAACTCTTGCTACATGAATGCAGCCCTACAGGCACTCTCCAACTGGTGAGTGAAGACCACCTGAGGAGCTAATGGGATACTGAGTCAAGGAACTGAGGGCCCCTCCAAGGCACTGGGCAGAGAAACAAATGAAGACCTTGGTGTGGGGGGTGGGGTGCACTTTGTAAAGAAATATGCCAACAGGGACCAGCCAGAGAGCTCCTTTGGGAGGAAAGAAGGTCTGTGGAGGTCAGGTCTGAAGGAGTCAGAATGGCAATAGAACTACCTGGGAAGAGGCTCCAAAGTCTAGTTTGTCATTGAGAGTCTTCTTGGCTCCCCTCCTCTGGGCCTTAGAGCTTTATCATTCCGGCAGGAGCCGACCCTGCTCTGGGAAGGACTTGTTCTGACTTGGAAGAAAGGGTGACCTCTTGTAAATGAATAACCTCCACTCCTCATTCCCCTTCAGTTCAGTTCTTGTCAGTTCTGCCTCTGTGACATCCCTTTCCTCCATTCCCCTAGTTCATGTGGTGATTTGTCCACTTTCACCTGGCCCATCACAGCAGCCTTCTGATGGCTCTGCAGCCTTAGCTCTCTCTCTTCCCAAGGTCACAGTTAGTTTTTGCCAGAGTCACAGCTTGAGCCTAGTACTACCATGCCATGAAATCCAGTGGTCTTCCCACTGTATTGTGCTATGATGTTTCTTGCTAATCTTACCAGTCATTTCTTCATCTCTCTTGTTTGTCTTTACTTCCTCTCTAGTCCCCCTTTGACCCAGTTCTTCTTGGAGTGTGGAGGACTGGTGAGAACTGACAAGAAACCAGCCTTATGCAAAAGTTATCAGAAGCTGGTCTCGGAGGTCTGGCACAAGAAGCGGTAAGTGTGTTTCTAATTCAGGCAAATGAGAGAGAGAAGGTGGCTCCTCAATATATGTCAAGTTTTTCCTTTTGACAATACTGTTTCAAGTTGAATTGACCGAGACTTGACTCTATGGTAGCCTCGAAGGTGGGTGGAATTTTGTCATTTTTCCATTTTCCTTGCTTCAAGTCACTTCCCTTGAATAACTTCTTGGTGGGACAGAACAACTCTGTAAAGTAGAGCTGTCTGTCCTCCAAAGAAAAGTCAAAGATCTAAATGGACAAAAATCCGCCCCAGGTCCTAGTTAGCTCCGAGCCCTTCAGCCATAGTCAGGAACTCTTCAGTAATTTAGAGAGCTGACTTCAGTGTCAGGGAGATCTGGCCCATTCTGCATTGTGACCGTTGGCAAGCACTGAAGCCCTTGGTGCCCTTGGCAGGCCTCAAAGACCACAAGCCGCAGAATAGCTAGTAGTCTGCATGGACTGAGGGACTTGGACATTCCATCACTGGTAGTTCTTTACATTGATGAAATCACAGGTTTTGGGAGGGAAGTTTATGGGACCTTTCATAGGGAAACCCCTGTGTAGTCTCCTCCCTCACCTTAGAGAGCATTGTGTGTAGTCATCTGACTACTGGCCTTTGAGTTCAGAAGACCTTTATTCAGATGCTGCCACTGACATGTGATACCTGTGTGACCATGGGCAAGTCTCGGAGTCTGAGCTTTCCCATCTCTAAAATGGGGACAATAATACCTGTATGTAAAGGACTTTGGCACATTTTAAGGCATTGTAGAAATTATATGTATTTTAGTTATAACGAATATATTAATCATCATCACTATTTGGCCATAAACTGCTACATACTAAAAAGTTCAGTCATTTATTCATGTTTCTTAGATGCTGCTGCTGATAATAGTTGATATTTTGTGTGAGAAAGAACAAACAATGTAGTTAGCATAAAGATGAGTGGACTTGGAGCCAGGCTTTGACATTTACTAACTAGGGGATTGGGGCAAAGCACATAACCTTGGTGTGCCTCACTTTCCTTTTCTATAAAATGGGGATGATAATATTTGTGACTGGGGGGTTTGAGAAAGGTATATCTCTCAAAGGTCTCTGGCTTCATTAGGCATGTTAAGATGTCTTAGAGGATCAAGTAAGTAGCATAGTGGACAGATATGCTACTCACTTTTCTTTGTGACCATACAGAGCTCAAATGAGGAACATGGGGTACAGATAAATCACTGCTTGTTAAGAGCTAGAAGGGACCTTACAGAGGAAGTGAGGACAGCAGGTCAGATGGTTGCCCAAGGTTACTTCACTTCAGTTTGGGCCAGTATTTTTAAAAATTATTCTTTACAAGTATGTCGATAGGACTAACTTGAGACTAGAACTTCAAGCTCAATGTGGATTGAATTTATAGGCAGAAGGCTTAAAGTAGAACTGACTTCCCAAGGAAAGTCAAAGATCTAAATGGTTCAAAACAGGACACTTGTCCTGGGACCTCAAAGTCCTTCAGCTGCAGGCATGAGCTCTTCAATAATTTAAAGAAAGCCCTAATGTCGTCCTTTTGGCTCACACTGTTCACTGCTGCCAATACAGCCTAAGAAGACATTGTTTAGAATCTAAATATGTGACCCTCTAGGTCCTCAAGTGCAGCCCTTTGACTGAATCCAAACTTCACAGAACAGATCCCTTAATAAAAGGGTTTGTTCTGTAAAACTTGAACTCTGTCAAAAGGCCTAGAAGACCACATGTAACCTTGAGGCTGCAGGTTCCCGACATCTGGTTTATACTGTTCCCTTAAAGACAAATACCTCCACATGCAGACTTGTGTGGATCTTGGCCCTGTCTTCTTCTGAGTGATTGAATTGTCCTTTGGGGAGCAAGATGAGAAATGTATCTTCTTTTTCCATAGGCCAAGCTATGTGGTGCCTACCAGTCTGTCTCATGGAATCAAGTTGGTCAATCCCATGTTCCGAGGTTATGCCCAGCAGGTAGGCCATCTGAGGAGGCCAGTGCAAAGCCTGTGATATGTGATTAATCCAAGGACTTTAACCAGATTTAGGATTAAGAAATAGAATATGAACATCACTAAGTGACTGAATTCTGAACTAAACCCCCAAATTATTTTTCTTTCTTTAAAATATAAAACTAGTTTGAACCAAAATCAACTCATTATAATTTAATTTGTCATAGCACTGAAACTAACTAAGCATTTATTAGGTGTTTACTGTGTGCTAGGTATATAGAACGTAGGATAGGGTAGCTAGGTGGTGCAGAGGATAAAGCGCCAGCCCTTGAATTAGGAGGATTTCAGTTCAGATAGGGCTTCAGAAGCTTGCTAGCTGTGTAACCCTGGGCAAGTCACTGAACTCTACCACAAGTTTCCTTATCTGTAAAATGAGCTGGAGAAGGAAATGGCAAACCACCCCAGTATCTTTACCAAGAAAACCCTAAATGGGGTCAAAGAGAAACAGACATGACTAATTGGCTAAATAATAACATATGCTAGACATTGTGTTTAATCACTTAGGATACAAAAAAAAGTGAGAGTAGTTCATTCTAATGGAGAAGATTTATGTACATAAATAGCTACATACAATATACATGAGAAGACTAATTTTTTTTATACATATTTGTTTCTAAAACTTTGAGTTCCAGATTTTTTCCCTTCTTCCCTCCTCACCTACCCCCACTGGGAAGATAAGCAATTCAATATAGGTTGTACATGTGTAATTATGCAAAATATTTCCGTAGTAGGTATATTGTGAAAGACTAACTAGAGTTCCCTTCATCCTATCCTACCCCTCACTTATTCTATTTTCTCCTTTGACCCTGTCCCTTTTCAAAAGTGTTTGTTTTCACAGAGCAGCCAGGTGGCGCAGTGAGTAAGAGCGCTGGCCCTGGCATCAGGAGACCCCAGATCGATTTCTGCCTCAGATACTTGATACCCACACAAAATAACTGGCCATGTAACCTTGAGCAAATTACTTAACCCCAACTGCTTTAAAAAAAAAAAGTATTTGCATCTAACTACCCTCTCCCCCAATCTGCCCTCCGTTCTATCACCCCCCCCTTATTCCCTTCCCCCCTATTTTCCTGTAGGGTAAGATACCCAATTGAGTGTGTATGTTATTCCTTCCTTAAGCCAAATTCAATGAGAATAAGGTTGTCCCATTCCCTTTCGCCTTCCTGCTCTTCCCCTCCATTATAACAATTTTCTCTTGCCTCTTTTTTTTTTTTTTAAAGCAATCAGGGTTAAGTAACTTGCTCAAAGTTACACAGCCAGTTATTTCTGGGTGGGTGCTAAGTGTCTGAGCCCAGATTCCATCTCCAGGTCATCCTGACACTGGAGCCAGTGCTCTTATTCACTGAGCCATCTGGCCGCCCCTAAGCAATTGGGGTTAAGTAACTTGCTCAAGGTTACACGGTCAGGTGTTTCTGGGTGGGTGCTAAGTGTCTGAGCCTGGATTCGATCCCCAGGTCATCCCGACACTGGAGCTGGTGCTCTTACTCGCTGTGCTACCTGGCCGCCCCTCTTGCCTCTTTTATATGAGATAATTTACCCTAATCTATCACTCCCTTTCTCCTTCTCCCAAAATATTCCTCTATCACCTCTTAATTTTATTTTTTTAGATATCATCCTTTCATATTCAACTTGTCCTGTGCCCTCTGTCTATGTATACACGTACATACATATGTATACCTACACCCTCCTATACATACATATATGTATGTATACATATATATATATATATATATATATATATTCCCTTCAACTGTCCTCATAACTGAGAAAAGTCTTATGAGTTACAATTATAATTTTTCCATGTAGGCATGTAAATAGTTCAACTTTAATAAGTTCTTTATGATTTCTTTTCCTTATTTGCCTTCTCATGCTTCTCTTGCTTCTTGTATTTGAAAGTAAAATTTTCTGTTTAGCTCTGGTTTTTTCATCAAGAATACTTGAAAATCCTCTATTTCATTGAATGAGCATATTTTCCCCTGAAGCATTATACTCAGTTTTGCTGGGTAGGTGATTCTTGGTTTTAATCCTAGCTCTTTTGATCTCCAGAATATCATATTCAAAGCCCTTTGATCCCTTAATGTAGAAGCTGCTCAGTCTTCTGTTATCCTGATTGTGTTGCCACAAAACTTAAATTGTTTCTTCCTGACTGCTTGCAGTATTTTCTCCTTGACCTGGGAACTCTGCAATTTGGCTATAATATTCCTAGGAGTTTTCTTTTTGGGATAGTTTCAAGAGGCGATTATTGAACACTTTCAGTTTCTATTTTGCCCTCTGGTTCTAGAATATCAGGGCAGTTTTGCTTGATAATTTCTTGAAAGATGGTGTTTAGACTCCTTTTTGGATCATGGCTTTTAGGTAGTCCAGTAATTTTTAAATTATCTCTCCTGGATCTATTTTCTAGGTCAGTAGTTTTTCCAATGAGATATTTCACATTGCCTTCTATTCCTTCATTTGTTTAGATCTGTTTCATAGTATCTTTATTTCTCACAAGGTCATTAGTATCCAGTTGCTCCAATCTAATTTTGAAGGAATTATTCTCTTCAGTGAGTTTTTGAAATTTCTTTTCCATCTGGCAAATTCGGCTTTTTAAGGCATTTTTCTCATTGGCTTTTTGGGCCTTTTTAGCCATTTGAGTTAGTCTGTTTTTAAGGTGTTATTTTTTCAGTGAGGCTGTTGACTTGCCTTTCTTGATTTTCTTGCATCATTCTCATTTCTCTTCCCAATTTTTCCTCCACTTCTCTTACTTGGTTTTCAAAATCCTTCTTGAACTCCTCCATGATCTATACCCAATTCATATTTTTCTCGGGAGCTTTTGATGAAGGAGTTCTGACTTCATTGTCTTTCTCCCATTCCATGCTTTGATCCTTTTTGTCCCTGAAAAAGGAATCTATGGTAGGATTTCATATGCTCTGTTTGCTCATGTTGCCAGTCAGTTACTTGACTTTTGAACTCTTTGCCAAGGTAGAACTCTGCTTTCAGAATGGAGAGAGATTTGTCTCAGATTGCTGGGATTTTCACAGCTGCCAAAGCAATTAGGAGGGTGCCCTCTCTGCAGCCCCCACATGCTCTAGCCACACACACCCCAGGACCTCCAGGATAACATTTTTCATAATAAGTCCTTTAGAATTGTTGGTCATTGTATTGATAAGAGTTTTTAAGTCTTTCACAGTTAATTATTGTTACATTATTTCCATGAACTATGTACATTGTTCTTGTGGTTGAGAGAAATAATTATTTCTCTCATATTTAGTAATTATCAAATTAGGATCAAGGTTTTTCCCCTTTTCTACTTCCTCATTCAGAAATTAGCCACTGTAGCTTACTTAGGTAGCCTTTGAAGTGCAGGGCTGAAAATGAGAGGGAGAACTCAGATCTGTTCAAAAGATAAATTTAGGTGAATTGATGGATTCCAGCCCATTGTGTTTCACTCTGATAGGTCTGGGAAAATGTGGGTTCTTCCTTTTGTCAGATGGGTAATGGATACAGATAATTCTCTTTAACCAAACCTGAGTGATCAAAGTCATGTACTCCAGACCCCTAGTAGAATAGGTCCACCTCTCATTACAATATTCATTCTCATTGTTAACCAGTCAGAATTGATTTCCACTCTCAGGAACATCCACTCTTCCAAGGGCATATGAGCGTGGAGTGGGTTTCATGAAGGGTCTTTGGTCTAAGAGAGATGACCAAATGACCATCCTTTTATTAATAATAGGGTAACATTATTAATAAAATGATTAACCAGAAACTATGTCTTTCAAACTTTTTATACATCACATGGTATTGTTCACTTTACATAAGTTCAGATAAGTTTATCTAGATTTGTTTGAGATTATTCCTTTCATCATTTTTTATCGCACAATAGTATTCCATCACAATCATATACTGTAACTTGTTCATCTATTCCGGAATTAGTGGATATTACCTCAGTTTCCAGTGTGGTCATTGTGCATGATTTTTGTCATATATTGCTGTAATCTTGCTTTAAAAGTTTTGCATCAGTTTTCATTACGTCAGTTGAGTCTAAATATTTCTTTCTCTGTTTTTGCTTTCCATGGATTAGATATTAAAACAATCTGTGTCATACAGGGAATTTGGCAAAATTCTTTAGGTACCTTTTTTTAAAATATATAGTTTATATATTATTGGTGTTACTGTTCTTTAAATATTTGGTAAAATTTACTTGTAAATCCATCTGGTTCTGGTTTTTTTTTTTTATCTTAGTGGAGCTCATTTTTGGCTTTTGTTCAGTTTCTTTTTCTAAAAGGGTTATGTAAATATTCTTTTTTTCCGTTCTGTAAACCTGAGCAATTTATATTTTGTAGATATTCAACCATTTCATTTAGATTGTCATTTTTATTAGCATAAAATTAGACAAAAATCACTTCTATTAATTGCTTTAATTTCATCTTCATTGGTTGTACATCAACCCTTTTCATTTTTGGTACTGGTAATTTTATTTTCTTTTTTAAAAAATCAAAGTAACTAGTGATTTATCTATTTTAGTGGGGTTTTTTCCCATAAAAATGGCTCCTACTTTTATTTATTAATTCGCTTTTTGTTTTACTTTCAGTTTTATTCATCTTTCTTTTGGATTTCCACCTTGATATTTAATGTGATTTAAAATTTGTTGCTTTAATTTTTTTAGTTGTGTGCCCAATTTATTAATCTACTCTTCCTTTCTGTTATTGATATAAGCTTTTAGAGATACAGATTTTATCCTAAGTACTACTTTGGTTGCATCCCACAAATTTTGGTCTTTTGTCTCATTGTTGTCATCATCTTTAATGAAATTACTGTGTCTATGATTTGTTCTTTGACCTACTTCTTGTTTAGGCATTAGATTATTTAGTTTCCAATTAATTTTTAGTCTATGATTCCACAGTCCTTTACTGAATGTAAATTTTATTTCATTATGGTCTGAAAAGGGTGCATTTAATGTTTCTTCTTTTCTGCACTTATTTGTGAGGTTTTTATTCCCTAATATATGGTCAGCTTTTATGAATGTACTATGCACAGCAGAAAACTATTCTAAAATTCTATTCATCTCAACTTCTTTCTTGTTCATTTTGTGGTTAGATTTATCTAGGTCTGAAAGGGGTAAATTGAGGTCTTCTACTATATAGTTTTATTGTCTATTTCCTCCTGTAACTCATTTAACTTTTCAAGAATTTGAATGCTATGCCATTTAGTGCATATTATGTTCAGCATTAATGTTAATTCATTTTCTGTCATTTAGTAAAATGTAGTTTCCCCGAATATCTCTTTTAATTAGGTTTCTTTCTGCTTTTGCTTTGTCTGGGATCATTATTATTATTATTTTTTTGGAGAGGGCAAAGTGGCCTTTTTTTATTTTTTGGTGGGAGGAAGACAAGGCAATTGGGGTTAGTGACTTGCCCAAAGTCACAGAGCTAGTAAGTGTGCCACGTGTCTGAGACTGGATTTGAACTCAGGTCCTCCTGACTCTAGGGCTTGTGCTCTATTCATTGCACCACCTAACTGCCCCTGTATGGGATTATTATTGCTAGCCCTGTCTTTTTCACTTCAGCTGAAGGGTAATAGATTCTGCTCCAGCTCCCTATCTTTAACTCTGAGTGTGTCTTTCTGTTTCAGATGTGTTTTGTAAGGAACATATTGTAGTATTCTAGTTTTTAATCCATTCTGCTAAACTCTCATTTCTTTTGTGTGTGAGTTCACCCCATTCACATTCACAATTATGATTGCTAATTGTGTATATCCCTCCCTTTTCTTTTCTATTTATCCTTCTTTTTTTAACCCTGTCCCCTTCCTCAAAAGTCTCTTGTTTCTGACCATACCACCTCCTTTAATCTATGTTCTCTTTTCACCTCCACCCCTTCTCTTAGCCACTTCTCCAACTTCCCTATTGAATAAGATGAATTTCTATACCTGTGTGTGAATGCGTGTATGTGTCTGTGTATGTACTCTTCTGTCCTTGAACCAGTTCAGATAAGAACATTGCCCAGTCCCCCTCCTCATTATCCCTTCCATTATAAGGATTTGTACACCTCTCTTATGTGAGATAATTTCTTCCATTCATCCTTTCCCTCCTTTTCCAAGTGCATCCCTCTCTCTCGCCCTTCCATTTTTCTTTTGAAATCATCCTAACATAACAGACTCACACTCATGCCCTCTAAATAGACTCCTTTTAACTTGCCCTAATGATGATAATGTTCTTGGGGATTACATGAATTATCTTTTGATATGGGAATGTAAATAGTTTAAGCTTATTAAATCCCTTCAGATTTTTCACTCATTTTTAACTTTTTATGCTTAAGTCTTGTGTTTCAATGTCACATTTTCTATTCAGCTGTTTTCATTAGGAGTACTTGAAAGTCCTTTATTTCATTAAATGTCCATTCCCCCCCCCATAAGATTAACTCCGTTTTCCAGAGTAGGTTATTATTGGTTGTAATCCCCCAGAAAATCATTTTCCAAGCCCTCTACTCTTACATAGTTGTAGCTACTAAATCTTTTTGTCATCCTGATTGTGGTTTAGTAGTATTTGAGTGATTTCTTTCTGACTGCTTGTAGTATTTTCTTCTTGACCCAGGAGCTCTGTATTTTGGCTATAATATTCCATAGAATTTTCATCAGGTATTTCTTTAAGGAGAAAATTGGTATATTTTTTCAGTTTCTACTTTTGCACTCTGATTCAAAGATTATCTGAGCAGTTTTCCTTTACAATTTCTTGAAATCAAATTAGGCTCATTTTAAAATCAGCTTTCAGGTGGTCCAGTAATTCTTAACTTCTCTCTTTTCAATTCATTTTCCAGCCTAGTTGTTTTTCCCATGAAATAGTTTACATTTTTTTTTTAGGCTTTTGACTTTATTTTATTGTTTCTTGGTGTTTCCTGAAGTCATTAGCTTTCACTTGACCAATTCTGATCTTTAAGGAGTTAATTTTCTTCAGTATTTTTCTATCTCTTTTTGTCATTCAGCCAATTTTGATTTTTGAATGCTTTTTTACATTTCCTGTAAAAATATTTAACGTGGAGAGTCTAGGTGGCGCAGTGAGTTAAGCACTGGCCCTGGAGTCAGGAGGACCCAAGTTCGGTTCCAGCCTCAGACACTTAACACCCACACAAAAAAACTAGCCATGTAACCTTGGGCAAGTTACTTAACCCCAGTTGCCCTCCAAAAAGGGAAAAAAATATATTTAACACTCATTTTTAAAAATTTTGAGTTTCAAATTCCCTACTTCCCTACCTCCTACCCCCTCACTGAAAAGGCAAGTAATTTGATATAGATAATACAAGTGCAGTCATGTAAAACATTTCCATATTTGTTATGTTATGTAAGAAAACAGGGGTGGCTAGATGGCACAATGAATAGAGCACTGGCCTTGGAGTCAGGAAGACCTGAGTTCAAATATGGCCTCAGATATTTAACACTTACTAGCCGTGTGACCTTGGGCAAGTCACTTAACCCCAATCGCCTTGCCTTTCCCCCCTCCAAAAAGCAAAAAAATAAAGAAAAAAAAGATTTTTTTTTTAAGCAATTGGGGTTAAGTAACTTGCTCAAGGTTACACAGCTAGTTATTTCTGGGTGTGGTGCTGAGTATCTGAGCCTATATTTGATCTCCAGGTCATCCTGACACTGGGGCCCATGCTCTTACTTGCTGAGCCACCTGGCCGCCTCTAAGCAATTGGGGTTAAGTAACTTGCTCAAGGTTACACAGCTAGTTATTTCTGGGTGTGGTGCTGAGTATCTGAGCCTATATTTGATCCCCAGGTCATCCCAACACTGGGGCCAGTGCTCTTACTCACTGTGCTACCTGGCTGCCCCCAAAGATTTTTTTAAAAACAAGAAAAATAAAGGTAAAAAAGGTATGCTTTCATCTGCATTTAGACTCCCATAAGTTGTTTCTTTGGAGGTGGATAGCATTTTTCATATGAGTCCTTCAGAATTGTCTTAGAGTATTATATTGCTGAGAATAGTCATTCACAGTTGATCATTGTACAGTACTGCTGCTGTTCTGTTCACTGTTTTGATTTTGCTTACTTCACTCTGTATCAGTTCTTGTAACTCTTTCCTGGTTTTTCTCAAAGCATCCTGCTCATCATTTCTTATAGCACAATAGTATTCTATCACAATCATATCACAACTTGTTCAGTCATTCCCCAGTTGATGGGCTTCCCCTCAATTTCCAGTTCTTTGCCACCATAAAAAGAACTGCTATAAATATTTTTATATGTATAGGTCCTTTTCCCTTTTATTTCTTTGGGCTATGGACTTAGTAGTGGTATTGCTGGGTCAAAGAGCATACACACTTTTTTAGCCCTTTGGGTATAGTTTCAAATTGTTCTCCATAATGGTTTGACCAGATCACAGTTTCACCAACAGTGCATTAGTGTCCTGATTTTCCCATATTCCAATACTCCAACATTTCTCATTTTTCTTCTCTGTTGTATTAATCCATCTAAGTGGTACCTCACAATTGTTTCAGTTTTCATTCCTTTAATTAAGTCATTTAGAGCATTTTTTTCATATGACTATAAATAACTTATTTCTTCATCTAAAAACTGCTTGTTCATATCCTTTGACCATTTATCAGTCAGGGAATGACTTGTATTCTTTTTTTTTTTTGGAAGGGCAATTGGGGTTAAGTGACTTGCCCAAGGTCACACAGCTAGTTTTTTGTGTTGTGTCTGAGGCTGGATTTGAACTCAGGTCCTCCTGACTCCAGGGCTGGTGCTCTATTCGCTGTGCCACCTAGCTGCCCCATGACTTGTATTCTTATAAATTTGACTCAGTTCTCTATATATTTGAGAAATGAGGCTTTTATTGGAGAAACTTGTTTTAATAATTTTTTCATCATGCTTTGTGCTTTCCTTGTTTTTTTCCATTTTTAAAAATTACTTTTCTGCTTTCCTTCTGTTCTTGGCTACATTGTTTTTTTTTGAAAAAACATTTTAATTTAATGTTATTAAAATTATCCACTTTATGTCTAGTAATGCTCTCTATCTCTTGTTTGGTCATAAATTCTTCACTTATCCATAAATCTGACAGTAAACTATTCCATGCTCCCCTGATTTGCTCATGGTATCACCCTTTATGTATGTTTTGTGTCTTCATGTATTGTTTTGACCTTATCCTGGTATGTGGTGTGAGATGTTGGTCTATACCTGTAATGGTAATGGAATTTAAAGATCCCCTTGGATTGGCTTGGTTTTGGGGTTGTGTTAAAACCCAGAGCTTGTGAATCCCACTGGTGGGATAGACTTGTTTGGGAGGAACTAGTATTGTCGTTTTAGAGAGAGGCCAGAAGAACTTTTGGGAGCAACATCATGGAGGCAGAGAGAGAGAGGGAACTGCCACCCAGAGCTGCCGAGAACTGAGGAGGCATGGCTGTGGTGCTGGTATTTGTTCTGTCTGTTTTGATGTTACTTTGCCAGATTCTTCTGCTGGCAAAGGACGGCACTGTTGTTGCAAAGGTTCTGGAACCTTGCTGTTGGTTCAGAAGCCCTGAAGGAGCATTTTCTTGATGCATATTTACAGAAATCCTGGAAGAGAGTCTTGCTGATATTTTCAGAGGTCCTGAAACAGCTCTGCAAGCAAAGAGTGAATTGATGAGGAAGCTGGCAATGTATATTGTGGCTTTGTTAAGCTTTGATTCCCAGCAACAGGGATTGATGAGAACTTGCCCAGGGTCAAGATGAAGAAAAGACCTCTCCTTGGGTATTGAATACTATGATGATAACCTTGTTGTGGCTTAGAGATAGATGGCCTTTGTGCTTTCCACTTCCCCTTTGAGAAGGTGCTTTTTGGTAACTGATAATTGTAATTCAGTTGTGATCCAGGGGTGGAGTATTTTGATTTTTGTGCTTTGTGACTGACCAAATGAATGTATTTTGTTTATAACTGGAAACTAATCTCCAGTTGAATAGAGAAAAGACTTTGTGATTGACTAAATGAATGTATTTTCCAGGGGTGGAGTACTTGGGCCTTAGTACTTTGTGATTGAATTGAGGACTTATTAAATGACTGAGTTACCCTGTATTTTGATTTTCTCTTTTCTGTGAATGTTTTGCCTTAATCTGTCACTGAATAAATGGAGTTTGCTATGCTTATAATCTGAACCTGGAAATTGTTTGTGCTTGGTGTTACAATACCTAGTTTCTGTTAAATTGCAAATTGCTTTCTAGTTTTCCTAGTAGTTTTTGCCATAGTAAGTTCTTGTCCCAAAAACTTGGGATTACTTTTATCATTTGCGGCTGTTTATTGTATATCTAATCTATTCCACTGATCTACCACTCTATTTCTTACCCAATATCAGATTTTTTTTTGATGATGACTGCTTTGTAATGCAGTATGAGACCTGGTATAAATAACTATGCCACCTTTTTCACATTTTTTTCTTTTTTTTTTTTACTTAAAAAAATGCTTTATTAACTTCTGATTTACATCATTCATTTCCACCTGATTTTGAGTTACAAATTTTCTCCCCGCTTTCCCCCCACCCACCGCCCCAAAATAACAGTCCCACAGGATATCCCCTCCTCCAATCTGCTCTCTCCCATATTCTCTCTCACACCCTTTTCGACTTTTCCAGTGGATCTCTGTGCCTCAGTGCCTGTATATCTTATTTCCCAATTACATGTAAGATGGTATTAATAATAGTATATATGTATATATGTATATATATATACGTGTATATATGTATATATATATATACGTGTATATATATATATATACACACACACATATATATGTGTACATATATATATTTGAATATTTGATTTTAAAACTTTCAATTCCAAATTCATTCCCTTCCTTCCCCGTCACCCACCCCCACTGGGAAGATAAGCGGTTCAGTATAGGTTGTACATGTGTGGCTAATGCAAAACAACAACATAATCGATATATTGAAAAAGACTGACTACACTACTCCCACCTCCCACCCGATCAACTCTCCACCCTGATCCTATCCCTTTTCAAAAGTGGATGCTTCCAACTTCCCTCCCCCCCCAATCTACCCTCTCTTCCATCATCCCCCCTCTCATCCCCTTGCCCCCCTATTCTCCTGGAGGGTGAGATACCCTATTTAGTGTGTATTTCACTCCTCCTCAAGCCTGATTCAATGGGAATAAGGTTGACCCATTCCCTTTTGCCTTCCTATTCTTCCCCTCCATTGTAACCATTTTCCCTTGCCTCTTCTGTATGAGATAGTTTACCCCAATCTATCTCTCCCCATCTCCTCTCATTATATTCCTCTCTCACCTCTTAATTTCACCTTTTTAAGTACCATCCCTTCCTGTTAAATTGGTCCTGTGCCCTCCATCTGTGTATACCTGTAAACATATATACACACATTCACATATGTATTCATATGCCCATATACCCTCATCTATAGACATATATATTTCTATTCCCTTCAACTACTGAGAAAAGTTTCATAAGTTACAATTATTGTTTTTCCATGTAGGAATGTTAATAGTTCAACTTTGACAAGTTCCTTATGATTTCTTTTCCCTGTTTACCTTCTCATGCTTCTCTTGCTTCTTGTATCTGAATGTCAGATTTTCTATTCAACTCTGGTTTTTTCAGCAAGAATGCTTGAAAGTCCTCTATTCCACTGAATGACCATATTTTCCCCTGGAACATGATACTCAATTTTGCTGGGTAGGTGACTCTTGGTTTTAATCCCAGCTCCTTTGACCTCCAGAATATCATATTCCAAGCCCTTTGATCCCTTAGTGTAGAAGCTGTCAGATCCTGGGTTATCCTGATTGTGTTTCCACAATATTCAAATTGTTTCTTCCTGGCTGCTTCTAATATTCTCTCCTTAATCTGGGAATTCCAGAACCTGGCTATAATATTCCTAGGAGTTTTCTTTCTGGCATCTTTTTCAGGAGGTGATCGATGGATTCCTTCAACCTCTATTTTGCCCTCTGATTCTAAAACATCAGGGCAGTTTTCTTTGAGAACTTCCTGGAGGATGCTTTCCAGGTTCTTACTTTGGTCATGGCTTTCAGGTAGTCCAATAATTTTTAAATTATCTCTCCTGGATCTATTTTCCAGGTCAGTGGTTTTTCCCATGAGATATTTCACATTGCCTTCTGTTCTTTCATTTGTTTGGATCTGTTTAACAGCACCTTGATTTCTCATAAAGTCATTAGCTTCCATTTGCTCCAATCTAATTCTGAAGCAATGATTCTCCTCAGTGAGCTTTTGAGATTCTTTTTCCATCTGGCAAATTCAGCTTTTTAAGGTATTCTTCTCCTCATTGCCTTTTTGAGCCTCCTTTGCCACTTGAGTCAGTCTGTTTTTTAAGGTATTATTTTCCTCAGTCAGGCTGTTGACTCTCATTTCATAATTTTCTTGCATTGTTCTCATTTCTCTTCCCAATTTTTCCTCCACTTCTCTTATCTGCTTCTTAAGGTCCTCTATGGCCTGTAAGCAGCTCATATTTTCCTTTGAAGCTTTTGGTGCAGGATTTCTGATTTCACTGTTTTCCTCCTGTTCCATGCCTTTCTCCTTCTTGTCCCCAAAATAGGAATGTAATGTTGGAATCTTCTGTCTGTTCTGTTTCCTTTGCCTGCTCATTTTGCCACTCAATTACTCGACTTTTCGGCTTTTTGCCACAGCAGGACTCTGCCAACAGCCAGGGGAGCTTTCGTCCCAAATGCTGGGGTTTTCTCAGCTCCTGGAAGTATTAGATGGGTGCCTCTCTGAGGTCTCCACAAGCTCTGGCAAGCTGGACACACACCCCAGGACCTCCACCCTAGACTGCAATCCAGATCCAAGCAGGTTAAAGCAAGAGCGATTACCCCTCAGACTGGTGCTTGGTCCCCCTACACTCTGCAGGCCAGGAGCTGAGGCCATCAGGTGGCGCTGGCTGGCTGTGCCAGCGTCTCAGAGGCTTCTTGCTCTGGGGGTAAAAGCCACGCACTCCCACTTACTGGTCCCAAAGTCCATACTGCACTGGCCTCTCACCTTGTCCCTCACATTTATGTGTTGATAAATCCAGAAACTGCCATGCTGCTGCTGTTCTAGAGTCCCTCCAGCTGTGGCTGGTCAAGCCCGCCCTGGGGCTAAAGCCTCAGCGTGGGGCTGGGCTTGGCTCCCAGAGCTCTGTGCTAGATTTCTGCTGGCCTGCAGGGCTGTCCTCAGGGGGAGGCTAGCTTTTCTGTGTCACCTTGTGGGTTCTGCAGCTCCAAAGTTTGTTTAGAGTCCCCTTTTTACATGGATTGGGGAAGGTGGAAGCTGGAGCTGCGGGAAGGTCATGCTTCTACTCCGCCATCTTCTCTTTCACATTTTTTTAAATTGGTTCCCTTGATATTCTCAACCTTTCATTCTTCCAGATGAATTATATTATTTTTCCTAGCTCTATAAAATAATTATTGGTAGTTTGATTGATATGGCACTGAATAATTAATTTAGGTAGAATTGACATTTTTATTATATTTACTCAGCCTTCCCATGAGCAACTGATAATTCTCCAGTCATGTAGATCCAACTTTATTTGTGTGAAAAGTATTTCATAATTGTGTTCATATAGGTTCTGCGTTTGTCTTGTAAGGTAGAATTCCAAGTATTTTATATTATCTACAGTTATTTTAAATGGAATTTCTCTTTCTATCTCTTACTTCTGGACTTTGATTGTAACATATAGAAATGTGATGATTTGTGTGAGTTTATGTGATAATCCTGCAACTTTGCTAAAGTTATAATAAATTATTTCAACTGATTTTTTAGTTGATTCTCCAAGAATACCATCATATCATCTTCAGAGAGTGATAGTTTTGTTTCCTCATTGTCTATTCTAATTCCTTTAATTTATTTTTCTTCTCTTATTGCTGTAGCTAGTATTTCTAGTACAGTATTGAATAATAGTGATGATCATGGGTATTCTTGCTTCACTTCTGATCTTACTGGGAAAGCTTCAGCTTTCGCTCATTACAGATAATGCTTGCTGATGGTTCTACTACATAACATTTTAAGGCAAACTTCATTTATTTATGTGCTGTCTGGTGTTTTTAATAGGAGTGGATGTTGTATGTTGTCAAAAACTTTTTCTGCATCTATTGAGATAATCTTATGATTTTTGATGTTTTTGTTATCAATATAGCCAGTTAGGCTGATAGTTTTCCTATTATTGAACCACCCCTGCATTCCTCATATAAATCCCACCTGGTCATAGTGTAGTATCTTTGTGATGTATTCCTGTAGTCATCTTTCTAGTATTGTATTTAAATCTTTGCATCAATATTCATTAGCAAAATTGGTCTATAGTTTTCTTTCTCTGTTTTTGCTCTTTGTGGTTTAGGTATTGGCACTATGTATCATAAAAGGAATTTGGTAGAACTCCTTCACCTATTTATCCAAATAGTTTTTAGTGTTGGAATTAATTTTTCTTTAAATTAAAAAATTCCCTTGTGAATCCATCTAGTCGTGATTTTTTCTTATCTCATTGATGGCTTATTCATTTTCTTTTTCTTTTTTTTTTTCAAATGCTTTATTAACTTATGATTTACATCATTTATTTCTGCCAGATTTTGAGTTACAAATCTTCTCCCCATTTTTCCCCTACCCACCCCCCAAAAATAGCAGTCCCACAGGATATCCTCTCCTCCAATCTGCTCTCTCCCATATTTTCTCCCATACCCCTTTTGACTTTTCCAGTGGATCTCTATGCCCCAGTGCCTGTATATCTTTTTTTCCAATTACATGTAAAATAGTATTGATAATAGTATATATGTACACACACATACATATAGATATACATACGTATTTGAATATTTGATTTTAAAACTTTCAATTCCAAATTCATTCCCTTCCTCCCTTTGTCACCCACCCTTACTGGGAAGATAAGCAGTTCAGTATAGGATGGACATGTGTAGCTAATGCAAAACAATAACATAGTAGATATATTGTAAAAGACTGACTATATTTCCCTCCCTCCTATCCCACCTCCCACTTGTTCTGTTATCTACTTTGACCCCATCCCTTTTCAAAAGTGGGTGCTTCCAACTTCCCTTCCCCCCAGCCTGCCCTTCCTTCCATCATCCCCCATCTCATCCCCTTCCCCCCTACTCTCCTGTAGGGTGAGATACCCTATTTCATGTGTATTTCATTCCCTCATCAAGCCAAATTCAATGGGAATAAGGTTGACCCATTCCCTTTTGCCTTCCTATTCTTCCCCTCCATTGTAACCATTTCCCCTTGCCTCTTCTGTATGAGATAGTTTACCCCATTCTGTCTCTCCCAATCTCCTCTCTTTATATTCCTCTCTCACCTCTTAATTTCACCTTTTAAGTATCATCCCTTCCTGTTAAATTGGTCCTGTGCCCTCTATCTATGTATACCTATAAACATATATACACATTCACATATGTATTCATATGCCCACATACCCTCATATATAGATAGATAGATACTTCTATTCCCTTCAACTACTGAGAGAAGTTTCATAAGTTACAATTATTGTTTTTCCATGTAGGAATTTTAATAGTTCAACTTTGAGAAGTTCCTTTTGATTTCTTTTCCCTGTTTACCTTCTCATGCTTCTCTTGCTTCTTGTTTCTGAATGTCAAATTTTCTGTTCATTTTTTTTGTACCTCTTTTAAAGTCAAGGTGTTAATTCTCTTTTCATGCTTTTCTTGAATAGTTCTCTTTTTTTCTTGATTTTCCTCTATTAGTTGATTTTTTAAATTTTTTTTTCCTTCTTTTATTTCTTTAGTTCTTCTAAGAATTCTTGTTTGGGTTGTGTTAAAACTTCATTTTTCATTGAGGTGGGGCTCTGCTTGTAGATGTTTTTAAGTCATTATCTTCTGAGTCTGTGTCTTGAGTTTCCCTGTTACCATAGAAGCTTTTTTATGGTCAGATACCTTTTTATTTGTTTATTCGTTTTTCCAACCTGTTTCTTTACTTTGTATTAAAGTTGATCTCTGTGTATCTCAGGGACAGATGACTGACCTGAACTTCAGTCATTTATGTTCTGCTGCTTTCACCACTAGGTCTGAGGGCCTTCTTAAGGTAGTATGCTTACCTAGGTAGAGCCCTTTGGTTGTTATTCAGCTCTTTGTGTCTGACTCTACATGACCTTATTTAGAGTTTTCTTGGCAAAGATACCAGAGTGGTTTACTATTGCCTTTTCCAGCTCATTTTATAGATGAGGAAACTGAGACAAACAGGGTTAAGTGATTTGCCTAGGGTCACAGAACTAGTAAGTGTCTGAGGCCAGATTTGAACTCATGAAGAAGGAGTCTTCCTGATTCCAAGCCCAGTGCTCTAACCACCTACCTGCCCACTATTCCCTTGTAATCATAAATGCAGCCTCTCCTCTCCACCTTGAAACTGTAACCCAGAACTGGGTAATGGGCAGTGGAGTTTCCAAATGATGCTTGATCATGCACCCATTATCACAGGGTCCCCAGGAATCTTTTTCACTTGGTGTTCAATCCCTTTACTGTCCCTCTGTGTTGGGCTCCTGGTGTCACTGCTATGGCTGCCTTCTCCAAGACCCATAGCCAGTAGTTCTTCCACTGTTCTGCACTCTCAGCCAACCCTCACCCTAGTATCCAGTGACTTCTCTTTTTTCCTTAGGTCTTCCTAAGCTACCCTGGGCTAGAAAAATGCCTCAGTGTGGTTTTGTTTTTGGCTTTTCCTCTCAGAATTTGATTTGGTGTTTTCTGTAGTTGTTTTGTAGGAGAGGTTTTGGAAGTTTGATATTTTTAACTCTTCACTCTGCCATTTTGACTCCGCTCTCCCTGTAGAAGGTTATTTGGAACTGAGTCTTAAAGAAATCCAAGAGTCTAAGAGGCAGAAGTGAGGAAGGGAAAGCATGCCAGGGGTGAAGGACAAGATAGTACAAAGCACCTACACTGGACACGGGTTGCCATATGTGTGTGTGGAATAGTAGGTTGGCCAATAAAGCTGTACCATAGAATATGTGGAGGGAAGAGATGTATAAGAGAACTGGAAAAATTGGAGGAGTCAGGTTGGGGAAAGTTTTAAATATGAAAGAGAAGAGAAGAGAGGATCCAAGAGGGTTATCAGTAGTGTCAGAGGTCGAAGAGTCAGGGATTGAAGGCTGAGAAAAGATCATTAGATTTGGCAAGTAAGAGCTCACCGGGATGCTGGAGAGAGCAGAAACCAGGATGTGTGGAGTTGAGAAGAAAGGAAGTAGAGGCCACCCTTGTAGAGTTCTCAAGTTTATTTACAGATGTCAGTTGGGTGGGGAAGAGGAAGCTACCAGAGGTTTGAGGGGGATTGAGAAGGTTTGGGAAGGTTGCTGTGGTCCAGTGAGATAAGGAAGGTGTCAAATGAATGCCTTGCCCAGCTTTGGGCCCTCCACTTCACTTTGCAGTGGATCTAGTTTGCACAGTTTCATGCCTTTCTCCAGTTTTGTTTGGCAGCAGAATGGAAGCAGAGGTGTGGCTGAGGGTGTGGGAGTGATCCAGGCCTGAGGCTCAGCAGGGCAAGATCTTTGATAGGATAAAGGGCAATCATAGAACTGTGTGGAATTGAAACTGGTTTGCTAAGGAAGGGAGGAGAGTGGAGTTAGTGCAGAGGTGATAGTGTTGGAAAGAGTAAGGGTTAAGATCACTGTGAGATTCAGCAAAGGAAATTAGGAAGAAGCAGTCAGACAAGAGCCATAAAATTCTGAGAGAAGACCCTGTAGGAGAAGGTGATCAGCAGTCTCAAACACTACGTTGAGGTAAAGAAGGATTAGAATTGAAAGAAGACCATGAGATTTGGTAATGTCGAGGTAGGTCCTTGGTACTTTGGAGAGAGCGCTTGGAGTTGTGAGGAGGTTAGGAGCCACGTGGCTTGGGGGGAGATAACAGTAACAAGCACAAGCCACTTTTAGGCTTCCTGACTCCAGCATTAGGGCCGTGGTGGCAGCCAAAGCATCAAAACATTCTCCAAGCTGTCATTGGCCTGATACGTCATCTAATCCCTGACCTTTGCCTGCCTCGTGGCCTGCAATTTCACTGCTACAATGGAAAAAGGAGCCCTCGGTATAATCCCTACACACAGGTAATGGTCAGCCTTAGTTTGTGTCTATAATGATTCTGAGAAATCTTTGAATGTGGCTGCTGCTTTTGGCCTCCCCATAGGCTTGAGCACTTCCCTCTCTAACACCCCTCTCCTCTTCAACCCCCATGAGCCAGGCAGTGAAGTGAGGAGCTTTCTCTGTCTCCCATTGCGGTCATAGGAAAGGGACAGAGTTCTTCATGCCCCAGGGAGAAGCTAGGCCTGGTAGAACTGTTCCTGCTTCTGCCCAGTAAGCCTTGACTCCCTCCTTTAGGAAGTGCTTTGCTTTCCTTCCCTCCCCCTTCCTGGATATTTGATTTTAGTTTTACCTTTTAGTTTTGAAGGAAATGTAGAAAAAGGTCTCTGCTCTCTGTTAAGCATATATGTACTTATTAAATACTTGGATATATTTAATTAGTGTATTAAATATTTCAGAACTCTGGTAAAAAAAAATAATTTCTCCAGGGTCATGATTTGTGGGGCAGAGACAAGTTCTAGGCCAAGTTCTAGGTTCAAGTTCCATGTAGCCTGATGGATTACACAACTCCTGCCATCCTTAACGTTAGTCAAGTGATTTAAAAATATTATTCTTTGTAACAGTAGGTTTCCTCAAAAAGAAATAAGTGCAGACCCACTTTTCCTCCCTATAGTTGCTGTTTGGATAAGGATCCTGGCCATCTATTTGTTCTCTGAGCTGGTCTGTTTACAACTTGTTTCTTGGGTTGCCAGGTTGGCACTAGCTGTTGTATGTCCCCCTTGGCAGAGTCAGGAACACTAAAGAGGCAAGAGTGGCTTTTAACATTAATTGTCCACATGAACCCCACTGAACCTAGCATCATCTCTCAGTATCCCAGGGAAACCCAGTGTGTTCACTGTTGGTCTTGGTTGGCAGGATACCCAAGAGTTCCTCCGCTGTTTGATGGACCAACTACATGAAGAGCTCAAGGAGCCGGTGGCAGCTGATATGAGGGACTCCGACTCCAGTGACTCGGAAGAGAAGCGAGAGGGTGACCGTAGCCCTTCAGAGGATGAATTCCTCTCCTGTGACTCCAGCAGTGATAGGGGTGAGGGGGATGGCCAAGGCAAGGGGGTGGGCATGGGCAACACCCTGGCAGAGACTGAGTTGCTGATCCAGGATGAAGCAGGCAGGGGGATTTCAGAGAAGGAAAGGATGAAGGACAGAAAATTCTCCTGGGGCCACCAGCGAACCAGCTCTGAGCAAGTTGATGAGGACGCAGATGTTGATACCACCATCTCTGCCGTCGATGATCGCCCCACCGAAGCCCTCCCCTCTCCGCGTTCCACCAGCCCGTGTAGGACACCAGGTATAGATACACAGCCCAGAGCCCCTCTGTTTCTGACAGGGATGGTGCGGAGGGAAGAGAAAGTTGAAAAGGTGACATCTACCATCCCAGGGGGGTATTGATTTTCTCACTGTGGTGGTGGGAAAGGCAGCCTGTGCTGTAGAGTGGAGAGCTGCTGATGTAGCAGTACTTAATTTGGGCAAGTAACTAGAGCTGTGGTTTGATTCCGCTTATGGCACAAGAGTATCTTCTTCCCCTCGGGCACAGCCAGTCCTGCCTCTGAAGCAGCTGTGGGGAGCCCTTGGGCTCCACAGCTTGGCCTCTTTCTCTCCCTAGAGCCAGATAACGACGCCTCCATGCGCTGCTCCTCCCGCCCTTGCAGCCCTGTCCACCGCGAGGCACACTCCAAGCTGTCAAGCAGCCCGCCTCGCTCTAGCCCTGTGCGGCTGGGACCATCCTATGTGCTCAAGAAAGGTACTCAAAAGCAGAGGGCAGGCTGTGGTATTGTCATCGGTAGTGTGATTACTAGAGATGGTAGCACTCGCATTATTGGCATTATCTCTGATAGAGGTCAAGAAAAAGATAGTGAATTGGTACAGATTCATTACATAAATTACTCCTCAAGATTAGGAAAATAATCCAAATATTTGCAGACTGTGCAGTGTCTGCAGGACCGTCTAGTCCATACTTTTTGCCAGTAGGCAGAGCTCACGTCTGGAGACTCATTAATTGTCCTGCCAGCTTCCCCTGTCCAGACTCAGCCTTATTCCTTGAACTGATCCAACTTTCTTCCTTTTGTGTTGCCCTCCTGTGTCTTCTCTTGGTCCTTTGTAGTCCTCAGGGTACTGAGTCCCAAGCTAGACACTATTCCATGTTAAGTTGAATTTGGGGAATACCATTCTTTCCAAATTCTGAGTGCTTCTTGACCATTATTTTATTGCTCTGTGAAGCAGGAGGATCAGATTTATCCTCATTTTGCATCTGGGAAACTGATATCCAGGGAAGTTAAGCCCTTGTTAAATTAAGACTTGTCCCAGGTTACATGGCAAGCCCCTGGTGGGAACCCAGACTTGAATCCAGAGGTCCTGATTCCCAAGCCTCGATTTGTTCAGCTAAGCCATGCCTGTGTCATGGCTCCTGGACAGGGGCTGTCTGTGCAGCTCTGTTGGAGCAGGTGACAGACCTGGTGGGTTGTTCTTCCCTAGCCCAGGTGCTGGCTGCTGGGAAGAAGAAGAAAGAGCTTCGGTATCGTAGCGTCATCTCAGACATCTTTGACGGCTCCATACTCAGCCTGGTGCAGTGCCTCACCTGTGACAGAGTACGTCAGCCACAAGCATTCTTTATAATGAAACTGCTGCCAATAACAAAGTAACAAGATAGCTAGACTTGTGCCTAATTATGAGACGTAATCATTCTACCTTAAGCTCTTTGGTTTTTTTTGTTTTGCATTTTTGGAGGGCATTTGGGGTTAAGTAACTTGCCCAAGGTTACATGGCTATTTTTTTGTGTATGTTAAGTGTCTGAGGCCGGAACTGAACTCAGGTCCTCCTGACTCCAGGGCCGGCGCTTTACTCACTGTGCCACCTAGCCACCCCTATATCTTAAGTTCTTTTTGATGAAAGATACTGTCTCAGATACTTTTTCCCCTTATCTGAAGTAGACTTAATTTTTTCATACTTACATTCAGCTTCCCCGAAACAGCTTTTAAGTTACAAAGGAATAACAGGTAGGAAAAATAGAGCTAGAAGCCATGTCTCTGGAAGCAGGTCACCAGACATGGATCCACTTGATTCATCCAAAGGGTTTTTGTTTTGTTTTGAATGAAAGGCCTGGTGATATCTGGCCCAAAGACCCTCTCACTACAGCTCCTAAGGCTGCTAGAAATCATACTTCTCCAACTTTAGATGACCAGGGTTTAATTGGAAAAGTCTTTCTTGATTCAGGCAGGAATGGGAGTGATTTCAGAACAGAAATTCCTCAACTGGGTTTGGTTTGTACTTTCCCACTATTATCACACAACAGTCACCACTCAGGTCAGGAGATTGGTCCAGGTAGCACCAAAAACAAACTTATTTCATTTGCTCCTGGCAGGTATCCACCACTGTAGAGACATTTCAAGACCTGTCGCTGCCCATCCCAGGGAAGGAGGACTTGGCTAAGCTGCACTCAGCCATCTACCAGAACGTGCCGGCCAAGCCAGGGGCATGTGGGGATAGCTACACGTCCCAGGGCTGGATTGCCTTCATCATGGAGTATATTCGCCGGTACCTTCTTTAGTTCATTCTGTGAAGCAAATTGGGAAGTTCTTGGTATCCCTTCTTCCCTCTTCCTGCCTGTCTTATTTGTAAAGATAATGGTTAGTTTTAGATCATTAACCTAACTTCAAACCTCCTTGACCCTTCTGCTACATACACATAGCACCACCAGTTCAGAAATGGTGCTGATAAGTAAGGGGTCACATATCTTTTACCTTTCTTAGGTTTGTAGTATCTTGCATCCCCAGCTGGTTTTGGGGTCCTGTTGTCACCTTGGAAGACTGTCTTGCTGCTTTTTTTGCTGCTGATGAGTTGAAGGGTGAGTTGAGCTATAGCTTTTAAGGGAGGGAATCCATTTCACCTGTAGTCAGCCAGTGTTAAGAAAGGCTGCTTGGTCCTTCTGTCCAGTGAGTGTTACTTTTCAGGTGAAAACTGAGAAAAGCCTGTGGAGTTCTTCTTTGGTAGTTTCTAGAACTGTCAGAGCAACATATTGTCAATGATGCTTTGACAAAAGAATAGGAACAAATAGACTGGTCTTCTTATCCCAACCTATGGGGGAGTGTGTACGTGGCGGCTTCCCTTGTCCAACCTGCATTTGCCACAGAGGTGGGTTGAGTCAGTAACCATCCTGTTTGGTTCCTGCAGTCGGGTCTCACTCATCAGGTGAAACAAGGATTTTTAAGATTCAGCTCTTTGACTTTGGTTTTCTGTTTCCTCATTTTATTTATTTATTTCTCTCCAGGGGACAACATGTATAGCTGTGAACGATGTAAAAAGTAAGTGTTTGTTTCCTTTGAGACTTCTCCCTAGCCTCCTTCCTAGCCCTTCCTTATCTGTTTCCATTGGCTCCTTTCTCTTGCTATCTAAACTGATCTGAGTAACCAAATATTGATAACCCAAGAGATGCCTGAGGGTAGAGGAAGAGTACAGCTGGGCCTTGCTCATACCTCCCTTTTGCCCTCAGTGCTTCTTGCCTCACCTGGAGCCTTGGTGGTTTGTGTCTTTCTTAGATTACGCAATGGAGTAAAATACTGTAAAGTTCTTCAGTTACCTGAGGTGAGTAGAGGACGAGCCCTGCTCTTCCCTTGGCTATATCCTTCTAAGATTTGTTCCCCACAAGCCAGCAAGGGTAGAAAGGAGAAAAGGAGACCCATTGAAAGAAAGAAAACTTTTCTCTAGCTGGCAGAAAAGAAATGACCTTCCTTTTGGTTTGGCCCAAAGTCCCTGAAAGCAACATCTGTTTCTTCAGGGAGGAAAAAAACCTCTTTGCAAATAACACAAACTTTTTACTCTTTGCTTCTGGTCATGATTCTGCTGGAAGTTCCTTGAAAGACTTATAAAACCCAAAGTTTGGGTAAATAGATCTGCTTCTAAAAGTACTGTGTATTTCCCAGTAGCAGTAAAGTAGCTAGTAGGATATTGTAGCACAGCCTTCAGAAGATTTGCCAGTTTAGCAACAGACACCCCTTAACATAGCTACAATCCTATAATGGCATCTCGTTCATTTTCTTTTAATATTACCTATTACCCAGGTAATAGAGCTCTCGCCCTGGAGTCAGGGGGACCTGAGTTCAAATCCATCCTCAGACACTTGACACTTACTAGCTGTGTGACCTTGGGCAAGTCACTTAACCCCAATTGCCTTGCCTTCTTTCCCCCCCTCCAAAAAGACAAAAAAAAGAGACAACAGTGACCAAGTGAAGTTCAAATGGAGTCAGTTCATCTTCAAGTATCTGTTCTTGTGGGAAGTTTGAAAGGGGAGGTCTTTTATCATTACTTCTTTCTTGGAAACAAAAAAAAAAACTACCTTGGGTCCTAAACTATATAATTCAATAGGTCCTGGACTTTTTGTGAATACTTCTATTTGTCTTTTAAGGCTTCTGTCTGAATGATCAAAAAGAATATAAGGAATCCTGACTGAAGCATTGTTAAAGGACTGTCAAAAGCTTGCAAAGATCTTCTGTTAGACTATCTAGAGTTCACATAGCCTCATGTCTGGCTGGGTTATGGATATATCATTGTTGGGTTTTCTTCTCCTTTTTTTAGATCCTATGCATTCACTTGAAGCGTTTTCGACATGAAGTGATGTATTCATTCAAAATCAACAGCCACGTCTCCTTCCCCTTGGAAGGTCTTGATCTGCAGCCCTTCCTTGCCAAGGAGTGTGTCTCCCAGATCACCACCTATGACCTCTTATCTGTCATCTGTCATCACGGTACAGCAGGCAGTAAGTCAGCCCATGTTCTAGTGTTCAGGCCAAAGGGAGCAGCTTCTTACAACATCTCTCATCACTGGTTATCTCATCCCATCTTGGAATGATGGGCCCATTTATAAACAGCCGGATCAGTCTGCTTTTGAACTTGCCTTCCTGCTGCTGTTATTCTAGATTTTTTCCCTTAAAACCTGTGTGTGTCTCCATGACCCTTCTCTTTTACTGTAGGTGGGCACTACATCGCCTACTGTCAGAATGTCATAAATGGCCAGTGGTATGAGTTTGATGATCAGTATGTCACAGAGGTCCATGAGACAGTGGTTCAGAATGCAGAGGCTTATGTCCTCTTTTATAGGTAAGATGTTTATAGAGTAACATCCTGGGGAATGGAGTTAAGAACCCCTACTCTCCATGACTCTGCATCCGTAGCTGCTGGCTCTGCACAGGTGGAAGAAGGAGGGCTTTTGTCCTCTGGTGGCCCATGACTTGTAGCAGTGCTGACCCCTACTGGACAGAGCGTTAGACGACGGCCCCCCCCCCT
>NW_027187344.1:8807752-8855895 GCF_028583685.1 Petaurus breviceps papuanus | reverse complement strand
CCCCTCAGCTCAGTGTGCTTGCTCAGTGGCAGCAGCCTCACTACTCCAGTCACCTTCTGTTTTGGCTTCTTCCTCTGTAGGAAGAGCAGCGAGGAGGCAGTGCGGGAGCGCCAGCGTGTGGTGGCTCTGGCCACTGTGAAGGAGCCCAGCTTGCTCCAATTCTACATCTCCCGGGAATGGCTCAATAAGTTCAACACATTTGCTGAACCAGGGCCCATTACAAACCACACGTTCCTCTGTTCTCATGGAGGTAGGTAGGGTGGCAGAGCAGGAGAAACTCAGATCTTGGGAACAACCTTTAATGATGGCTCTAGGCCCTTCACTTTCTCTCCTTGTTTTCGGTAGGAATCCCACCCAATAAATACCATTACATTGATGATCTCGTGGTAATCCTGCCCCAGAATGTATGGGAATATCTCTACAACAGGTAAGACTCCTTGATCACAGCAAGGTTTCTCTGTGATTCTGTAGGAAGGGGCTGATAACCATTTCCTGACTTTTTTGTAATCCATGCTGTGCCCACATCACTGAACTTGTTGGGACATATGAATTAGAGAAGGAAAAAGGCAAGAATGCATAAGAGCTGGGATTGTTTCATTCTTTCTATTTGCATCCCCAACTCCTAGTATATAGTAGGTGCTTAATAAATGCTTCTTGCTTTAGAGTAATTCCAAACAGTTGCAAGCTTTACAAGAATAAATGCAGGGGCAGCAAGGTGGCACAGTGAATAGAGCACCGGCCCTGAAGTCAGGAGGACCTGAGTTCAAATCTGGCCTTGGACACTTGACACTTCTAGCTCTATGACCTTGGGCAAGTCACTTAACCCCAATTGCCCGGCCTTCCCCCCTCCAAAAAAAAAAAGAAATGCAGAAATAGACATATGTACATAAATACTAGCCATTGTTCCAAGATGATAGTCTTCCTTCTCTGTTCCCTAATCAGAAACTGTTAAAGGAATATGAATCCCAGAATTTGATAGCATGTTTTGTAATGCAGCAGTATTCCCTGTGTTGTAACATTTGGGGAATGGTAGCCCAGGAGATAAATCTCCTCTAATTTACTCAACAGCAGAGATTTTCTCTGTTTAGTTGAAAGACAAGAACACTTGGTTCATAGGGTGTTCTGCTTAGTTTCCAGAAGTTCAAGCATTTCCAGAGCAGGGTGTTTAGAATACTTAGGAACTTTGTAATTAGGGAAAATCCCAAGAAGTCCACCCTTCTCTTTTCAAAAAGTATAGTCAATACTTTTGAACATGGTTAATTAGCTCATCTCTGAAGCAGGAAGAGCTTGATGGAGCCCTGAGACCTGCTTCTGTGCTGTTTATTCCGGGAGTATTCAGAGCACCTTTTTCAGCTGAAGATTTCTTACTGCAGCTTAGAATCTGTATGAAGCCTTCGTCCCATTGACTGCCCTTTGTTTTGGATTTGTTGGTCTTCTGTCTAGGTTTGGTGGTGGCCCTGCTGTGAATCATCTCTACGTGTGCTCAGTCTGTCAGGTCGAGATAGAAGCCTTGGCCAAGCGAAGGCGGATTGAGATCGACACCTTCATCAAGGTGTATAGGGGGCTGGGGTTTGTTCCCTTTCAAGTTCTAGAGCCCTCTGTCCTCAGCAGGCAGCTTCCTTGTCACCACTTTCTACTCAGAAATATCTGTCTAGTTGTTAAAAAATAGACCCAGTTAAGTCTGTAGAGAAATAGTATGGGGGGAGGGAAGGGAGGCAACAAAGGGCTCCAGTTCCCTCATGTGTATAATGAACAAAACTCTTTTCAATGCATAGGCTATAGGTGTATGATTGGGGTTGTTGGGGGTTATCAGGAAACAATGAGATTTATTGTTGTGAAAAGACCAACACTTTGGAATTAAAAGGCAGATCTGTGTCCTCTTGGCAGCTGAACAAAGCATTTCAAGCAGAGGAATCCCCCAGTGTCATCTATTGCATCAGTATGCAGTGGTTCCGGGAATGGGAGGCCTTTGTTAAGGGGAAAGACAATGGTGAGTATTGGAGGAACCCTGAAACTCAGTCCCTCAGGAAGAATTCTTTGGGGTAGGGACTTAGGGCTACAGTGTAGGCCCTTTTGGATGATGGGGTCCCTGCGTGATTGATGCTGTTATCAGCAAGGGGCTCAGGGTCTGTGACACATTGTGAGATCTTATATTTGGGTGTGCCTCCCTTTTGGGGACTTTAGCACCTGCTCTGAACCTGGGGCCCTGGGTGAGAGAAAATGTGGGTCTTTGCCTCATTGATGTCTTCCACTCTGGAAGCCGGAGATCTGCCATGAAACTCAGTTTGGGGTCGTCCCCCCCCCCCCAACTCTGCATGTGGGAACTTTGGAGCAAGTGCCTCTGTCAGCTTCTGACCATGAGATGTTGCTCTAACCTCTGGCTTTGCTGTGGGTTTTTTCCCCTGTGCTCAGTCACTTGCAACATTTTTTTTTTTTTTTTGTGGGGGGGGGGGGGGGGGGGGGGGGGGCCTACAGGGAGGGGTAGGGCCTACAGGAATGGGGGAAACATGGTATATGCTGTTGGCATAAATGCAACAATCATGTTAAAGCATATGTGGGAAGCTCTGGCCTCTCTGATTTTGTTCCTTCTGAGACTTTGCTTTATCTCAGGCAGGTCCACAGAGACAGTTTTTTGATCTGTTATGGAAACTGTTTCCTCCCCTTGATCATTTTAATTTTAATTGAATTTTGAGAAGCTGACTTGCCTGTTCAGTGAGCTCTTAGAAGGTCAGGAGGTCTTTCTGTTACTTTGTGGAATTAAAAGAGTCTGGGTAGAAACAGAAAAGCCCCAGTGGCATCCCAGAACCAGTGTCATTTCTGTTCTAGACCCTCCTGGACCCATTGACAACAGCAAAATAGCACTGATCAAAGGAGGTGGCCACATCCAGCTGAAGCAGGGTATGTTTCAGAATCCCCTCTCCCAGGGCCTCTTTCAGGCTAATTTTGTCTCTTACTGTCATAGCTGCTGCGGTTGCTGCTGTTGAACATTATGTCCCCTTGGGGCCTAGTAAATATTTCTGATAAATGCTTCCTGTGTGTGGTGACTCCTTCCTTCTTCCCCTTCAGTACCCTACATATTTTTTCCTACTGATTTAGAGAACGGTAAACCTCGATTTTTATGGGGGATCTATTCTCTCTGCTCACACTCTCAGCCCTGGGCATTCTCTCTGGCCTCATGCCCAGAAACACTCTCCTTCCTCACCTCCACCTCCTGGCTTCCTTCATGTGCCAGCTAAACTGTCCCCTTCTACAGGAAGCCCTTCCCAGCTCCCAGCAGGCCTTCCTTCTGCTGACTCTGCCCGTGGCTTATTTGTTCATCTTCTCCATTAGACTGTGAGCTCTTTGAGAGGAATTATGTTTCTGCAGTATGTACTGATGACGGGTATAGATTCTTAGCCACCTATTTCTGACTAAGAATTAGAAATCCGTTTCCTCCAGGCCTGTTCTTTTTTCCTAATGAGAGGCAACCTGGTTTAGGGAATCGAGTGGGAAATGGGAAGAGCTATGCTGGAATCCCCTTCTGATACTTAGAAGTTTTGTGGCTTTGAGCAAGTGACTTTGCCTCAGTTTCCTTATCTAGAAAGTGGGAATAATAATTATTTTAGCACCTACCTCATAAGATGCATGTACTTGGTAAGGCTCATAAGTGAATGTACTTAAAACATTGCATAAATGTCAGATACTATTGTAATTCTTTAGGGTCTAAGGGAAGAAGGCCTAACCCATCTTTCCCTTGTTCATTGAACTTGCCGTACTTTCCCAGAAGAAACCAGTGGCCACCCAGATGGTAGCCTGATAGGCACCACAGGGGGAAGGCATTTCCACAGCAGGGAAGAGGCTTCTTATATCTCAGGAACTTGCTAGTTCTGCCATTCTTGTATTTGTCATCTTTGTGGGAACAGCTAAGGCCCCCTGAAGATGAACGACTGTCCTCTGTCTTAGGTGTTCCCCTTTTCCCACCAGTTGTGCTCATGTTATGACATGAACTAGTATCTTAACATCTGTGTTGCAACTTCCCTTCTTCTCACCCATCAAGCATCTGGAATAGCTATGTCTGAGGGTGAGAGGAACATACAGGCCCATAGTTTGTACCCCTCACCTTGCAGGAGCTGACTATGGACAGATTTCAGAGGAGACCTGGACTTATCTGAATACCCTTTATGGAGGCGGCCCTGAGATTGCAGTGCGACAGACCATTGCTCAGTTGCAGGAACCAGAGAACCTGCATGGGGAGCAGAAGATTGAGGCAGAGACTCGGGCTGTGTGATCCCCTTGGGCCAACTTGTAAGTCACCTGGGGCTAGGCCCCATCCCTGTACTGCCCCTTGGTGGTATTGTCTTTTCTCAGAAGGGATTTATCACCAAACTGCCTTTAAAAAATACCGGTACCTGATCAGTTGGAAATGGGTAATTTTGTAGCTAAGATCCCAAGGAATCACAAATACTATTGTTCAAGGTATAATTCCTATGTAAAGCAAAGAAAGAGGCTTCATATAAGGCATAACACATTGCCCTCCCAGCAAACAGCTGTCTTTTCACCTTTGTTTGGTTCCATAGGGTGATCGAAGTTTTTTTTGCAGGTTCCACAAGATTGTCTCTTGCCAGAGGACGGGGGACTTTGCACCTGAGAAGAGGCCAAGTGTTTGGGAAATACAAAGCTATCAAGAGGCAAAAACGTTCTGGTTCACAGTGAGCAATGCTGCAACTAGGAGATATATTAACTTGCAGGCTTGTTAAGGCTATCAGGATTTTGTGACATTCTTTTTGGTTTTTGTTCTGATGGCACACAAGTTAATCATAGTTAATGTTCCTGAAACTTTCCCATAGGCTAGCTCTTCCAGCACCAGTGACTGCTTGGGCAGTCTGTGAGCAGGTCTGGACACCACAGGCCCAGCCTTGTCGTCTACTTGTCTGCCATGTTCTCAGGGGACAGAGACAGGAGAACTGATTATTCAAAAGGATTTCCAGTTGTGCATCAGGTCCAGTGTTCTTGTAAACTGTAGGTGTGCACAAGAGTAACAAGAAACTAAACCTAGGCCAGAGTCTCTATGTACTACCTTCACCCTCTTGCTTTCCCCCCACCCATCAAATACTTTAGCAGAATCTTAGTTCAGAGGGATTAGAAATATTTATTGATTCAAAACCAGATGCCCCCCATCCCTGCTTGCGGAAAAGAAATGCCAAGCCTTCTCTCAATATTTTCCCATCCAACAGACATGCATTTGAGACTTGAGGAACTGTTCTGTCCACTTGTTAGGGAGCTGGGGGATCCAAAACATTCTTTAGATATTGCTCCTGGAAGGTCCCTATTTGGTCTTAATACATATGCTGTAAAGTTGCACTAATAAGATGAAGGAGGGCCTCTGGTCTGAGTCGGGCTCAGGAAGCAGCCAGCCATGCCTGACCACAGTTTAGCAAGGATTCATTTCTACTGCAGAGAAGCTTGGGGGGGAAGGGGCCAGTGAGGTTTGGTGTCAGAGGCAAAAACAATCTTTCCACTTGACTCATTTGCTGTGCAGGTTACCTTAAATGGCAGGATGATAGAACATACCCCTCCTTTTCTCCTTCTCACTCCTAAATACTTAATAGCTGTGTAGCCTTGGCAAGGGGAATGGGGCCAGATCCCCTCTGGTCTGGTTCTGAAGCTTCTCTGTGAGCCTGTGCTACCCATCCTCCTTCCCCCTCAAACTCAGCCCAAGCCACTGTGATCTGCCACAGCTTGTGTGACCAAACACATTTCGCAGCTAACACCAAGTCCCTGTAGGAAGGGACAGGTGACTCACCCAGCAGAGAGGAAAGCAAGCTGGGGTGGCGGTGGGGGAGGGGCAGGCTTGGGGTGTCAGAAGCAGTCAGTTGGCACCCAGTGGGGACCTTCAGACCTCTGAGAAGGAACGTTAGCCCAAATCCTAGCAGCTGTGCTGCCCAGAATACCACAAACCTTTGCACAATGTTTGTGTGGGGGGGGCCCTTGTTACTTTGTTTCCCTGGATCCTTCCCTTTTCCCAGTGAGACAGCAACGTGCATGTTGATCAAAGAATGAGCCGCTGTTGGACCTTGTTGCTGTTTGATGCTCTTTTGTGAATTGCGGCAGCAAGCTCTGAACCTCCTGCAGGGCGTCTGGGTCCGCATGTTCTCGTACTGTTCTTGTATAGATTCTGCTGTACAGATTATAATGACATTTCTGTGTTCAGGTTTGTGCTCAGTGTCATAATAAATACATGTGTGTATTCATCCCATGGGGGGCATGCATTGTGTTTTTTCGTGGAGTTCATAGCATTACCAAGAGAGGAAATTAAAGCTCTTCCCTGAAAGGGAGATTTCTTTCTCGTGCAGTAGGCATGGGGCGCTAACCATGACCATGACAAATGATTTGCAAAAAACCCATCATGACCATGGCTTTCTGAAACTAGGACACCATCAAGACAAAATGTTGTTGGTACCACCTTAAAAAACCGAATCATTATATGTGAGACAGTTATTTTGTTTGCCCTGAAGACTTTTTATCCCACTTTCCTTAAAAAAAAAAAAACACACACAACACACTAGCTCTCCTTTCCCCCCAAACTAATAGAAATAGAGCCAGAAGTGATCAGATAATGAAGTAAGCATTAAACAGACAAGTGTCCTATTTGGCCGGAAGTCGTGTGTCACCACATTCAGAGAGAGGCAGGAAGGAGCTGTGAGAGCATCTCTTAGTACTTGAAAAGACCACTGTTGGAGGTAGCTAATCATATTTTTCAATTAAAGAATCACTGCAAACAGAAGCGATTTCTCAGGCAGTCTGGCTTCACCTTCACTTTCCTTCCTTATATTCTACAGAAATGGGGAAGCTTGTGGTGGTCTTTAGCACTCCATTTGAACAGTGCTAGTGTTAACCTTCCCCTGCACCACACCTGCTTCCCCACAAACTTACTAGGTCCCTTCCAGCTCTAGATCTGTAGGTATATGTGTGCAAATAAATTATGATCTGCAGGAAAAGTCGTACCAGAAAAATCAGTGAGTTGAAATAATTGTTATGGAGTGTGTCAACGATTCTAATTCCCTAGGTAAGATGTAAGTGACTCTGTTCTTCATTAACTATTTGTCCTGAATATGTGGCAGTACTTTCATTGTTTGGGTGGGGGTTGGAGGTCTTCATAAATTAGACACTAGCAGTCAAGAGTTAATGTTCTTACAATCAGTCAGGAAGTATTAAGCACCTACTGTGTGCCAAGCTCTGTGTACAGCCTGATGCTTCGAGGAGCTTAGAGTCTAACGGGGGAGACAACATGTGAGCACACTATGTACAGGCTAAATAGGAAATGGCAGAGGGAGAGGAGTAGGATGGAGTGGTTAGGAAAAGCTTCCTGTAAACGATGGGTCTTAGTTGGGAATTAAAGGAAGATACAGAAGTCTGTAGGTAGAGGTAAGGGAGAGTGTTGCATGTGTAGGGGACAGCCAGAGGAAACCCTTGGAACTGAGAAAGGTGAAGTGTATTATTTGTGGAACAGCCAGGTGACCAGTGTTCCTGTGGTGGGGAACAAGACGTCCACCCAGCACTCAGATTGTCACCTATGGCTCCAGTAAAATCCCCTCAGCAAACGGACTAAACCAGGTGGAGGGCCAAGGTCAGGCCTCAAACCGTTGGTGAATCGGTTGTTGTTCAGTCATGTCTGATTCTTTGTGACCCCATTTGGGGTTTTCTTGTTAAAGATAGGAGAGTGGTTTGCCATTTCCTTCTGCAGCTCAACAGATAAAGTAAAGACTTGCCCAGGGTCACCTAGCTAGTAAGTGTCTGAGGCAGGATTTGATCTCAGGAAGCAAAGTCTTACTGACTCCAGGCCCAGCAGTCTAGCTAGTGCACCATTAGCTATTCCAAGCATTTCAAGATTTCCCCATTAGAATGATAGGATGAGAAAAATTTGTTCCAATGGCCATGAAGGGAACTGAACCAGGAACCGTGGAGTGCTTAGAGCTTAGTCAAACACGGACCGCCAACGCCATCCACTGCATTGGGCCTTCACCAGTCTTGACTTTTGTCTTGCCACTTGACTTAAGTGACTCTGGAAGAGAGGCTGATGACTTTGTGTAAGTCAGCCTCATTTAAATCCAAGTCATACACCAGTCAAGTCATCACTCCATGGTGTCATTGGTCCACTTTGGAAACAAAGGATAAACAAGATCTGAAAGGCAGAGGGGACTAAGCGATGGAAGGGCTTCAAATGCCAAAGAGGATTTTGCTGTGATCCTATAGTGATAGAGAGCCACTGGAGTAGGAGGGTGGTTTGTGACATTGATAGGCCTCTAATTTAGGAATCACTTTGGTGGCTGAATAGTAGACAGCTTGGAATGGGGACCAGTGAGCTATTGCAGTATTCTGATAAAGGTGTGAAATAGAGTGGAGGCCATATCAGAGGAGGTGTGTTTGAGAGATGTTGCAAAGGGAGACCACAGGTCCTGGCAACAGATTGGATATGAAGAGTGGAGACTCCTAGGTTGAGAACCTGAGAGCTGGAGGGATGATGTTGCCCCAACAGTAATAGGGAAGGGAGGATTTAGGGAGAAAGATGAGTTCCATTTTGGGGACATCCAGTTTGATGGTAGTTGGAGATATCAGACTGGAGGTCAGGAGAGGTTAGGGTAGGAAAGGTAGAAATGAGAATCATCAGCATAGAGATGGTAATCCATGGGAGTTGATGAGCTCACCAAATGAAATATAGAGATGAGGGCTCAGATCAGAACCTTGAGGGAAACCTATAGTTAGGTATGAATGAGGAGCCAGCAAAGGAGAGAGAAGGAGAGATCAGATAGGCAGGAGGAGAACCAGGAGAGTAGTAGAGAAAACCTAGAGAGAAGAGAGTATCAAGATACAGTGTCAATGCTCATAGAGGTAGGTAATGGAGAATGTGGATAGAGAAAGTCACAGAAAGAAGGTTGTAGTAGTAGAGGGGGTAGGTCCCTCTGAGGAGGGAACCTAGACCAGTAAAGTCCTCTACCCTAAGGAGGGAGGGGGGAGAAATGAGAATTTCAAGCATGTGTGACTGCTAGTAGAAAGGCATGGAGTGTCTGTCTTGAGCAAAAAAACAGGTAGGAAGGAGCCACGGGGTGAAAGGATTTAAATAGCAAAGGAGTTAACCTATTCAGATGTACTTTGAGAGTTTAACTGCCCTAGGTGGGACTTCTTTGTTGCTGTAATCTTAGCACTTTTCAGAATAGTGGAAAGCCAAACAACTTCTCTGCTTGTTTTTCTTGAAATCCCAGTTTCTGGTTTAAATTTTCAAAGAAAAGAGGTCTCAGTGGGGAAGCTGCTATTCTTATGCAAAAAAAGCAGGGAGTCTCAGAAAGCAAATTAAAAAAACAAAGCTTTTTGTTTGTTTACACGCCAAACTGAGCTGGAGGCAGTAAATGCTATACACAGAAAACAGTCCAGGAATATTCATTAGTGTCAGCAAAGAAGCACCAGAGAAAGCCAAGCTATTATCTTCCAAGTGAACACGTGCCCAGAGCTGCACCAAACTCATAGTTGGGCTCCAGCTCCCAGGCAATGAGGACTGTAAAATTCCAAATCACATTTTTGGAGAAGACTAAAGCCCTATTGTGAAGCAGTCATTTAAAGGACCTACTAAAGGTACAACCCTTCTCCAGTAGCCTTGAATGAACATAAGTACCACTCTAATTCTAAAGATAAAATTGCTTCAGAAAATGCCACATTTGACCCTTGACTTTTTCCTGTGGGTGGAAAGGAAAAAATGTCATACACAACAGTTTCCCTCATTCTGAGACAGAGCTTTATAGACAAAGCTCTCCCTCAGAATCCTTGCCCATTTTAAACAGTTGTTTGCAGTAACCTACACATTTGAATAATTGGTGGAAAACAGTTACAGAAGGTATATCCCCGCATTCCCTCCTTCAGTCTTCCACATTTCAAGTACTTAGAACTAAAGAATTCAGAGGGGTCTCTAATCAGTTGCATCTACATTGGCCAGGAGATGTCCTAGCTGATTTTGGGGGGAGTTGAAGTAAATATTCAACATGCCTTTGTAACAAAGACAGAAATATTTATATCAATTACCAGAAGACTCTATTAATAGGAACTCTCTATTTCTTGGGCAAGAGTCAATAACTGTTCATCATAAACATGTAACTGAGGTATCTCTGGGCTCAGAGGAAAAGGAGCTAATTAAACAGTCCCACTTGCTTTTTCTTTTTTGGTTTTCAGTGTGAATTGGTTACATCAACAGCCTAAACAACACAGGGAGAGAGGTGGGATGATCCAAAAGGTAGATTATAAAAACTGGGTGCAGGAGATTGAAAAGGTCTTGGCTAGCTAAAATCAATGGGGAAAATGTGTTAATGGGGTCTAATTATCAAAATCAAAATATGGATACCCTGGCCCTAGAGGGGTAGTATCAGTTCTTTACCACCAATTTACACTTCCAATTTCTCATTCTCTTCACAGACACTTCCTCCCCTACCCAGGGTCACCATAGACTAAATACCAACATGTAAACTCTAGCAGCTAGGAACTGTTTCTTCTCAGTTCTCTAGCCAGCAGACCCTGAGAACCATATTTGTTCTTAGCTTCGGTCTTTAATAAGGAAACTAAAACCTTCTTTATTGCTACATTTATTGCTTTCATAGGCCATGATTCACTACTGGTCATCCCAAATAGCTACCCACACTTGCTGGCAGTCCCCCACTCTCTTTTTTCACATTCCCTTACAACATTTTTGAAGGAAGAAAAATTTGGAACCCAAAATCTTCTTATGAAAATGAATGTTGAAAAAACTCTTTAGGGGTGGCCAGGTAGCACAGTAAGAGCACCGGCCCCAGAGTCGGGATAACGTGGATTGAATCTAGGCTCAGATACTTAGCACCCACCCAGAAACACCTGGCTGTGTAACTTGGAGCAAGTTACTTAACCCCAATTGCTTTAAAAACAAACAAAAAACTCATTTTATATGAAATTGGGGTGGGGGGGAGAGTACTACTAAGTGCAAAAAAAATTTAAAACCAAAAAAGTAATTATTAAACTTGAGAACATATCAAACAACAGAAATAAGACAAAGAAATACAAATAAGAATGTAGAAATCACAAAATAAATTAGGACAATTAAAATTTTTGGAAAAAGAAAAAAAGGTATATATTTGCTTTAATAAAAATAAAAACTAAGGGATCATGAAAAAAAAAAAAAGGAGCACCTTTTGAAATGACAGATGCACTGAAAGTTAAGTCCTGGGTGGGGAAGAGCAGAAAAAGTGTGTATTTAGTCTCTGAATGGAATTGGGGAAGGTTACTACATAGGCTCCACTCCCCTTCCCACAGGGAATTGCACAAAACCCTGTTGGGAGCAGATAAGAGTGGTAATAAGCAGTGAGGAGATAACAAGTAAGGCTTCCCAATCTACCTATAGATTTTGAACTCCAACTTTTATGTTCCAACTCAGATTTGCCCAAGACTTTGAGCCAGTGCTAGGCACACAGTAAACATCAGTTTACCTGATGTTGTAGAAGAGATGGGTTACTGTTCAGGTACAGGTAAGACTAAATGATCCTATCCACCAAACGGTCCCCAAGTAACAGAAAACCTACTGCATTATAAAACCTCTTATCAAGGAGGTAGCTGGGTCCCTACCCAAATAAAAAGAAAGACTGAAGAGACATTGGTTTTGCTCAACTACTTTATTATTATCGTGAAAGGTTCTAATGGAAAGAGTTATTGGGAAGGGATAGTGGTTTTTTAAAAAAAAATATTAATAAAACATTTAAAAAGAAAACAAGAAATGTGTGACTGTAAGGAACTACTTTCTGGCTAGAGTGTTATTGGTGTTACAAAGAAGCCTGTGCCTTTTTTTAGCATTGAGAGTCAAGGCAGTCATGAGATACTCATATATACACACACTCCCCCATCAAGTCCAACAAGTTCACAGGTGTTGTACACACACACCAAAAAAGAAAAGTTGAGAAACAGTTCTGAAGACCTGACCCAGATAGCTTAGCACAAAGTTGGTGATCTATACAGACTACAAGTTGCCTCTAGTCTAAAAATTGTTTTTCTATAGCATCAAATCCAAGTTGTCTTTGACTAAGGACTGTAGGAAATAAGTTAGGTCAGATAGTACTGGATTAAGTAGGCTGCATGGAAACATTCTTTTTAAAAACGAGCTTTCTTGTTTTGGGAATTCTAGAAAATGTTTCCCATACAAGACAGAGAATTTTGAGAAACCACACATAACTTTTCTAAATTACTTCCAATAGCCAGACTATTTCTCTTTTCCACAGAGGACTAAGATATTGAAATAGCCACATGTAAGTAATGTCAGCTCTTAATTATTCAGGGACTGGTTGGCTATCCATTTTGTACATCATTAAGCCACTCACTGTCTTTCCTTCTGACTATAGTCTACTTCACTATTGGTTATCACCTCCATCAGAGGTAAGAAAATTTGATTGTTTGCTATGACAGGAGATCAGCATTTCCAGTAGGTTGGGGTATTCAATGTAGATTTTACTTACCTGTATTCTTACTTTTTATACAGTTGGCACACTTGAGAGTTGGCTTTAGCACTTTACTCTGTTCTCCCTAACCCAAGAACATTTAAATGACCAAACATCAGAATTCCTAAGACATAGCTCTAGCCAACTGTTTAGTGAATGGAAAGGGGGTGATTCATAAATTATCAACTTCTTTCAACTTCACAGAAATGTCTAAACAAGTAGGTAGTGAAATACCCAAAGTGGGTTATAGATGGAGAACACTGTCTACAGTCTTTCAAAAGCACCCATCCCCCAACTCCAAGATACCTTAGATTAATTAGTATTGATTAATTCCACCCAAACTATGAAGGACTTAGTTGTTGTGTCCAACTCTTCATGATCCCACTTGGGGTTTTCTTGGCAAAGATACTGAAGTGGTTTGCCATTTCTTTCTCCAGCTCATTTTACAGAGGGGAAACTGAGGCAAACAGGGTTAAGTAACTTGCCCAGGATCACACAGCTAATAAGTGTCTGGCCAGATCTGAACTCAGGAAGATGAGTCTTCCTGACTACAGGCCCAGCTTATCTACCTACTTAGGTCTTATTAATGAATCAAGACCAATAATAAATCTCAAAAATGTTCCAAATTCGAGCCTACTTATGGCTACCTTTGATTTAAAAGACATTGCTGAATTTATATCTAAAAATACCACTGAAGCACATCAAATAATCTGAAAAAGTAAGCCAAGTAAGACTTGCAAAATTAGTCTTCAGCCTAAAATGCGTTTTAACTTTTTTGGGCAAGTGAGTTAGAGGACAATAGAATGTTAAGAGTTATAAGAAACTTTGAGATTAGCTGGTCTAACACCTACTATGCTCATTTTATGTTGGGTGTGAACCATGGTCTCCAAACTACTACTCCACTGCTCTTTGCATTACAACACATAATACATTAATAGAATCTTTGTATTTGCATTTTCTAAGAAAACAGTTCCATGAAAGTACACTAGAAGTTATATTTTTATTTAATATTTAGATGATTTCATATAGTTACAAGAACAATGTTTGCCTTCATTTGGTTGAATTCCATCTCCAGAAACAAATGGGAAATGCAAGGACCTTTCCAATGGCAATGAGTCACAAGAGATACTCTACCAAAGCCTAAGTCAGTGCTTAGCCCACACTCTCCCCCTCTCTCTCTCTCACACACACACACACACACACACACACACACAGAAATTTTAAAATGTTCAATATCATTGCAAGATAGAATTTGGCTTATTAAAATAAAACTTTACAATAGAAACAGGAGAGAGAGCCAGTAAGAAGCAAAAACCCAAAATACATTATATGGAAAAATACTCCAAAAGTTAACACAACTTTTATATTTTTTCAGTAAATATGTTTTTTATTCTCTATTTACAGATGTTACAGAAAGGCATTAGTGACTGTGCTGGTGGGGAAGTGGCAAATTTCACTCACTTTAGAGACTGTAAGGGCCACAATATGCTACCAGGTGAAATTGGTAAAAATTCAAAGGCAAGTCCCATCACAGCAGTTAATGCCTTTTCAACTTTTTTTCAGCATATCCTGAGGATAGATCAATTTTAGATTTTACCTTTTGGGAAATTACTTTGCTTTGTCAACATTCAGGGTTAGTTTTCTTTAAAATTAAACATTTAAAACGACACCACAACCTTCTAGCAGTGATGGGAAGATGAGGTGTGATGGACAAGAAGAAAAAGAAACATTTAAGAGATTCTGAGCTCTTATCTGTAAATTATTTCACAACATTTTCACTGTTGTCATCTAAAATTTTTCCCCACTAAACCCTACTGGTACCCTCAAGTTAATAGTCCTTTCAAGATCACTATGTAGCAACCCTGGCATTGCTATAAATTGATTTACTTATAAAGGCTAATAATTTATTGCCCACCTAGAACCAATGGAAAATTAAACCTTTTCATTCTTGCTTGGACACAGTTGATATGGGAGTACAACAGTGCATCAGACATTGTAAGAATAAATTATAGAGGCTTAAAAATATTTCCTATTTTGCAAAGAATTCCTCCATCTGTTTGTAATGAGAATTAACAGGTACACATTGTAATGAGAATTAACAGGTATATCCAGTCCAAGGTTGTGACATCTCAAAAACAAAATTTCTGTTTATTTGGAGGATAAAATATAGAATGGTCCTTATTTGTGATATTTGTAAAGAAATAGCAGTGCCAACCTCTGAAGAAAAAAGCATGCATTGGAATAGGGACTGTTACATCAAAGAGACAATGAACAGTTCCAGTGACCCTTAGGACAACAATCACACTACTTCTACAAGACTTTGGAGATGAGTTACTCTTCTTTCTGACACGTCTAATTTCAATTTCATTTACCCAAGCCAATCTTCTTTGTTGAATCTTGATGGGCATTAAAGAATTCCTTCAAACCAACTATTGCATCAACTCCTTAATGAAGTAACCATATACAAAACACTTCTGCCTACGGGATGACATTTGACCAACAGAGTCCAGTGGGGTTTTTTCAAGCCTCTGAGTTCAAGTCAAGAGGGAAGAAAGTTTCTTCTTTTTACTTACTATACTCTTTCTCCTAAAGATAGTATTAATTTAATGACTCCTAAACACTGGAGGGACTTGCTTCTGAAGTCATGATACATGCAGCCAGTCTGTTTTCCCACCTTTCCCCACTTGCTAATTTGAGTAATTTCCCTAATTTTGACACACTGAAGCAGTCAACAGACACAGAGACAACACTTCTGCACCCGTCTCTTCTGAGCTGGAGATAAATTCTAATGTCTGATTCTCAAAGAAGGAATGAGAAGGTTCATAAAGTAACTTCCCAGTTACTAAGAACCAAACCGAAACCACTAAATAATTACTACTGCCTATGTCAGACAAAAGCATTGAGATTTATCCCAACTCATAGCTTTCATAATTGACCCTAACCATCTTTGTGGTGGTTGAATTTATGCTAAATAACGTTAATAAGCCCCAAAGAGCCTTACTTGCTAATAAAATGGTTGATCTAAGAATAGGGCAGCCACATGTGATATGACTTCAGTATTAAATATTGAGAAGGTAAAAGAATTCCATCTCAAAAAGCAAACTGTTCATTGAACCAAATAAGTTTAAAAGCTTAGAAACAATATAACGGTTTTCTGATTCTGGTCATGGATTATTTAGGGCAAAAGAATGGCTTTAAAGTTATTTGATTCGATAAACGATGATGAATCTATTTGAGGTCCTGGAAAGAACAACTAACCAAACGGTTTTCGTGTTCCACTATGACAGTGCATACATAGGTGAGGTGCTCATGCCCAAAATACCTGTAATCAGGTACAGGTCCAAACTACTCTTACTAACAAACAGGTAGATTACTAAAGGGATGATAGACTTCAAAGTCCTTCAAACTTGATGAAAAGGTGAGTACAGGCAGGGCAGCAGGTTGAGCGTGCAGACTGGAATGAGACTTAAAAGTGGATCTTCTGAAGACACTGAAGACAGAACTGCAAACTCAAACATTTGCAGGTGCATGCATGGAAATATATATGGTGGAATAAGAGGAGGAGGTGGGAGTGCGGTGGGGAGAAGCAAGAAAGCAGCCATAAGCTATCAAGCTGGATCCTGAAAAAGTGAATGTCTGGTGTGACAGGAGAGTCAGCTATTAAGAAGCCCTAATGAATACACATGGCCTTTCAGGAAGGAAGAAGTATTTATTGTTGGTTACTATGGTACTCAATACATTTTTTAAAAAGCTGAGCACTCTGTCTAGCTAATATGTGTCTGGGTCTCCCTTAGTCTTCTCATGAGACTAGATGTAAAATTATCACAAAAGGCACGTTGTGAACTTGAGATGGGCCATGTCACCCATTCACGCAGACTGAGAGGAGGGAGCAATTTAAAAGGCCGTGGGTTACTCCTCTGGGAGTTTCTAATTGTATGCTGCAAGGGGAATTGAATTGGACACTAAAGGGCAAGTGCAGTCAGGTTAGTTCCCTGGAAAGGAAGCCCACCTGACAGAACGAAGGGGAAGGTCTGTGTTTTAGTCCAAACCACAAAGAACATGCTAGAAGAAAAGAGCAAGCATCTGAGTAATGTGGGGATGTCATTTAAGACTGAGACTTCAAGGGTTAACTCCAGACCAGCTCAAGAAGTCTATGCACGTGACCCCTTTGAGTGGCCTATGGAAACAAGCAGACTATTTGTTTCTCCTCCTGTGAAAGCTCACTCGAGGCTCTTGCACCAGCACATCACCTTTAGGAATCTACAACACAAAAACAAACAAAAACTGTGTGTTAGTGAGAAAAACAACAGGTGGGGAGTGGGCATATTGCTCTAGGTTGCAAGTGTCCCACCAGGCAAAGGGTAAAAGGGAAGTATGGGAGTCAGAAGTATCCAGAGCAGTCATTACCAAGGTAATGTCCTTGGGATAAGTAACTTTCACTGTTTTATCATAGTAAACTATTTTCCAACCTAGATTAGGAGAGATGTCTACTGGATGATTGAAAAAACAAGTTCACCTGAATGATTATTTCTTGTGATTTTAATTGCATGTAAAAGGAAAGAAAACAATATTTTATTGACAGAAAAGATAACAATGGTTCAATTTCCTTTCCTTAATTGAAATTCTGCTGTTTTTTATTAGGGGATAACATAAAATCTTTGTTTTAGTGACAAGGTAAACAGAACTTAAATGTTTATCGGGCAATAAACAGTGAAAGTTCTTCATCTTGAGGAGTGCAGGAAAGCAGCAAGAAAAAGAAACACAGACTTTCTAAGCCCATAAATACATAAATGGTAAAGAAGGAGAAAGTTGTCATGGGTGTAGGGGAGGCCATATTTTTATATGCATTTGGACAGAAAATGCCCCACTGCTAAAAGGAGGAGAGTGGAGCATTTGTACTACACAGAATAATTTGCTCAGAAGGGTAAAAAATCATTTAAAATACGCAATCATGAGAAAATATAATGTTTATTAGAGGCAGATGTAAGGATACAGCTAGAAAGTAATACCGGACAAAGAGGTTTTCTTTTAGAATAGGAGTAGAAAGAAACAATCACGTTGGCTACATTCAGACAAAACTTACTCAGAATCAAAGTGTCTCTAATAAAGTCAAGTCTGGAACAGCCAGCAGGGACCCTAGCTACGAGTGTAACAGTCCTTGTGGCTTAACCAGCAGTTATAAAAACAAAAGGATCATTAGGCAGCAGAATAACAACCAATAAAACAAACATTTATATAAAAAAGGCAAAAAGTTAAAAACAAGTCAAATTCAAGTAACCCTTTAGTTTTTAAATTGCAGTATATACAAATATTTTCTGTGGGGAATTATTGACATATTTAATAGACTTAATTAAAAAAAATTCCTTACACAAAGAAAAAAAGATGTCACAATCCAATTGCCCAAAAGAGCAATAATATTCTAAATATTATGGCAAGCATTAAATAATTAGCTACATTGCAAAAAGTGCACTGGCATCAATAAAAACATAACCACTATTCCTGGTTATGGACATGTGAAAGTAGTAGTTGTTCCTCAATGGAGCAATATTACAGAACTGTTGACTGAGGTATGACAGATTTATAAACCAGGCAGCAGGCAGGAGGGAAGGATCCCACAGAAAACATGAGCAACTCTGAGAGTCTGGCTAGGATGAAGGAAGTAGAACTTTAGAAGCAAGATTTGTTTTTGCTTGTTTTGTACATTTCAACAGAGCATTTCTCATCAAAGAGAGCAAAACACAAAATAGCGATTCTAACAGAATATATCCTTTTAAGAACTAGTCTTTCATTTAAGGAACTTTAAAACATTAAAATGTTTTAAAACAAAGTAAGATTGCATGTGGAATCTTATGGAATATTAGTAGTAGTTATAATCAGGTTATACAACAATGGTATGAAAAACTCATGCTGGTGAGGTTCTATGGATCATTTAAATATTTCATACATTGAAATAATCAAAGCTAACAAAGTATTTTCACTGTGCCATCAACATATGCATTCTGTTGTTCTGGCCACTAAGAAATTTTTATAAAAAAAAAATCACAGTCAGGCCATGGAAATTAAAAACATCCCCTTTGCAAATCTATTGATATGTTTTCTGAATCAATGTGTGCAACTATGGAAAAAGTTTTAAAATCTGTGCACTACGAATAACAAAATGGTTTCATTCACTTTATGTTTTTTCAGTATTTATTATGTTGCCCTCAACAAAGAAAAAAAACCAACATTTGAGTAACGAACAAATGTTCTCTTTTACCCTGGGACTTCTCAATGCAAAACTATACTGAAGCCTAAAGTTAGCATTCACAGCTATTATAAGTAAAATGGGGAAGTATTTGTGACACATTTAAAAAGGAAGAAAAACACTGCGAATTAAAGATTACTGTATTTTCTTATTGTAATTTGACTAGAACTTATATAATGCAATTGAAAATGCTTGTAATCAAAATGGGTTATTAAATCAAGAAGGGGATAAAAGAAAAAATTTATTTTGAAAAATAAAAATTATTAAAACTGTTTTGCTGGTTTCAAAATAATGGTCTGACTTTGGGGCTAGAATTTGGTAAAATAGATTTGGTTTAATCAAAACATGAAGACAGCTTTTGAATTTTGGATATGGTTTTGAAACATGAAATATGTAAACTCAACTCACAAATAGCTGGAAAGATTCTGATAACATATAAAAACAAGGTCTTCAGTGAAAGATAATGTCTATAAATTCTGGTCCTAAAGTTTCCTCATCTGTAAAATGGGTAGATGAAACTAGATGATTTCTAAGGTTCCTTCCAGCTCTAACATCCTAGAGTTTTATGATTTTTTTTTATTTCACACCATTTTTGGTAGATTTAAGTAACATACTATGCATTAATATCTGTTTTCCAAATAGCTTTGAAAAGAGCTTTATTTTGTAAAATGAGACCGTAAAAGGAAAATGCTTATGTTTCTTAACAAACTAAAAGAAATGTGAATTCCTTAACTATGTGTGCTGGCAGAAGATGAATATATAATTTTTAAGTTCAATTTTTTTAAAATCTTAAGTCTCATTAACTAGTGAAAAGGACAAATCTCTAAAATTGCTCCCAAATTATTATCAGTTATCAGTGCATCTTATTAGGTATACCTAAGAACTGGGATTGATTCAGTTAGATATGATTACAATGAAATATTTTGATAGAAGTCGGAGTGTAACTTTCTTGTTATCTACAGACACTACAAAAATAAATGACATTTACTTATATTTCAAATGAGGACATATGTATATATTGGCAGTTAAATGAGCTCTCCACAAGGGCATTTCATTTCAATAAGAGAAACTTACTATCAAATATAATCAATGAAAAGTCAGTTGTACAATGCATGAATCCATTGTGATTCACATAACTATGTGAAAAGAAATGCACACTGAGGAATTTATCCAGTCCTTAGACAAGTTCTACCTGAAACAGTCACAGATGGGGAAGGAGAAACTCCAACTAAAAAGAAAATTTAATGATATTAAATGTAAGTCATAGCACCTTTGGCGTTTTTGTCCAAATAGACTTCGACGTACGAAGTGGGGACATAACCTTCTTCATCTTCATTTCTCCGAATTCGTGTCCAGCCATCACCTTTGTCCTCTTCTATGACATATAATATTTCTCCTTCAGCTATTGAAATAGTTCCTTCATTCTGACCTGAAAAGTTAATGGCACAGTAGTTTAGCTTTTTAGTCAAAGTAACCTCAGACACTTGCGTCCTTATCACTGGTAAAGATTCAGGCACTAACATTTATTGGAGGGGCCTCTAGTCCATTATTCTCCATAACCTCTTGGCACAGCCCTGCGTTTTTTCCTTTCTTGTCTTCTGTAACATTGCATGGGCCTAGTTTTCTTACCACAGTGACAGATTCTTTCCAGTCTCTTTCACAGGTTCTGATTCCTCTTCTGCCCCATAGGCTTCTCTTCCTATCTTATCAACCTCATCTTTTTACATGGTTTTGACTCTCACCTTTAAGTGGTTGATTCCCAAAGCTCTATCTTTAGCTCTGTCCTCAAACATGAACTCTAATCCAGTATTATCAATCGCCTGGTAGGCATCTCCAAATGGTTGACCTGATGGCATTTTAAACTAAGTTCATTATTTTTCTTGACAAATTAGCAACTCCTGATTTCTCTATTTCTATTAATGGTAATACCATTCTCCCAGTCATCTAGGTTTTAACTTTGATTTTTCCGTCTCTCTTTATTCATATGGAATCAGTTACTAAGTCCTATCAATTCTTCCTTCACCATCTTGGTTCGGACCTTTATCTCTTCTGTCCTGATCTACTTACTACTAAGAGTCTCCTAAAGAGTCTTCCTGTTTTCAATTTCTTTTCTTTTTTTACTTTTTGGAGGGGGGAAGGCAGGGCAATTGGGGTTAAGTGACTTGCCCAAGGTCACATGGCTAGTAAGTGTTGAGTGTCTGAGGCTGGATTTGAACTCAGGTCCTCCTGACTCCAGGGCCAGTACTCTATTCACTGTGCTACCTAGCCACCCCCTGTTTTCAGTTTCTGCCTCTTCTAATCTATTACTCTTCCTGATTATATCCCTTTGTAATGGAAATGCAAATTTAAAGATCTTCCCTGCCCTTAGGCTTAAGAGGCTCTGAGAATCTTCCTTGATTTGAAAATATACTCTGCCTCCTAATAGGCTAATGTGGTCACATGGAGCCTGTGGTAGGAGGCTTGGTTTTCAGGAATGCCCACACCTTGATGCTGTGTGATTGGGAAGTGGGTCAAGAGGGTGGTTACATTCTCTGACCCAGGAGAAGGCTATATAATCCCTGATGTGGGGCTTTTCTTTGGGGCTCACTTTGAGAAGTGTTCTGTGATTTGATCAGATGAGACTCTGGGAAGTCCTTGTTGAGAGCCCCCTCCCCCCTTGAAAAACCCAGATGTTGATGGTAACTGTGATTTGGTATGGATGTAATGGTTGAACAGTTTGGAAACCTGTCTGTTTAATCTGTTTCTCTGTCTTGATAATTCTGCCTGTATACTCTGAAGTTTGGGGTGCTGACCTTTTTCCCCTGAACTAGGTAAACGATATATGTTTGACTGATTAAAGTAAGCTTGTTAACCCATTTTCAGTTGCTTTCCTTTATCAAAGCAGATCCAAGAACCTGTGCTGGCAGTCACCCTGGGGATGATGGGGTGCTTGTTGCTATGATAACTCACCTGTAAAACAGATGTAGGGGTGCTTGCTGGTACAGCTATGTATGAGGAAATGTTCTTTTTGGGGGAGTGGTTAAGTTCAATTTTTTAAAAAGTAAATTTAGAGATGGCGGAGTAGAAGCACAACCTCTCTATGGCTCTGGCTTCCATTTTCCCCAATCCATGTAAAAAGGGGACTCTAAACAAACTTTGGAGCTGCAGAACCCACAAGAGGACACAGAGAAGCTAACCTCCCCCTGAGGACAGCCCTGCAGGACGGCAGGAATCCAGCACAGAGCTCTGGGAGCTGAGCCCAATCCCACGAGGAGGCTTTAGCCCCAGGGCGGGCCTGACCAGCCACCAGCCAGAGTGACTCCAGATCAAAAGCAGCTGTGGCGGTTTCCAGATTTATCAACACATAGATTCAAAGAACAAAGCGAGAGGTCAGTGCAGTCTGGACTTTGGCACTCAGTAACTGGGAGTGCGTGGCTTTTGCCCCTGGGGCGAGAAGCCGCTGAGACACCGGCACAGCCAGCCAGCGCCAAGTGAGGGCTTCAGCTCCTGGCCTGCAGAGTGTACGGGGACCAAGCACCAGTCTGAGGGGTAATCGCTCTTGCTTTAACCTGCTTGGATCTGGATTGCAGTCTAGGGTGGAGGTCCTGGGGTGTGTGTCCAGCTTGCCAGAGCTTGTGGAGACCTCAGAGAGGGCACCCATCTAATACCTCCAGGAGCTGAGAAAACCCCAGCGTTTGGGACGAAAGCTCCCCTGGCTGTTGGCAGAGTACTACTGTGGCAAAAAGCCGAAAAGTCAAGTAATTGAGTGGCAAAATGAGCAGGCAAAGGAAACAGAGCAGACAGAAGATTCCAACATTACACTCCTATTTTGGGGACAAGAAGGAGCAAGGCATGGAACAGGAGGAAAACAGTGAAGTCAGAATTCCTGCACCAAAAGCTTCAAAGGAAAATATGAGCTGCTTACAGGCCATAGAGGACCTTAAGAAGCAGATAAGAGAAGTGGAGGAAAAATTGGGAAGAGAAATGAGAACAATGCAAGAAAATTATGAAATGAGAGTCAACAGCCTGACTGAGGAAAATAATACCTTAAAAAACAGACTGACTCGAGTGGCAAAGGAGGCTCAAAAAGGCAATGAGGAGAAGAATGCCTTAAAAAGCTGAATTTTCCAGATGGAAAAAGAATCTCAAAAGCTCACTGAGGAGAATCACTGCTTCAGAATTAGATTGGAGCAAATGGAAGATAATGACTTCATGAGAAATCAAGATTCTGTTAAACAGATCCAAACAAATGAAAGAACAGAAGGCAATGTGAAATATCTCATGGGAAAAACCACTAACCTGGAAAATAGATCCAGGAGAGATAATTTAAAAATTATTGGACTACCTGAAAGCCATGACCAAAGTAAGAACCTGGAAAGCATCCTCCAGGAAGTTCTCAAAGAAAACTGCCCTGATGTTTTAGAATCAGAGGGCAAAACAGAGGTTGAAGGAATCCACCGATCACCTCCTGAAAAAGATGCCAGAAAGAAAACTCCTAGGAATATTATAGCCAGGTTCTGGAATTCCCAGATTAAGGAGAGAATATTACAAGCAGCCAGGAAGAAACAATTTGAATATTGTGGAAACACAATCAGGATAACCCAGGATCTGGCAGCTTCTACACCAAGGGATCGAAGGGCTTGGAATATGATATTCCGGAGGTCAAAGGAGCTGGGATTAAAACCAAGAGTCACCTACCCAGCAAAACTAAGTATCATGTTCCAGGGGAAAATATGGTCATTCAATGGAATAGAGGACTTTCAAGGATTCTTGCTGAAAAAACCAGAGTTGAATAGAAAATCTGACATTCAGATATAAGAAGCAAGAGAAGCATGAGAAGGTAAACAGGGAAAAGAAATCATAAGGAACTTGTCAAAGTTGAACTATTAACATTCCTACATGGAAAAACAATAATTGTAACTTATGAAACTTTTCTCAGTAGTTGAAGGGAATAGAAATATATATGTCTATAGATGAGGGTATATGGGCATATGAATACATATGTGAATGTGTGCATATATGTTTACAGGTATACATAGATAGAGGGTACAGGACCAATTTAACAGGAAGGGATGATACTTAAAAAGGTGAAATTAAGAGGTGAGAGAGGAATATAATGAGAGGAGATGGGGAGAGACAGATTGGGGTAAACTATCTCATACAGAAGAGGCAAGGGAAAATGGTACAATGGAGGGGAAGAATAGGAAGGCAAAAGGGAATGGGTCAACCTTATTCCCACTGAATTTGGCGTGAGGATGGAATGAAATACACACTAAATAGGATATCTCACCCTCCAGGAGAGTAGGGGGGCAAGGGGATGAGAGGGGGGATGATGGAAAGGAGGGCAGGCTGGGGGGGAGGGAAGTTGGAAACACCCACTTTTGAAAAGGGACAGGACCAAAGTAGAGAACAGAACAAGTGGGAGGTGGGATAGGAGGGAGGGAAATCTAGTCAGTCTGTTACAATATATCTACTATGTTACTGTTGTGCATTAGCCACACATGTACATCCTATACTGAACTGCTTATCTTCCCAGTAAGGGTGGGTGACAAGGAAAGAAGGGAATGAATATGGAATTGAAAGTTTTAAAATCAAATATTCAAATATATTTATGTATGTGTGTGTGTATACTATTATTAATACCATCTTACATGTAATTGGGGAATAAGATATACAGGCACTGAGGCATAGAGATCCACTGGAAAAGTCGAAAGGGGTATGAGAGAAAATATGGGAGAGAGCAGATTGGAGGAGGGGATATCCTATGGGACTGCTATTTTGGGGCAGTGGGTAGGGGAAAAACGGGGAGAAAATTTGTAACTCAAAATCTGGCAGAAATGAATGATGTAAATCAGAAGTTAATAAAGCATTAAAAAAAAATCAAAAAATCAAAATCAAAAGTAAATTTAAGGGGTGGCTAGGTGGCACAGTGAATAGAGCACCGTCCCTGGAGACAGGAGGACCTGAGTTCAAATCCAGCCTCAGACACTTAACCCAAAAAACTAGCCGTGTGACCTTGGGCAAGTCATTTAACCCCAACTGCCCTATCTTCCCCCCTCCAAAAAGCAAAAAAAAAAAAAAGTCTTAAAAAATAAATTAAAAAAATCTTTGATGCTGTGAGACACATAAAATAAACTAAGATAACAGAGGAAAGAATGGTAACAGAAAGAGATACCTTCAAATGTATACAGTGCTTTACAGGTTCCTATGGTAGGAAGGGGCTCTTCATCATCGAACTCATCATCAAATTCTGTGGCCATCATCTTCAGCTCATTCTCCTGACTCTGTTCCTCTGTGTAACTGCCATCTGGGCTGCTCAAGAAAGAAAAATACAAAGCAACTATAGCAACTAACTTCAGTGGAGACAGTCAGCTAAGGTATTCAACAAAAATACTTGTGGTCACCTTAGTTACAATTATGAGCATCCCTTTCAAGTGCCTTTGTCATTCCATTTTAAATTCTAAATTTTGACTGTGCAAGAAGTTTACTTCAATTTTAAACCTGCTCCTCTCTTGTTTCTTCCATCTTCTGAGATTCACCATGACCTGGGTTATATTGCATCCCTGGTCGTCCTTTCCATATTGGTTGTCCTGTCCTGCACATTCCCCAACTCATTGGTTCTAGTGGAGTGAAGGGGGAGTAACACAGTAATACTTGTTCTCCTGCTTTCTATGAGCACTGGCAGATTCACCCTTCTACTAACATCCCTGAGTAATTTCTATTCCTTTAATGTTTTTGACATCCAAATTTATTACCCAGCTCAGATTCCAATAGTCAGAGGCAGCTGGGTGGTGGATGTAGAGCAGAGAGCACTGGGCCTGAAGTCAGGAAGATCTGACTCTAGATTAGTTGTCTTAACCCTAACAATCCTAATCTCCTAATCCTTAACTCTAAACTCCTAATCCCACCTCAGACACTTACTGGCTGTCTGAATCTAGACAAGTCATTCAACTTCTGTTTGCCTCAGTTTCCTCAAATTTGGGACCTCATCTCCACTGGCCTGCACTTTTGGAATAAAAGCCTTATAATTGGTTTCCCCATCTCAAATCTTTTCTCTACTCCAATCCATCTTCCATACTAAAGTGCTGCCAAAGCAACTTTTCCTAAAGCTCAGGTCTGACCATGTCATCCCTTGTCCCTACTCAATACCCAGTATAAACTGTTTACCACTTAAATCTCTCCCCAACCTAGCTTCCTATCTTTGAGGCTTGCTTTCATATCACTCTCCTCCAAATAATCTTCTTCCTAGCTATTCTGGCCTATTTGGTGCTCCTCATATATAAAACTTTTAATTTCTCACCCCCCAGGCCTTTTTATTGGCTGCCCCCATTACTGGAATACCCTAATTCAGGGGTGGGGAACCTGCAACCTTGAGGCCACGTGTGGTCCTCAAGTGCAGCCCATTGACTAAATCTAAACTTCAGAGAACAGATCTGCTTAATTAAAAAGATGTGTTCTGTAAAACTTGGACTCAGTCAAAAGGCCACACTTGAGGACCCAGAGGGCCACATGTAGCCTTGAGGCCCCAGTTTCCCCACCTGCCCCTGCTTCTTAGAATTTTTTCATGACTCAATTCAAATACCACTTTCTATATGATGCCTGCCTTTCCCTGTCCCCCAGCCCTTCCTGTTTCCCTCTTTGAGGTTATTTAGTATCTCTTCTATAATTGCCTTGTATACACCTCTTTAGCTATATGTTGTCATTCTCCCCATTAGAACACAAGCTACTTGAGATAAGGGACTGTTTTGCTTTTCCTTAGCACAGGCCCAGGCCCATAGTAAAAACTTGATGCTTGCAGATGGACTAGTTGACTGAACTTCCATTCCATGGTACCCAAACACATATGCAACAGGCAACCGATCCTTTTGTATAGCCCATTAGATGTCAGAAGTTCAGGAGAGAGCAGCTCTCTCCAGGTACGGTACCTCTCCCGGTCCTGTGCACAATTATTGACTGATGGTGTAGTCTGTGCTTCATACATTCCACTCTGTCGTCGGGCCTGTTCCCCTCGGACTGGGAGTCTGCCTTCGACCTCAGTGAGCCAGGCCTAGAAATTTAAAGGAGCACTTTATCCTCTTTTCTAAAATACCCAGAAAAGCAAAACACAGAATCCGATTTTACTGTATCACAGGGCAAAGGAGCATGAAAGAAGATGCAGAAGAACACACACAGAAAGCACCTTCAATTTAATTTTTATTCCTCCCATCTTTACAGCTCCCCCTTGCCCCCCAAAAGACAACAACTCCATTACACTTCGTGTTTAAAGAGCGAACAGTGACTTTCATCAGCACTTTAAATGGAAGAGGAAGGCAATGAAGAGTATATGTGACGAGGAAACGCTGAATCTTGGCACAGGTATTTCCAGCTGGAGAAATCCCGAACTACTCGCAGTGTCCTGTGAAGGGACACAACATTCATCCTTGCCTTTTTTTTTCATTCTCACCTTTTAAAAATCTGTTATTTGACTCTGCGAATAACTTTGTATAAGTTGTCACTTAACAAATTTCCCCATGCTTCATTTTTAGTGGATAAAAAGGCTTTCCTTAACCAACACTAATGTTCCAATACATATATATGTACATACATATCTATATGTATATACACACACAGACTTATATACTATATATGTAAAATCACATTTGCTTTTGCTCATCTCTTAAGATATTTCCATCATATTCCTTATATTATATTCTCCATTTTTATAGACCTTCACAGATCACATTGTCTATTGATGCTTCTCATAGGATGAATACGTTTTGATTACTTTTTAAAAATATATTTTTAATTTGCTAAGCAGAGAATTGTAAATTACTTAGCATTGGTTACTTGAATATATTCATTATTATGAACATATGTAATATGTCCATATCAGGAGAAATTGTCTTCAGGTATGAAAGAGAAAATTGGAGAGCTTTTAAACTTTTATTATAGAATTTGTTTTGCTTTACTATGCATGTTTGTTACAAGGATTTTGTTTTTCTTTTTTTCAATGGTAGGGGATTGAAAAGAGAAAAGGTAAACCCCTCAAGGCAAGAAATGAAGGTTGTTGAAACATTTTTTTAAATGTACAGGAAATGAAGAGAAGGAAAGAAAGAATGCCAGAAAGGAGTACTATTTTGAAAGTTAAATGATAAATTTATTATATATTTTAAAAAGAAAAGCAAGCTGAATATAACAGAACTTTGCAATTTAATGTCTGATTTCTTTTTTTTTTTTTGGTTCTGCTATGTGTATAGAAATGTTAATTTTATTTGGTAAATGAATAATTAAAACAAAACACAAATAAAATCTATATACAATTAGCAACATTTCCATATGATGCTACTAAAGAGTACCTTAAAAGTGATCCAATTAAACCTGTGTCCAATGGATTACAATGCTCTTTTGCATCTAGCTATAACTTGCAATATGAAACTAGAGTTGGAAGAAAACTTGAAATCATTTAGCCTAACTACTCAGCCTCATAACCATGTCTATTCTGGTTTAGTCAATTATGCCATTTACATGGTAAAAGAAGCTTCATAATGCCAAGCTGCTTCCTATAACAATGTAGTTTCAAATTGCTGCTTCAATAACACATCCCCCCCTTACTCTCTCCATACCTCAAATTTCTGGACTTCTAGTCGGAGTTTTTCAATATTTTGCCCAACTTCTATCAACTTGTGATCCAAGCTGCCTGGGTCTCCCATTTGTGGATTCTTTACATAGACATCTTTCATTTTTGTTATGGCATCTCTACAAGAAATGAACATATTAGCAAAGGTAAATATAGCAGCTCAAATATATATATATATATTCTTATCTACTGTCTTACTATTACTCTTTTCCAATAATGTAGCACAAAAGAATGAAGGCAGATTCTATCCAAAACTGAAAATTTTAAAACAATCTCATTACCACCTGCAAGTCAAAATTTTCATTTTTATGCAATGGCATTAAAATTCTTAATTGGGAAAAATCAAAATAAAAATGTGCATTCCAAGTATATAACAAAACTTCAACTGGCATCTTAGGGTTTATGGGTTATGTGTCATTTATCTCGGGGAGAAGCAAAATTAATTGTTCTGGAAAATGTTTTACACCATTCCAATTGTTAAGAATGAAACTAACGGGGGTGGCCAGGTAGCACAGCGAGTAAGAGCACCGGCCCCAGTGTCGGGATGACCTGGGGAATCGAATCCGGGCTCAGATACTTAGCACCACACCCAGAAATAACTGGCTGTGTAACCTTAAGCAAGTTACTTAACCCCAATTGCTTTAAGAAAAAAAAATGAAATGAAACTAATGGGGCAGCTGGGCGGTGCAGTGAATAGCACCTGAGTTCAAATATGGTCTCAGACATTTGACACACTTACTAGCCCTGTGACTTTGGACAAATCACTTAACCCCAACTGCCTGCAAAACAAAAAAAAGAACAAAACTAACTCCCATTGGTTGGTGCTGGTAGCTGGCTGGCAAAAAAGAAAGCTTTAAAATTGTATCTTGTTAGATCATATAACATTTTCTGATATTTTAGAACAGGGCCCATAGCAGTTTGGAAGGGAAGAATTCCCCAAAAGATCCATCAGTTGTGTTTTTGAGCAATTATTTCTGGGTCTAAAGATTGTTATTAACTAAGTAGCCATTTGAGAAAGGATATATGTACATATACACACACACACACACAGAGATATATGTTATATCTATATACATATATGTTAACTAGAAAGCACTTTAGGAATGGTTAAAACTTCTCAGAAGCTACAACAAATGGGTGTGCTAGAGGAGATAAAGTCCATTTTTACTGAACTACAAATAAGAATTTTGAGCCTAGGGACCAATTTTTCTTGATTACTCTTATCACTAGCAATGGCTACAGCTCAAAGTTAAAAAGGTACCAAGTCCTATGGTCTAGGTACAAGCGGTTTCATTCTAAAGCTCCCACACATCAGATAATTATAATTTTATAGGGGTGGCTATGTGGCACAGTGAACACAGCACCAGTCTTGGAGTCAGGAGGACCTGAGGTCAAATCTGGCCTCAGATACTTCACACACACACACACACACACACACACACACACACACACACACACACTAGCCACGTGACCTTTGGCAAGTCACTTAACCCCAATTGCCCTACTATCCCCCCTCCAAAAAAGCAAAAAAAAAATTAATTATAATTCTATATCTTTCTTGGCTTAGTGTGAGGGAAGATTGAGAAAACAAGTAAGCAGACATTTTCTATATCTCAATGCTATCATAATTTTTTACTGTAGCTAACTGATCATACCTTAACTCATCCATTACACAGTTCTATTGTGATCAGGCACAAATAAAATTAAAAACAAAACAAAACACCCAAACCCATATATTTTAACAACCCTCCTTCTCTCTATTACTTCCTTAACTTGAAACTAAACAAGCCAATTATTCTGCTGATTATAAATCTAACTGTACACTAAACTCCTCTGCAAAGTAGGCTAACTTTTGAATTAAGAAATAATTTTAAATACACTTGCTTCTCATTTCAACACTATAAAACCAATGCCTACAAATGATTTGTTGTAGTAAAATTATTCTGAGAGTGAAATAATTCTCTTATTTTAAATACATTCAAAATCTAACTTATTAACTAACCCTAGTGTCCCTCCAATGGGAAATACTGCCTCAATAACAATCTAAAGGAGCTAATCATTCTGCCTGTTGTAAATAAGAATTGCTCTAAATTACGGAAACTATACTGGTAAATCCTTAGTAGAAATGAATGAATTGCCACACAGATGAGAAGAGAGACAATGAGAGAGGGGCAATTGATAGTGCTGCTTTTTCAATCAGATGATTAAATATTATGTCACAAAAACATGAAAGAGGAAGAACAATGAGTGCTGCTTATTCCAGGAAGTACGAGGAGAGCAGCTCGAAGTAAAACTGCAGCTAATGGAATCTAACCCTTCTGAAGAATAAAAATTTATTCTTTTGTTTCTGTTCAAAGTATTTGCATCCACATAGAGTTCCTATATGTCCCTACATATTCCTAAGAGAAACTGGTGACTCTTCAAAGCTGTTACTACTATGATATTATCACACACCTATAAATCTAATGGCTGTTTCTAGAATTTGTAGTATATCAGTTTTCTTAGATGTCACTAAAATGCTACAAAAAAGAGTATAATTTATTTCTATTAATGTACATATGTAGGCTGATTCCTATTCACACTCGAAGAGTAGTCATGCTTCTAGAACAAGAATGATGACCAAAAAAATCATTCAATTTACTTCTCAGATTAGGCAAAGTTGTCTCTACAAATTCATTAAAGGTCTCATGCTAACTATGTAGACATTTTAATCAAAGCTCATATAATATACACTGGACAAATCTGTAATAAAGCAGTCTGATGGACATGACTTTTACCTTCTATTATAATGCATGCATGTACATTTAAATTAATTCAACAAACACTTAGTAAGCACCTACTATAGAGTATATGCAAGGTACTATGTTTAGGTATTGGAGTGACAAAAACAAAAACACTGATATGTATTATTCTTCTCCAAAAACTACTGCTTTCAAGACCACTTTAAATACTTTCATTCATCTTTGTTAATGAAATGAAACCTGCATAATGAGGAGTGTTTGATCTTTTCTACCTTTGATCCATCTCCTTTTGGATTTCTTTATTTAATTCATCAACTTTCTGTTGCAGCTTTTTTCTTCTTTGTTCTGGTGGAAGGTTGCTGAAGTCCTCTGGTCCTGCACCCTACAGACAGGAAAATGTAAAGGATATCTGAGTTGAAGGACTCCTGGGGCATACCTAGAAAAGAAACTTAGTAAAGGGAAAAAAAAATCACCTCCAAAGAAATTCAGAGCATATTTTATTACAAGAAAGGTTTCTTTTCACCTTGACCCCCTGTTAAACAAACAAAATCAATGCATGCAACCTACAGATAGCTCAGCAACCATTTCCTATTCTGTTCTATTGCCAGCCAAGCTCATATAAGAATGTCTACGCTGCTATGGAAAAAAGCATATATTCCAGGAAGTGAAAGAATAAATGGTACTCACATTGATAATAATCACTTGAAAATTCATTTAAATAGGTATTTCTCACTCTACTACAAAACTGTTGTTGCCAATGTCTCTTGAGACACTATATACAGGGATACACAGTTTTTCACATAAACTAAGTGCCAATCCCTTTCCTTCACAAAATATTTCACATATAAAATAGAGTTATAACTATGACTTTGTCCCAATCAATGTAGTCCTTCCTATCTCTTCTTGCAGGGCTAAAGCTAAAGGGTTGCATAGACTTTCATAATAATATAGTGAATGACCCCCACTCAGATCACTACATCTCTAGTTCAGTCATAAAGATTAGGGGTATCAGCCTGGACCCAGGTAATTTCATAAAAAGGTAGAAAAATACAACCTTGTTTCCATAAAAAAATAATCTGTACTTAATGCTCTGGGACTCTCTTCTCTCATTACCTTTATGGTAGTGTCAAAGTTCATACTGTGTGCCTTCCACTGCTTCAAGATCAATATCCCAGTTTTTTATATCAAACCTCAGCTGTTTCTTATTCTAGCTGAAGAAATATACTGGTAGTCTCGAGTCATTCAAAAACAGTTGCTAGCTTTCTTGTGCACATGCTATTTAAAAGTAGAGAATATGAAAAGAAAGTTAGAGTTTTTCTGACTTTGAGTATATCCCTTACTTGTCAAAAAACTGACTAGGTTGTGGTAATTTCACAGAGAAAGAGGAAGAGAAATGCATTCAATTGATTTGGATAAGTCATAGCCAGTATAAAGGATATTTTGTTTAAAATCTTAATTCTTTTAAAAACAGAGGTAGGGCTTGGGAGTGGGCAAAGAGAGGGGACTCTGATAATGTAATTTGAAAACCAAGTTCATTTTGCCAAGTAGCTTAAATGGGTGCTTGTGACTGCAAGTTCCTAGGCTGATTATGTTAAAATGCCAGGCTGCTTTGCTTAGGAGTATGTGATTCAGCAAATATTTTGCCACAAAGACCATGCAGGGATCTTTTCAGCTGAGCACTGGCAGAGTTTTCAAAGACTAAAAACTCTCCTCCCATACACTTGGAGACACATTTTTACTGAATTAATTCTGACAAATGGCTTTTGTAAAAATTTTATGTATAGCTGAGTGGGCAGAAAGTTCTTGCATACCACCAATATCTTCAAGAGTTGAAATATAAAAATAAGGGAAACAAAAATTATTATTAAGAGTAGTAATAACAATGTCATTCATGGACCTAAGCACATATTTTTCAAAATTTATATTCTAAACATACTTTATATTCTACACTTTTTAAACATAAATCTGATATTTATTATAATATCAGTTCAAAGGATCTGGTATATTTATTCTACTTTTCTATTTTTTTCCTTTTTCATCTAGCCTAAATAAAAGAACTGAAAGCCATAAACATCCTTTCACACGATCATACAGCTATAGTTGGAAGATACCTTATAGGTCATCTAATCAAATTCCCGTATTTTACATGTGAGGAAATGATGTCAGAGAGATCAAGTGCCTTTCCCCTAATCACATAGGAGGCAAAACCAGAATTTTTAACCCAAGTTATAATTTTCTTGTCTCATCATCATTGTTTATCTGTAAAGAAAATTATATTGATAAACTGCTTGGGTTAAAAATTTAGAAAGCAAATTAAATGCATCTGCCTCGTGTTATTAAATGCCACATCAGGGAAGAGAGGAGAATTAGAGTTTTTCAGTATCTTTTTCTTGATTTTACTAGTTCTGCTTTATCTAACCATAAAAGAATTTTAAATTGTCTTCTGAGCCAGGTTAGGTTTTCTAAAGTGATTTTGTGATGCCTTTGGAATTAAGAAGAAACTGGTACTAACATTAGTAGAAGTGATTTTAAAAAATTTCAGATTGAGTTTGCAGTTAGTTTTATCAAAGATCTTTGTCCGTCAGTAATACAAGGAAGTTTTTTATCATCCTAAAATATATCCTATATATAAATCCTATAGTCTAAAACTATAGTAGGAACTATATTTGCATATAAAAGCAATTCCTAGGATATGTCTTAAACATAGTGTAATTGAAAAGGGGAATAAGTTGGCATTATACTATTTCACTAGCAAAGGCATAGCATCATTTAAAAGTATGTATATATAGTTTTTTGGCATAACATAAACAAAAATTTAATGATAAAATCAATGTTTATAGCCAGTTCCATAGCTTTGACTAGTGGCGAAGAATAAGGATCACAGAGTTGTTGAGTTTTGCAGAAATTCTTAATTATACATATTAATAAAAGTTCACTAGAATTGGAGGGAGGAGAAGAAGGAAAATTAATGATCTTCAAAATTCCATTTATTCCATAAACTGGTCCACCTTCTCATAAGAAGCAAGTCTTTTGTTTAGTAACTTAAGATAAGTTTAAGGAGCAAGGAGATGTCTAGGAGTAGGCCTAAAGAAGGAAGAATTTTCTGAGATAATGAGACATTCTAAAGACTCTCAGTCAAATGGCCAAATTATCCCAAATGAATACTGCTAATTAGCCAAATCTTTTAAAGTTTAAATATCTACATTTCTTTCCTTTCTGTAAAAGCCTTAATTAAGCCAAGAGGATTTTCCAATTTTCATAGGCTCAAAAATTATTTTTCGTTAGACTTAGATCTGTTGCTCAAGAAACATAAAAACAAGTTGTAAAAAAAGAAGTGAAGAGCCTTGAAATACATTGTTCTAAGTGCAAAGCTTATAGCATAAATAGCATAAATTCTGATTTTGTCTAATCTGTTTCTTAAAGCTTTATAGATTACTGTCAATTGTTTCAAGTAACAGTCATAATCACAGACATATCATTTATATCTTCATTTATAAATGTGTTAAATTTTTGCTAAAGGCTTATTTTTCCTTAAATATAATGACTGAGTTAATTTTGATCACAATTTAGGACTATAAAATAATAAATGTATAAATAAAACCAAGGAGCCTAGAAAAAATGTATTCTGTTTAAGTAAGAGGCCCATTCACTTCCCAGAAAATGACTGTGAACCAGTGAAACAAGCCATGCAAAACCCGCCCATATATCAGGGACAAGTTGCATCCATCAGGCTTATCCCTTAGGTCTGTGTGATCCCTACAACCTGACTCCTCTATTCCCAATATCCCTCTTATTTTCCCAATTTTTGCCTTCCACTTCTGCCCATTAAAGAAATGGGCCGGGGCAGCTAGGTGGTGCAGTGAATAGAGCACCGGCCCTGGAGTCAGGAGGACCTGAGTTCAAATCTAACCTCAGATACTTGACACACTTACTAGCTGTGTGACTTTGGGCAAGTCACTTAACCCCAATTGCCCTCCAAAAAAAGCAAAAAAAGACAAAAGAAATGGGCTGAGAAGTCAAAGTGTCATTGGTTTAAAACCTTATTTTTAATCCACTGGGTTAGCATAGATTGTGTAGACATTTTAAAAGTATGTGTGTTTATGTGCTCACAGACATATACACACATACATATACACAAAGTTTATGTAAATAGGTCAAACTTTATTATCCTTTTAGAGTACCAAATTATTAAGATAGAAAAATTGAAAATGGAGTTAATTTTAAGAGAGTGAATTACAATAACTTCCATTAGATTCCAGACTTGTGTACCCAAAGCTGTTTAATAAGGAAACAAGAACAAAACCATACAAATCACAGTTCAGATAGTTAATTTCACAAGGATGCTGCAAGTGGTATAGCACACATATGAAACATAAAAGGAAACTGTGATTAAAGATAGGACATGCATTTGATAATTGTGCTTACCAGCTTGAGAGAAAGCTTCATGTAAAAATTGAAGGGATACAGGAAAAAAAAAGAAAAAACAAGAGCATATCAGCAGAAAAGGAACTTTGTCAACTCTACTGTTATAACATAACACACACATTTATCTGTCAGCTCGTGAATATGATTTGTAGTAAATCTGTGCAAAAGTTCACAAGAGGGGCAAACCCTCACCAAAGGTTCTTTTAGCTACCATGTTGCTAGAGCAAGTGAAAATAAAAGAGTGAAGTTTGTGCCTATAATGTTTTATTGCTAATATCAGTACAATGTGACTTATGTTCACTATACAGTGTGAAATTCATTAAATATTTATCAGTCATAATAATCAGGCTATAATTTATTCACCAAATTTCCCAAGTAAAGTCCCACCCAGAAGAAAAAAGTTTTATCATCCATGACTCAAAAGAAACTACTTTTGAGCATGACACATTTTTTCACCAGAGACATAGAGTATCCAGGAAAGGAAAAAAAAAATCTTCAAGTTGAACAAAGTGTGGCAGCTAGTTTGTGCACTGGAAATAGTACCAGCCCTAGGATCAAGAAGACCTAAATTCAAATCCAGCCTCAGGTCCCTACTAGCTGTGTGATCTTGGGCAAGTCACTTAACCCTGATTGCCTCAAAAAAAGATAATAAACTGAAAGGAAAAATGGAGGATGGAAATGTACTCTGTGAGTGTTTCTTAAAGACACTAATACACACACACAGAGTGCCTTCAGTTGTGTGAGAGTTTCCCAGAAATTTGTATAATGACTGCCGTGAGGCAATCATGAGGTGGTGCAGTAGATATAGCACTGGATCTGGAGTTGGGAAAAGTGAGCTCGAGCCTAGCCTAAGACATTAGCTGTATAACCACAGGCAAGTCATGGAATCTTTATTTACCTCAGTTTCCTCAACTATAAAATGATGTTTGACAGCACTTTTGTCTTGGGGCTGTTGTGAAGATCAAATAAAGATACTATTTGTTTAAAAAAAATGTATGACAGAGTGGGCCTGACAGAGTGGGCACTATATAAATGCTTATTCCTTCCCCCATGAACATCATCTCTTTGAGCAAGGAGCCTCTGATTATTACACTAGGAGCAAACACATTATCTTCTTTTCCTATCTTGGTCTCCATATCACTTTTTCCCACTGGGTAGCCTCTCTTTAGGATTTTTTAATATTATACCAACATTTTAAAAGTGACTCAGGGATGTTGCTGTAGTTATACTCCACACAGGTGATAGGTATTGTGCATATACAAGAGATTTTTCTTTGGATGGTCAAATATTTTAACTGTGAAAGCCAATTATATTAGTAATACCTACTGCCACCATGTCTACCCTTACCTACCAGTGTTGGCATAGGCTTTCTGGCAATTGTTTAAAATTAAGGACACCACCGAAAAAAAGCCCCCTCCCCCAAATCAGGAAGAGCCTCAAAACTAGAAAAGGAAAAATACTTTTGTGTAATTCACTAGTATATGAAAGATCATCTTGGGTAAGGAGATGGTGTTTTTAATTCAGAAATCAATTGTGTTTGTTGTCAAAAAATGGGGAAAATTATATAAAACAAAAACTGACATGCAGAAAACTTGCTTAATTTAAAATAACACAAATAATAAAAAACCTGAAGCAGATATACAAATCTGTAGTAAGAGCTTCAAAAGGTAAAACCATTACCAGAAGTCACAAAGCACCAATACTTAACTGACAAGGACTCAACACATTGTCTTACTGTAGACTATTTTTCACAGTTCAGATTTAAAAATTTTTGGTTTCAGGCAGGTAGCTGGCACAGTGAATAGAGCACCAGCCCTGGAGTCAGGAGGACCTGAGTTCAAATCCGGGCTCAGACACTTACCACCAAAAAAACCCACCAAAAAAAACACAAACTAGCCATGTGACCTTGGGCAAATCACTTAACCTCAATTGCTCTCCAAAAAGCAAAAAAAAAAATTTAGGTTCCCTTTGCTATGAAAAGTTAAATGTCTTTACAAAATGACAATCAACTTTTCTGAATTTATCTTGACTGGACCTAAATAAAACATCTAGTTCTTCACAGCTAAGTCAAAGTTATCAATTCTTCCTAAATAAGATAAAAAATTTTAATATCCAACTTTAAGGAACTAGATAGTCAATCTTTCTGATTTAACATTCAATCTTTATAAAGATGTTTTTAAAAAAAACAGCTAGAGAAAACAACCAAATCAAATGATATTTGTGAATGCCATATAAGAAAAGAAATGTAAAGTTATAGTATAATAGATATAAAATGCATGAAATTAATTGCTTTTATGAAATCTAACAAGAGATTTATATTAACAGGACATTATATTAACCTCCAGTTAAAATTTTAAAAAATATGACATGGTCATAAATAAAAGACTACTTTCATTAACTAGAAAAATAAAGAAAAGGGCATTCAGGGAGGATGAAGAAGATTAAATTTTTAAAGATACATAAAAATGAATAGAGAAAAAGGAGTTGCTATGACAGTTCTGACCTAGGCAGCTGAAATGAAGTGCTTTAGCATTCCTGTGAACTTTAGCATAGATATATTCAATACAAGTTGAATTCTCTGTACATACAGACAACACTTATGGTGCACAGCATAAGAATTCCTAAATATTGACCTACAAAGCAGGTATACTTTAATACATAAAAGTATGCTACATGCGCTGCAAACTACATAAACATTGCTAATTTAAGGCATTAATAATCAAACTAGCCCTTTTCCTGAACATTTAATAAATGATACAACAATAGAAATTGCAAACTTTCATGTATTCTAAAGACAACTAATTTTAATAATACATAATTTAAGTATATTAAAGTCTCTTTAAAAAGTAAACAAAACAACTATTTAAAAATCTAACAGAGATAATTAAATATTTGAATTTAAAGGCAAATTCTAGGATTTCTGTTGTGAAATGTAATAACTATCATAATCTAAGGTCTTCCAAACCAAATGTAGCCTTTTAAACAGACAGAAATTTGCTGTTAACTTGAAATAGTGAGCCTAGCAGTTACTTAACTCATTCTTAGAAAACTACTCTTGCTTGCTGAAAGAATATTCTAAAGTTTCACTATTTATATTCCCAGAAGAAGGGAGAACAGAAAACTGCCTGTATAAGACAGTGCACTAACCTAGCAGGCAACAAAGAAGAGCCTTGGGAGCCACAAAGCATCAATAACACATGAGGGAACATGAAGCCAGTGATCCATGTGTTATTGGGCAGGCATAGACACTAACCTCATATACAAAAACAGGGGATAGAAGTAAATCAAGGTTTAAAATGAAAATTTCAAATTTTGATATGCCAATTACTTATTCATGCTTCATGAGGTATTTTGCTTTCTCAATAACCTCTCACTAGTTACTGTTTATTAATATGTTTATAACATGATTTGTATTGGATGTGCCATAAAAAGAAAAAAAAAGCAATACAAATGAATGGCACTAAGTTTATGGCACAAGGAGGGTCTTTGTGATGAAGCTCCAGTTCTATGAAATTCAGCTGGTCAATTAAGAGTAAAGCAGCCATAAGCAGAGTAAGTCCAAACACACTCAATGTGTGCTTTTGTAAGGTAGTTGTACTTCTACTGAATAGCTTCATTAGAACTGGAACCGAAAAGAAGAAAAAGGAACTGGAGCATGCTGCAGAGGCTATGAACTTTTGTTTAAGTTCCTAAGTGAGGTCACCAACAAAAAGGTCATTTTCATTATTAATTTACTTTATTTCTCTTTTCCATGCTCAAATGCAAAGACTCTCCAAGTGACCTCTGTTACCATTTCATATTGTAAGCAGTTAATCAAGTTATTTCCAAAATGGATTTGGGTTCCCCAGTAGTTGCCTCGTAAATGGAGTTAGTGGCTGTGCAATCATCACATGTAAACTTACAACATATTCCCTAGCCTCAATGGCATAGGTAGGCTTCCCTATAGTCCTCTTCATAAGTTCTTTGTGAAAAGAGAAAGACTGAGTCTGCCGATGAATCAGCAAGAGAAAATATACATTTGTTAAAAGGGGAAAAGCAGAAGCCAACAGGATACCTCATTTTTCTAGTTCTATAGTAAGGAAAAAAGGCAGTAATTCAAATCTCTGACAGCATTTGGTAAATATTTTTGAAATATTAAGATCAACAATGAAGAATTTTTTATTAAAGAGATTTTTAAGGTACAAAAAAATCCATTTATTCAAACCAGAAAAACAAATCTTAATTTATAACAGGTAAAAGGAACAATGTATTCCTATAACAATGAGAGCAAAAGAAAATATTCGATCTAGTCTTACTTTGATTTAATGTTCTGCATAAAGAAGAAATCATTAATACTGGCTAATGTTTAGGGGATACACCAATGGAAAGACTTTGAAGTAGTACATCTTATGTGTAAAGAGAGGTGTTCAGATCAACAAAACATGGTCAATGAAATAAACTTCATTATGACAGCATTAATAGCTTCCACTTGAAAAAATCTACAAATACATATATACACATAGGAAAACAAAAACTACAAAACTCCTTGACTTTGTTTATTACCTTCCATGTGATCTTAGTAAAAATTACATCATCTCTCTAGGCCTCAGTGTAAAATGAATGTATGATCACTAAATGATCTCTAAAGAGATCTCTAAAATGAGGTGGTCAGACTAGATGATCTGTGCAGTTCCTTTCAATTCTAAAATCTTATGATTCTGAGAAATATGTACCTGAAAAGGAATTCAATATATGAATTTCTAATTGTCCTAGGATAATTTTCCATGTAAATGATCTTCAAAATAAATATAATTATTGAAGGGAAAACTGCTAATAAGCTAAAAATGTAACCACAATCTATTTCTATAGTTTTCATAGGTAAACAGATATTAATTTTCCATGATTAAAAATATTTTTTATGAATTTGTTTTGACTCATTCAATATTATTTTCCCAAACGGGACCTAGTAACTTTTTTTTTTGCAATGTGCTTCTTCTAATGACTTGCTTCCTTCTCAAAGATAAGAAACTAAAAGGAAAACAAATTAACTGCCTAAATGAGATCAAATGTTTTTCCATTTGTCAAATGTGTTTTCAATTCAACAAAAATTTTATAATAGGAAATGGTCAATTCAGGTAATAAAAAATGACTAATCTTTTATTTTTCAAATAAATAATGAAACTACATTGGAGTTTTTTTCAACAACTCTTAGTAAGATTAAAGTAATTAAAATGCTGCCTTTCTTAAAATGAAAATAAGGTCAATTAGATTCCTCTTTATAAAATTATGTTTGATTTTGATGATTATAATATTTTATAGATATCACTTTCTTATATTGTTATAAAATTTAGGTGTTTTTTTTTAACTTTCTTTTGACATTCTGAGAAAATCATGGCACATAAACCAAATGCATTCAATTAAGTCCAATTGACTGTGGATGCCTAATGGAGGAAAGGCAGTATGTTGTACAATTTAACAAATGGTATGAAAGTATAAAAATACAACATGAAATTATTAAAAGTAAATACAAAGATCATACTTATTATGAAGGTATTCAGAATAAGCTCAGTAACTAGCTTTTTATTTTAAAAAAAGTTTATCTGATTTACAGTGAAGGCACAGCAAATGTCAAATCTTAGCAATCTAACAAAAGTACCATGATGAGGGCAGCTAAGTGGCGCAGTGAATAGAGCACTGGCCCTGGAGTCAGGAGGACCCAAGTTCAAATCCGCCTGCAGACATTTAACATTTACTAGTTGTGTGACCTTGGGCAAGTCACAACCCCAATTGCCCTACCTTCCCCCCTCCAAAAAGAAAAAACCATGATGAGATGTTTCTTTTTTTTTTTTTTTTTAAGCAATTGGGGTTAAGTAACTTGCTCAAGGTTACACGGCCAGTTATTATTTCTGGGTGTGGTGCTGAGTATCTGAGCCCGGATTTGATCCAGGTCATCCCGACACTGGACCCGGTGCTCTTACTCGCTGAGCCACCTGGCCGCCCCTAAGCAATTGGGGTTAAGTAACTTGCTCAAGGTTACATGGCCAGGTGTTTCTGGGTGGGTGCTAAGTGTTTGAGCCCGGGATTCGATCTCCAGGTCTCTCTCAACACTGGAGCCGGTGCTCTTACTCGCTGTGCTACCTGGCCGCCCCTGTTTGCATTTCTTTTATAACAAAGTGAGACAGAAAATATGAAGATAGGCATGAGCCAGTGGGCTATTGACTTTCCACAAATGTTAACTATGGAACACAATGTAATCATATACCTTGGAGGCAAATTCCACATTCTAAGTTGCTCCCCTGATATATCTAGGAAAATTATTATATTTCAGTTTCTTAATTTATTATGTCATGTTAAGTGATATGTTATTTTGCTCCATTATAGAATGCTTTTCTCTCCATACAGTGTTTCTAAATAGGTGAAATACCTATTCACAATGAACAATTCACTGGTGGTAATAAATTTCTTCCTGGTAGCAGTTACGTCTAATTATGAGGAAAGTATAGAAATACATCCTTCCTCAAGGACTGATAGAGTTTATAACACTATTAATGGATAAGATTAATATCCATCTTTGGGGCTAATCATATTACAAAAGACTGAATATAGTCAGGTCATGTATGCAGTCAATACTACAGTAGCTATGATTTGATTCTTAAGATATTCTAATCTGAAATTCTACTGATTATTTCAGATCAGTTCTCCTTTCCTCCTTTTAAAGACATGCCCTGAATTTATTCTTTTCTAATAATTAGGTACGTTATCAATATTAAATTCTCATAAATAGCCATTTGCTGCATGGTGATTTATAGTAATTCCCTAAAATCCTAGGCTATAGATGACAATAACTTGATCTAAACATGATTCATACACACACACACACACACACACACATATACACACACACAGACTAAGTTAAACAATTATTCTCCTATTTACTGTGACATTCTACCTGGTCTTGTATATCAGTGGTTATGAAAACTACATCTAAGTTCCTATATTGTAAAGATCAAGGTGAAACACTAAAGTCTTATATACTTTTGACAAAAAGTAGGAGAATTTTTCCTCCATGTACTGGTATTACATGCAGGCATGTGTTCTGTGGTTTCACTGTGAAATTCTTCATCACAATTGATCACAGAGTCATCTTTCTCTTACTTTTTTGAGGCTATAGTGAAACACAATAGTCATTCACAAACAAAACTCAGTACAGAGAATAGAAAGTGCAACAAAAGCGCGAGAGAGACAGCGATCTAGAGCAGAACTTACCCCACGCTTTAGACTCCTGAAGCAGTGGATTTTGGGTTTGGAGGTCATGAACTCGTTGAAGCGATGGGAGAGGGGCTCCTTTTGCTGCTTGGGAGACTGGGGGCCGTTGGGAACAGCAGAGGGTGAGGCAGAGGCAGGGGGTGGAGGGGGGGGCTGATGGGGGGATGTTAAAAGGGACATAAGCTACGTGTAAGAGATGGAGCAGTGAGAGAGTAAAAACCAGAAACAAGAAGACACAAAACAAAAATAAGCATCAAATAATATTTGAAGTACAAAGCAATTAAAACACAAACAATTAAATATTTATGCCATGGTTCAAAAGAAAATGTGTAAAATGTATTAAAACAAGATGATAAAAAGTGGAGGTTTAGTAAGTAATGCAACAGAAAGAACAGCAAGAAATAGTTGATAAAAAAGCTCATGCAGACTTTTACATGCTAACTGCAGTTCATTAACTTATTCTTTACTAGTTCTAAAGAGAAGTAAAAAAAGAAAAAGTTTTCAGCTACCTGAACTGACACAAATCAATGGAAGAAGATTTAGGAGAGCACTCAAAATTACTCTAGTATCAAGAAAACAGCAAGGCTTAATTATCACCTTTTGTGTTCCTAAAATATGGGTAGACTATCCTAAGTATAAAGCAGAAACATTGCCTTGATCACATTTTATAACCCCAGGTTAATGCTGCCATGTAGTTGTATCCCAGTGACAAAACTGAAAAAAATTTTTCAGATACAAGTTAACATGAGTTCAAAATGGGTTAATGAATGATAAAGGTTCAATAAAAGCATTATGGAAAATTTATTCAGAATTTCCTTTCCCAAATCAAGTTAATACAGGTGTCAAGAATTTAGAAATGTGAAAGTAGTGATGTAAAACTGCCCAGAGTAATCAGTGTGTTAGTATGCATGACACAATGTAAGTACCATATGGCATATGAGTTGTAAACAAATGGTCATGGCAAAGACATAACCATCCACAATAAATAAAAGCAACACAATTTAGAAATCTTTCTTTTAAAGATAAATAGAAAGTTACAAAACAACACATTCATTTTTTTGCATTCTGAAATTTAACATTTAAAAATCTTAGTTGAAAAGATCACAAGACAAGGAGTCACTGAAACCCCCACAGTTCAAACCAGCAGTACCTTATTTTTTTTGATGAAGGGCCACAATTTTCCCTTGGACTTGCTAGAAAATTTGAGCTCTGTTTTGCTGTCCCCTCTGGAATTTGAAAGACTAGTTTCTGATATAGTACGCTTCATTGGCTGTGTATAATCCTCAAATTCAATGTCTCCAGGAGGTTCAAACCCTGATTTGTAGGCTTCTATTACCAACTGTGAATCCTGAAATGACACAAAAAATATGATAACATTCAAATCAGTGTACAATAAATTAAAAAGATGAATTTTATTAGGAGAATTACAATATCGGTAAAGTTCTCTGTAAATCTTAAAAGAGTCACAAGTAAGTGTGAGCTATTAAACTGATTGGCTTGATGTACTACATGTTGTACAAAATAGTCACTTGACAGTAAATGGCATTTTTTCACCATCATTTTATATATGAAGAAAAAAATGTTACTACTTAATTAATTAAAACGACACACTGAATATATACAACTACCACCAAATTCCTTCAGAAAAAAAAAAGTGGGGGCAACTAGGTGGTGAAGTGAATAGAGCACTGGCCCTAGAGTCAGGAGGACCTGAGTTCAAATCCGATCTCTGACAATTAACACAAAAACTAACCATGTGACCTTGGGCAAGTCACTTAACCCCAATTGCCCTTCCCCCTCCAAAAAGCAAAAATTAATAGTGTTATTCCTCCTATCAAAACATCTCAAAGCAATTGTCTAATACAGAAAAATTTGTAAAGCAAAAGGTTTACTAAGTCAATTGCTCTAATTAAAACATGTAGATAGACACTGATAAAACATTACATCTACAACAGATTTATTGACTGACACATTTATTAAACACCAAATAAGTACAAGATACAATCAAGGTGCAATGTGCTAAGTCCTGGGAGGAGGGGTGATAAGGTTGGTGATAAGGAGAAGGTGATAAGTGAAAGGGAGATAAAAGACTTTTGAGACGTGGTTCTTGTCCTCAAGAAGCTTACAATCTAGTAAACCTGATAAGAAATATAGACAAATAAATATAAATTAGAACATTGGTGAGAGTATAAAAGAATATCAAGTATCACATGATTGAATGAGGGAGAAATGCCTCCAGCAATGCAGCAGGAAAGCTCAAGCAGGTTCATTTAAAAGGTAATATACATGGCTTGACTTCTCTGTGGTGATCTTGGGTTTAATAGCACCATAGATTCCAGAACAAAATTAAGCACTTTTTTATAAGCAAAAGTTAGCTTTTTTTCATGACTCCAAAGCTGTGCAAAAAGGTAATTTTTTTCCTCTTATTTTTAGTTGAATGAGTCATGGAATAAAAATCTACTCACAACATTTATTATCCCAAATGCAACTTACTGAAAAACAATAAAAATAGCATTGTAGAATATGGGTATGTTTTATACACCAGCCATATGAAAAGAAAAAATGACATTTATTTTATTAAGACCATCTGAAAAGAATTATAAATCAAAACAAATGATTCTTAATATAATTTTAGATTTTAAATGAAATTATAAGTATCTATTCCACTTTTGGAAATATTGTGTCAATTTGTAGAGATAATATCACTTAAATAATAAAAATGAAAAAATTTAAAATTGAAATAATTTTGCTTTGACAATTGTAGAAAACAACTGTCCATTATGTTCTATACTTAGTTCTAGGATTAATAAAATATGCTGGATAACATTGACTTATTGACTATACAACTCTAGCAATAAGAACACTACCAACAGAGATCTCTGTAAGAGGTATGAAACCTGGGAAAATCTGTATGAACTATTACTGAGGTAAATAACCAGAAGAACAAATACATAATGAACACAAGAAGTAAAGAAAAGCAAAATTGAAAAGACTTCAGAACTCTGATCAATGCAGTGATCAGCTGTGATTTCAGAATACTTGTAGGGGAAGCATGCTTCCTACAGTAGCAAAGTGGCAGTGGAATAAAAGTGTGAAATAAAGCAACCACTTTTAGACATTGCCAATGTATCAGTTTCATTTTCTTAGGTTGTACTTATTTGTTACAAGAGGGGCTGTTTATTGGAGTATATTGGAGGAGTGAATGGGAAATATCAGGAAAAGGAAAAAAGAAAAAATATAAAATACTTATTTTTTAATTAAAATTATATTTTTCAATCAATAAAAATCCTCTTTCTTTGCTTCCCACCTCCCTCTCATTAAGAATGGAAGAAAAACAAAACCCTTGTTATAAATATGTGTTAAAACATTTATTTTTAAAAGAGAGATAGTGTACCAACCAAGACAAATTCAGGAACTATATAAACACAATTACAAAATATTTCACACAAATTAAGTCAGATCTAAACAGTTAGAAAAATATTAATTGCTCATGGGTAGTAACACCAATCAAACTACCAAAAAATTATTTTATAGAACTAGGAAAAAATAATAACAAAATTCATCTGGAAGAACAAAAGATCAAGAATATTAAGGGAATTAATGAAAACAAATGTGAAGGAAGGTGGCCTACATATACTAGATCTCAAACTGTATTACAAAGTTGTAATCATCAAAACTATCTGGTACTGACTAAGAAACAGAATAATGGATCAATGGAAAAGATTAAGTACGCAAGATTTAGCAGTAAATGACCACAGTAATCTAGTGTTTATCCCAGCTTTTGGGACAAGAACTCATTATTTGACAACAACTGTTGGGAAACATGAAAAACAGTATGGCAAAAACTAGGTATAGATCAACATTTTACACCAAATACTAAGATATATAGTTAAAATGGGTACATAATTTAAACATAAAGGGTGATACCATAAGCAAATTAGGAGAGCAAGGAATGGTTTACCTGTCAGATCTATGCAGAAGGAAAAGAACTTCATTACTAGATGCAAAATGGACAACTGATTATATTAAACTAAAAAGGTTTTGCACAAACAAAATCAATGCAATCAAGATTAGAAGGAAAGCAGAAAACTGAAAAATAATTTTTACAGCAAGTTTCTATGATAAAAGTATCATCTCTCAAATATATAGAGTCAAATTTATAAGAATACAAGTCATTCCCCAAATGATAGTCAAAGGACAAAAACAGGCAGTTTTCAGATGAAGAAGCCAAAGTTATAGTCCTATGAAAAAATGCTTTAAATGACTACTAATTAGAGAAATGCAAATTAAAATAACTGAAGTAACACCTCATACCTATCAGATTGGTTAATAAGACAGAAAGGAAAATTTAAAAGGCTGAAGGGGATGTGGGAAAATTGAGACATTACTGCACTGTTGGTCAAACTATGAACTGATTCAACCATTCTGGAGAGCAATTTGGAACTATGCCCAAAGGACTATAAAATTGTGCATACCTTTTGATCTAGCAATACCACTATTGAGTTTAAATTTGCCTAATCTCATATACCTAAAGCTCTTTGTATAGGCTGTTGGGCAGTTTGGGTTGAGCAAAGAATGAGGATGAGTAGAATTCACTTTCAAACACCAACTGTAGATATAAGAAAAAAAAACACCATTATTCATCTGATGACTGGATATGCTAATAATGCTTTCACTAAAACCAACTGAAAGTAATTCAAACTAAATAAAGCATTTATTCCATACTGGATTTTATTTAAAACCTACCAAAAGAGATGGCCTTCCCTAACTTTTTATTTCCTCTCCATTTCCATTTGTTGAAAAGTTTTGTCATGGAAGATAGAAATAAATAACTTTTCATTCCTTAGATTTAGGACAGTAACTTTTTTGTAAGTCTCTTATGCGCTTACATTCTATTTTGTATAGTAGTTGCTACAGCTGAGTTATGCTGATTCCCCCATAAAACCCGGACATATTCTCATTAAAAATCCCCATGCTGTCAGTGGGAAGAATGAACACTCAGAGGGATCTGGATGGTAGGGCACACAATATAGAGAACAACTAGCACATGTGCATACAGGTACATCTCATATAGCTTTGAAAGTGCAGGGACACTGATACCTTCTTGTGATGTTATCACAGCACCCATTCTCTTGCTGGTTCTGCTCCCAGTTGTATCTTAGCTATGCCCACCCCCCACCCCCCAAACCCTCCACCCTACCCCTTTTGCTTTTATTTTCTCTCCACTTGGGCTATTCTCATTGCTGCCCTCTACTGGGCCTCAGCTATAGTCTTCAAATGAAGGGCTATCTCTTTTCCATACAAGGCAGAGTTCACTTAGCCACTGCTTCCCTTTTTAAAAAAGTTTATTGTCTAGAAGTCAGGCTGTTTACACACACACACACACACACACACACACACACACACACACACACACA
>NW_027187344.1:8651728-8807742 GCF_028583685.1 Petaurus breviceps papuanus | reverse complement strand
ACACACACACACACACACACACACACACACACACACACACACACACACACATTCACATATAAAAATATATTTAAGTGTGCAAGGGAGGCCATCATAAAACCAGGCACTGGACTAGTGAAAAAAATTAATGCTTCACAGAGAGAGAGTCTGGTCAGATCCTGGGGTCATAGTTTATCTACACACTTTTAGAACAAACAAGTCAGCTAGCTAATTAGAGACCACAGGCATTTAGTCTGTCCTATGAAATAATTTCCTCATGGCTAGCAGTATACGAGTACCTGTTGTATTTTTTTATATGAATTGAGGTTAAAACTTCTCTTTAATTCTCCCATTTCTGATTGTCAATCTGAATTCCCCTTCAAACCACATTGGGGGGTTGTATTGCAACAAATAATGAAAACTATTTGATCCTGTGGCACTGAGCATTCATTCTGTCAGCACCCCACCCCACTTATCCTGTACGTAGGGAAGGCAAGAAATAAAATGGTGGGGGCAGCTAGGTGGCACAGTGAATAGAGCACCGGCCCTGGAGTCAGGAGAACCTGAGTTTAAATCTGACTTCAGACACTTAACACTTACTAGCCATGTGACCTTGGGCAAGTCACTTAACCCCAACTGCCCTACCTTCCCCCCTCCAAAAAAGCAAAAAATTAAAAAATAATAATAATAAAAAGAAATAAAATGGTTAGGGGGAGCTGCTAAGAGAATGTCTTCATGTCCATTTGAAGTCCTTTGTTCTCAGTTCCTGCCTTTCATATGCAAATAAGGTCAGTAACAAACTTTCAATACTTTGAGTCATCCAACACAGAGATTTTTATTCTAGTTGAATTCCCCCAAGAGATTTCAAATTCTAGGAAGCCTAGATCCTAGGTTTGATTTAATCTTGTTATCTATCAATGCTCAGTATAATCTCTACCTGCTCCCTACTCACTTCCCCAATGCTTAACACATTCTTCTAGCTCACCTTCTCAAGCTTCTTTTTCCAATATTTCATCTAGATTTATGGTCCTTAGCATAAGCACCTTTTGGATACTAACTTCCCCTCAAATTCTTACTAGATTTCATTCCCTCAACTCCACACATCCTAACTGTGGCCCCTACCTATTCTCTCCTGGCTAGTCATTCTACTGTGCCATTTGGAACTCCACTTTTTTATTAATAAGTTTCCTTTTCATTCTCCATTACTTACTCTTACAATCAATCTATCTCTTCCCACTGAGTTAGCTTTCCTCTCTACATTTATTACAGCTCTCTGTATCATGGCTTCTTTTTTGACTTCTCCTTTTCTTCTGGTTTCCCTTATCTCTCTCCAGGTCTCTGAGGTGGAATCAGTACATCTTTTAAACACATCCTTATAGATGCCTATGAAGTCTACACCTTACTACTTCAGCCACCCACAAATGTGGTCAAATTCTGGACCTCATCCTCACTCAAAACTGTTTCACCTCCAAAATTTCCTAGTCTGATAATCCTTTTCCTTTCACCTCTCCTGAAGGTTCCCTTATCTTTTCTAGGATGGTACTTACCCCTCATCTTGACCTTCAGTCTCTTAGTTCCTCCCCATTTTTTCAGTATACAAATTCTACTCAGACTTGATCTTGACATTCTTATCACTTCATCATCATCCTTTTCCCTACATTTGAATCCCTTTGAATTCCTCTTTCTCACTCCAAGTCTCAACTCTGACTAACTCCAACTGCTCAGCTCCCTCCAGTGCTACTCATAAAACTGCTCAGCTCCCTCCAGTGCTACTCATAAGTTGTCAAATACTTCTGGAGAAGATCTGAAATCAAGTGGAGTGAATCTCCTACAAAATTCCACTATCTACATCATTTGGATTATTTTATTCTTTTGTTAGTTTGTTTGGGGGGTTTTATGCATGAGGGGGCTAGAAGAATCTTAAGAGTTCTCATCTAACCCTAACCCCTCATTTTACAAATGAAGGAATTAAGGCCCTGAGAAGCTATGTTACTTGCCCAAGGTTACTTTCCCAAAGGAAGTAAGCAGAGCTAAGACTTGAACCTACATCCTCTGATTTTCTATATGGCATGGAACCATGACATTTCTCAATTCTTATTAACTATCACATACCCCCACACAATAGCTGTTCTAAATCTTTAAGCACCAACTCTATTCCCTGTATCATTCAATGATGACAAACTCAAATAGAAAGAAGGCCACTAAACCATACATGAGAATCTCTACAGATACAGAAAATCACACATTAACATTGTGTATGTTTTATTGTATTTTTATTTATTAAAGATTTACCAATTACATTCTAATCTGGTTTGGGCCCACTTAGGAGTGTTGTGGGTTACATGCAAGCTGGTGGGCTGCATGTTTGACATTTCAACAATAGAAGAACTCCTACTACATTATTGAGACTGAATACAACTGACTCTAAGTCTTCCATAAGGTCTCTCAAGATCCTCAAAGATTTATCATTCTCTCCAGTCTCAGCTAAAGTCTACAACTTTTATCCTGAATCTCATCTTATCCATTTTCCCATTTGTGTTTCTAAAACAAAATAACAAATAATCTTTTCCTTGACCATCCAACACCTTCTACAAAAATAACAGTTTGCATTTGCTGCTACCTCACAATCTACTTAGTTCCTAAGCCTTTGTAATCTGGCTTCCATCCAACAAAGAACAGAAACAACTCTTGGTAAATGTCCTAATAACCTTTTAAAAATCTTTAGATCCAGGGCAGCTAGGTGGCATAGTGAATAGAGCACTGGCTCTGGAGTCAGGAGGACCTGAGTTCAAATACGACCTCAGACACTTGATGAACTTACTAGCTGTGTGACTTTGGGCAAGTCACTTAACCCCAATTGCCCTCCAAAAAAGAAAAAAAAAAGAAAAAAAATCATTAGATCCAATTACCTTTTTTTCCCATCCTCATCCTCTTATACCTCTCCATCATAGACACTTGACAATGTGATTACCCTTTCTTTCTTGGTAACCTTTTCTCCTTTGGTTTCCATAATACTAAACTCTTATGATTCTCTTCCTACATCTAAGACTCCTCCTCTGAGTTCAAAAATGACAACCAGCACCAGACTAAGCACAGATGCCTGAGCCTCTCCGCTAGTACCTTTCCCAATTTCCAAGATCTTTCAGGTATCCCTGGCAGCAGCTTAACTCTCACAGGTGCTAGTTCTTTCAGTACCTGAGGATTAATATAGACCAGCTGATGTTAATTCATCAAAGGCAACTAGACGCTTTTTTACTATCTCCTTACTTGTGACTGATATTAGCTCGATGTTGGCCAATTTAATTGAATCATTTCCAATGCCAAAGCCATTCTCTTAAGAGAATAAGAATAAAGTAAGAATTAAGTAGCTCTGCTTTTTTCTGCAGCCAGTTGTCACTGTCCCTTCCACCCTAACCAGTAGTTCTATCTCTTATTTTATCCTGTTCTTTTGCCCCTTAAAGCACTCCCACCCCCAAAACAAACAAAAAAACCCCACCAATTATTATTGGATTTAGTCTGAAGTATCATGGGATGACTTTACTTTATGTAGGCTCCAGATATTTTTAACACTATCAAAAAGACTACCATCTCCTCTCCCAGGAGCTAACTCCTTATCCATCTTCAGTAGGTGAGAGATGTCTCTCAAAGAACAGGCTTAGGAAATTATTCTAGTGGCAATATTATACACAGCCAAGAAATAATGTACTCATCTACATTTGTACATATATAAGAATAAAGAAACTAAATAGGACAACAGATACCTGAGTTCAAATCCAGCCCCAGACATTTAACAACTTACTAGTCATGTGACCTTGGGCAAGTCACTTAATCCCAATGTCCTGCCTTCCCCTTTCCAAAAAGGAAAAAAAAAAGAAACTGAAAAATACTAAGCCTCTTCAAATTAGCAAAAAGCAATTAAGATATACCACAAAAATAACTAGAGTCTAATCTGGTAATTGTTAAATAAATTGAATGAAGGTAACGTTTTCTGAAAGGCAAAAATGATTTATACATTAAGCTGTGAAAAGGCAGTGCATTCTATAACAAACTAAATGTTATTCATTCTTATAAATCAGAATGACAAAATTCTGCATACAGATCGAAAATGTAGAGCATATATCACCTTCTCAATGTTTTTCCACATATAGAAGCCCAAAGTTTGGGAAGCACTTTTAAAATAATGAAGCTACCATACACTGAAACACGTTACTGGCTCTACAACCAAAATTCAATACTCACATTTTTTTGATCAATAGATTCAGCTGCCTTTGCTATACCATCCAGACATTTCCCAATGATTGGTATCACTTGGCGATCCACCTCAGCATAAGTTTTCATTGATTCACCAATTCTGACTATTCTCCTTTCCTCCATCTCTTGTATTTTCTGAAACAGAATATTTTATATGTAATCAATTTACATATTTTTCTAGGATTTAAGAAAACTTTATTTCCATATTATGGTAACATTTAAGATATTCTTTCAGAGATAAAGAGGTCAATAAAAGAGTCACTGACCAGTTAATTGCATCTAAATACTGGACATGCTTTTCAGCAGGTGTCAAACTCACAGACTGTAGCCCACAAAACTCCCTAAGTCAATGTGCAGCCAGCAGGGATCCGTTTCTATCTGAGTTTGACACCACTGCTTTAGAGAATAAAGAGTGGTCTAAAAAACGTCATTATCATTCATACTGCATAGATATCTGATAGTGGTAAGATTTCAAATATTAATGATACTTTATATTTAACATATTACTTTATTAATGTGAATTTATCATTTAATGTTTTAAATTTAATTTCCCATTATTTTCCACAAGAAAAGTTTATCTTTGTATTAATAACTGCTTTCACCCACTACTTCTACTGTAATTGAAATAAAATCAGTGTTCCCTACATATGGAGAAACCTTTGTTTTTAGTATTGGTGGAGTTTATATACAACCATGTCTGTCTGCAACAAGAAATTTACTATTCCTGTTAACAATAAATCTACCTATAAAACTACTGCTTTTCTGTACTCAAGTACAGAAGTAAAGTCAGTAGTCTGTATTCCACAAGTAAAAATGAATCAAAACAAAAATGAAAGAAAGAATTGACTGTCAACCCATTTGAGCTTCACATCTCTGTGAAGGTTTTAAAAGGCTGAAGCAGAATATGGAGATTCTCAGGCTAAATAGATCTGAGGCATCAGGAAGACCATCAACATATTATTAATCTATAAGGTAGATAAGATATTACTGTCTTCCTATGAGTTTAAAAACTAACCTCAAATTCTTTTCTATTTTAAAATAGATCTTTGGTGTACCATTCCAAATATTCCTTGAAAATCCTAGAACTAAAATTTTTCAGGATCTTAATGTTATGTGCTACTCAGTTTTTAAAAAATTATTTAGGGGGAACGTTGGATTATCCTGATTTGTAAGCCACAGTCACAACTATGAACATGATTTACAAAAAATAAACAGCTCTTTTACCTGGAAGATGTTTGGTATGTGAGTATAATAATGTTCATGCTGTTCATGGTTAAACTTCTGAAGAGTGGCTGAGTAATCTGCCTTACTATCCTCTGCCATTTGATGCCGTAATTGAGCTTGTTGCCGTGCCTTTGAAAAACAAAAACATAATACTCTTTGGTTTACACTCATGGAAAATAAAAAGCAATGAATTTATTCATTCAGCAAAATTATCTTCAAAAAACCCTTACAACTTGTTTATTTTAAACTTTATTTTATTTATTTTTTTAAAGCAATCGGGGTTAAGTGACTTGCTCAAGGTTACACAGCCAGTTATTTCTGGGTGTGGTGCTGAGTATCTGAGCCCAGATTTGATCTCCAGGTCTTCTCAACACTAGAGCTGATGCTCTTACTCGCTGTGCTACCTGGCCGCCCCAATTTTCATCATTCTTGATCTCACTGTAGCTTTTGACATTGTTGATCAGCTTTTCTCCAAACAAGGGATATATATATATATATACATACATATATATATATATATATATACACACATACATAGATATGTATAAGATAAATAAAAAGTAAATACAAGGTAAACTTGGAGAAGAAACTAGTAACTGGGAGAAAGAGGGGAGAACCAGAATTACAGCCTATTACATTATTTATGTAGCATGTTGTTTCTTTTTTAAATTGAGGTATGTATGTGTTTTTACCATATATATATACACTTTTTTGGACCAGTCGTCTAGACCTGTGATTACATCAGTGTAAGGTGACTTTTGGCATATCACTTAACCATGTTTACCTCAGTTTTCTCATCTGTAAAATGAGCTGGAGAAGGAAATGGTAAACCATTCCAATATTTTTGCCAAGAAAACCCCAAATAGGGTCATGAAGAGCTGGACATTACTAACATATCAATTCTATCCAGAAACTCAATTCATCTGTAATATTATGTCATCTCAGAAAGTTGCCTTGTGAACTGAGAGATTAAGTAATTTGCCATTATGTCATATATCTAGAGATTAGAGTGAGGATTTAAACCCAGGTCTCCCTGAACATGATATATTTCCTCCATCCTCTATGCCAGGCTTCCTTGACATATCCTTTCATTAACTTTTGTAATACATATGGTATACGGCAATGCTGGACTAAGAAGGTGATAACAAGGCCAAGACTTAGAAATATTAAGTAACAAAGAAAAGGTAATCTGCCTTCCTTCATAATTTTAGAAAAAGTTCATTTTTACTGTTGGACTTTCAAATGGAAACCCTAAGTAAAATAAACCATCAAGGTTTGTTTCGTTTTATGTCAGCATAGTTGATAACATCAAGCATCATTTCCCCTCCCCTCCTTCACATACTTTATTGGTTTCCTGCCTTTGTATGTAAGTATTTAGCCAGATAATGATTTTCACTTCCTTGACAAAATTTAGCCACATCATTGGGTGAAAACCCCTAGGTGCTAATTTATACCAAGTTCCTTTAATTTATTCTCTATTTGTACCATAAAACTTTCCAAATGAAGGTGATGTTTTTAAAATTTCCAACTGAATTTCCAGAAGTTTTTTTCCTTCTTTCTCAGAACTTTTAGTTACCTGTTCTCACTATTAAACTACTTTTTTCTTGCCTACAATCTGCTTATTTTAGTTACCACCTTTTTTTTTTTTATCTTGGATATCATGCTAAGCCTCTCTTCCTGCCCATATGCCTTGGCTTTCCTTTGTTGTCCAGGATGAAAAAAAAAAAATCCAAACTCCTTCTTCTAAAAAAAAAAAACAACCCAAAAACCTCAAACACTAACTCCACCATACAGAAAGACCCTTTTCTGCTAAAATGACAGTTATCATACATACATATATATTCCATCTGATTCTAAAATAAGACCTCAGATTCATAAATCTTTGTCAATGATATTTACAGAATACCTTTCAGTTTTATAATTTGTTAAAATAGTATTAAATAAAGCAGAAAATGTGAGAAAGATAGTGTTAATCTTTTAATTTAAGTTCCTATTCCACACTTCTCTATCCCCCACTTTTTAAAAAAGATAACATTAAAGGATATATTTTTATGAAAACAATTCTGAAAATTACTTTCTTAAAAAGAAAGGTTCAAAATTTGATCTGCATGCAACATACAAGGAGACATTTCCTTGACAATAAATATTTCATTATACGGGTGGAGCCAAGATGGCAACATAGAAGCAGGAAAACTTCATGAGCTCTCCCCATAAACACCTCAAATACCTATAAAATATGACTCTAAACACACATTAGAGTTACAGAACCCACAAAGTGACAGAGAGAAACAAATCTGCTGAAGGTAGCCCAGCAGGTCAGCAAGAAGAGTTCATCACAGCCTGGTGGGAGCAGAACCCAGCCCCACTCGAGCCCATGGTTTTAGCCCCAGGGCAGCCACAACCAGCATTCGCTGGAGAGACTTTGGGAGAGATGATCACCAGCAGCTGTGGTGGTTTCCAGAATTATCAACCCATAACTGCCAAAGACAAAGAGAGAGATCAGTGTGGACTTTGGGAACAGGGGGTCTGGGAATGAATTTCGGCCTTTGCCCCAGAGGGAGAAGCAGCTGAGGCACAGTAGCCCATTCAGTTGCCACTCCAGGGCTACTTCAGAGCTCCCAGACTGCAGATTGTAGGGGGACCAAGTGACCAGGTAATTGCTCTTGCTTTAACTTGCTTGGATCTGGATCACAGTCTAGGGTGGAGGTCCTGGGGTATTCGACCAGCTTGCCAGAGCCTGTGGAGGCTTCAAAGAGGGCACCCAACTGATAGCTTCAGCAGCTGTGAAAACCCCAGTGATTGGGACAAAGCTCTCCTCTCTGAAAGCAGAGTTCTACTGTGGCAAAAAGCTCAAAAGTCAAGTAATTTAGTGGCAACATGAGCAAGCAAAGGAAGCAAAGCAAACACAGCAATTCAACTTTAGATTCCTTTTTTTTTTTTTTTAAAGCAATTGGGGTTAAGTAACTTGCTCAAGGTTATATGGCCAGTTATTTCTGGGTATGGTGCTAAGTATCTGAGCCCAGATTTGATCCGCAGATCATCCCGACACTGGAGCCGGTGCTCTTACTCACTGTGCTACCTGGCCGCCCCTAGATTCCTTTTTGGGGGACAAAAGTGATCAAAGCATGGAGTGGGAGGAAGACAATGAAGTCAGAACTCATGCACCAAAAGCTTCCAAGAAAAACATGAACTGATTATAGGCCATAGAGGAGCTTAAGAAGGATTTTGAAAAGCAAATAAGAGAAGTGGAGGAAAAATTGGGAAGAGAAATGAGAACGATGCAAGAAAATTATGAAAAATGAGTCAACAACCTGACCGAAGAAAATAACACCTTAAAAAGTAAACTAACTCAAATGGCAAAAGAGGCTCAAAAAGCCAATGAGGAGAATGCCTTTAAAAGCAGAATCTGCCAGATGGAAAAAGAATCTCAAAAGCTCACTGAAGGGAATAATTCCTTCAGAATTAGAATGGAGCAAATGGAAGCTAATGACTTTGTGAGAAATGAAGATATTATTAAATAGATCCAAACAAATGAAAAAATAGAAGGCAATGTGAAATATTGGAAAAACCACTGACCGGGAAAATAGATCCAGGAGAGATCATTTAAAAATTATTGGATTACCTGAAAGCCATGATAAAAAAAAAAAAGAACATAGAAATCATCTTTCAAGAAATTCTCAAGGAAAATTGCCCATATGTTTTAGAACCAGAGGTCAAAATAGAAGTTGAAAGAATTCATCCATCACCTTTCAAAAAAGATCCCAAAAAGAAAATTCCTAGGAATATTATAGCCAGGTTCCAGAATTCCCAGATCAAGGAGAAAATATTATAAGAAGCCAAGAAGAAACAATTTGAATATTGTGGAAACACAATCAGGATGACACAGGATTTGGCAGCTTCTACATTGAGGGATTGAAGGGCTTGGAATATAATATTTCGGAGATCAAAGGAGCTGGGATTAAAACCAAGAATTTCAATGAAATAAATATTTCAATATAATATCATAGAATATTTAATTCATAATTGCTAGAAACTAACAAGGGACAAAAAGAAATTTCAGAGTGGGGCAGCTAGGTGGCACAGTGAATAGATCACCAGCCCTGGAGTCAGTAGGACCTGAGTCCAAATCCAGCCTCCAACACTTAACACAAAAAAACTAGCCATATGACCTTGGGCAAGTCACTTAATCCCAACTGCCCTATCCTCCCCCCTCCAAAAAGCAAAAACAAACAAACAAAAAAAATAATTAAAGTTTCAGAGCTCCATTTATTTAGAAATGAATCTAGTTCTCCTTTCAACTCATATCACTTAATAACTCTTACGTCCTCCTTTGGCTGTGAAATTGCTTTTAAAAGGTTATTAACATAATTGTTTCATGATGTACTTTGTTTTGTTTCCTATGTAGATTTCGAATCTTAATGATTCTACTAGATATGAACTGAAGAAATAGTGAGTAAGGAGTAATAGACAAAACTGAACCAAAAGGTTTACTGAGTACAAAAAAAGGAGATATGATTTCTTCTGAGAGTGGATCTTTAGCTTTTATGGTAAGGAAGTTCATCACCTTGAAGGTTTTTGTTGAATAAAATGTTTATATAAAGTTATTAAACAGATTATCTAAAAATCTTTTCCTATAGTAACAGAATATCAGTACATTTGTAAAAATAGAAATGAACTAAAAAGCAACATAAAAATACCATTATGTATCAAACTCTAACAGGGCAACAGCAGGAAAACAGTAGCATCTTACTCTTTGTTCACCAGGGCTAAGCTAGTATAGATCAATAATCACTTATGAATCCCATTCTGTATTGCCACCTAAGAACATACATAACACCTAAGAACATATTCTACAAAACTTCTAATATGGAAGCCCTACTTTTGTTTCCGTAGGCTGCTGCTTGTTTATTTGAACAATACAACATAAAAATCCATCTCTGAATTTATTGCTGAATCATAAGACAGTTACTCATTATTACAAACATATTTTTCCTAACATTTTTACGATCTAAGAAAAATATTTTTAAAAGACACAACTAATTAGCAATTATATTTTTAAACAGTATTGCTTTTTATGCCTATAGTAAAATGAAGACTAGAATACTTTTATTCTCATTTCCTTTTATGTAGGTCTGAAAAATCTGCTCTTTTCTTTTCAAAGAAGTATAGTATTTCAGTTCTAAAAGTTTTTTTAAATTTCTCTACTGAACTATCAAAAAGTTTTCAGATGACTTCCCATTTCCTGTTTCCTTTCCCTCCATACCCCATGAGCATACACTGAATTTTCTGTAAGATACCAGAGTATTTGTAATAAATGAAATTTTTTAATGAGTTAATTACAAAATCCAGAAATAAGAATCTAAAAACATCTTAAATGATGATATGGCAAGAGTTATAAGCATAAAAAATAGACCAGTTTTCTGCTTTCATTCTTGTTTTAAAAACATGAATATGTTTCAATGCAATTGATATACTATAGACCAATTTAAGTATAACATGAATTCTGTGTTTGCTTATGCTTGATTTCATCTGTGAGAGAACACAAAAACCATATCACATCACAATAACTCACAAGCTGCAACCCTTCTCATGCTCATAGCCACAAGGAAAGTTCAGGTCTTTTTAAAGCACAAATGGTATATTCTGGTGCAATCAAAGCCATGGGCCGAGGAGGGCTACCTACAGTCTCTTTCACCTTTCACCAAGGTCAAAGCTTTTGGAACCAGAATGTCAGCAATACTCTTGCCAGTAGTGGCAGTAGTGGTAGCAATACTAGTACTAGAAGTAGTAGCTAACATTTTACATAGTGCTTACTGTGTGCTAAGCACTGTGCTATAAGCACTTTACAATTATTATCTCATTTGATCCTCAAACAACTCTAAAAGATAGGTGCTATTGTTAATCCCGCTGATGAAACTGAGGCAAAAAGAGGTTAAATGACTTGTCCAGGGTCACACAGCTAATAAGTATCCGAGGTTGGATTTGAATTCATGTCTTCCTGATTCCAGGCCCAGCAAGCTGTCCACTACCACTCTTCTGACCTAGCTGCATCAACCATTTCAGGGCTCTATGGAAACCCTTAGCCAGTAAATATACAATTAATATAAGTATGTATTATGTGCCAGGCTCTGTGCCAAACACTGGGGATACACAAAGAGGCAAAAGATAGTCCCTGACATCAAAGGGCTCACAACTAATGGGGGAGACAATGAGCAAACAACTATTACAAAGTATATGCAGGATAAATATGAAATAATTTAAAAAAGGGAAGCCAGTAAAATTAACAGGGATTGGGGAAAGATTTCCTGTAGAAGACAGGTTTTACTGGGGATTTAAAGTAAGCCAAGAAAGGGAATAAGAGAAGATGAGGAGGGAGGAATATTACAGGCATGGGAGACAGACAGAAAAGGTGCCTAGAGTTAAGAGATGAAATTTCATGGAACATCCAGTGTCACTGGATCAAAGAATACCAAGGGCTTTGGATGCCAAATAGAGTATTTTGTACTTGATCTTGAAAGTGACAGGGAGCCACTGAAGTTTCTGGAGTAGGGGAAGGGTGATGTAGTTGGACCTGCAATTTCAGAAAATTACTTTGATAGCTGAAAGGAAGATGCATTGAAGTGGGAAGAGACTTGAACCAGGCACCCACAAAAGAAGGCTATTGCAATAATCTAGATATGAGGTGATGAGGTTCTGCACTAGAGTGGTAACAATGTCAGAGGAGAGAAGGGAGCTTATTTGAGAGGTGTTACAAAGGTGAAATCAAGCAACAGCTTGGATAAAGGGAGAAGGAAGGGTGAGAGATAGTGAGGAGTTGAGGATGACTCATAGATTGTGAGCCTGAGAGACTGGGACAAGAGTGGGAAACATGTGGCCTCGAGGCCACACACTTCACAAAACAAATCCCCTTAATAAAAGGATTTGTTCTGCAAAACTTGGATTCAGTCAAAAAGCTACACTTGAGAATCCAGAAGGCCATGTGTGGGCTAAGTTCTCCACCCCTGGAGGGTAGGGTTGCCCTCTACAGTAATACAGAAGGTAGAAGGGGGGAGGGTTTAGTGGAAAAGACAATGAATTCAGTTTTGTACATATTCAATTTAAGATGCCTGCTGGAAATTCAGTTTCAGATATATAAAAGGCAGTATGAGATGAAAGACTACAGGTCAGCAGAAAGGATAGGGCAGGAAAGGTAGGTTCCAGAATCATAAACATAGAGATGTCAATCAAATTCTTGGGAATTGATGCTATCACCAAGTATAGTATGGGGGGAGAAGAAAATAAGGTCCAGGATAGAACCCAGTGAGACCCTGATAATTAAAGTGTGTGATCTGAACACAGAACCAGCAGACTGCAGAATGGTCTGACAGGTAGAATAAATGAACAAGAAAAGCTAGACCTTCATTTAACCAAGTTACCTCCATCTCCTTCGGTTTGTGCCCCCTGAGGGAAAGTGGCAAGGGATCAGGCTAGGCTTACTTCCATTTGTGCTAGCACAAGGCAACTCCCATCTCCTCCTGCCAGCCTGATCTCCCAAAAGTGATGTGGAGAACTTCCCATGCAATAGGGAAAAACCTACCCTTTTACCTTAGGTCTTCCATCTCCTGCTGTACCTGCCTCTTCAGGGAAGAGGAAAGTCACTGAAGAGAGGGACTCCCATCTCCTACTGTGCAGGTTTTGACTCCATCTCTGGCTATATCCTTTCCATCCTAATCTCCAGCCTTCAGAGGGGAAGAGGAGTGTGAAACAGGGCTTAATATCTGTAATTTCTATCTCATGTTACAACTGTCTCCAGCCTGACTTCAATCCTCCTTTGAGAAGAGCGGCACCTTCCACTCAGTGATGAACAGTCTCATACCCATTCCTACCTTATACATCCAGTAATTTTGAAACCCTTATATTTGAACCTATCATTCAAACCCCATTTCCTATCCTACCCCACTCTGGATTCTTTATTCCCATTTGTCTCACCTCTCTCCAAGCTTGCAACAAAGCATCATCCTTCCCTTCCACTGTGCCTTCTGGAATGCCTGTTCCACAGGCAACAAACTTCCCTCCATTCTAAATCTTTTCCTATCTCATTTCTTTCATCTCCTAGCTACTACAGATACCTGGCACCCTTCCGATGACATAGTATTCCTAGCTACCCTTGCCAGTACTGGCTGCAGCTTAATTCCTTCTCTCAATTCACTGGTTGAAGTGGGAGAGCTGGAAAATTCTTTTGCTCCCCAGTGCCACTTCCAGGATCTCTCCCTACTTTGATCACTCAGTAACCTCTCCTCCTTTGAGAATCATGGGATTTATCTCTATTACCCAATCAAAATCCTAGTAGTTGTTATTTTTTGACATCCAGATCATTCTCCTTTCTTCCTCAATGAGACTGGTACATAGATTGCATTTTTTTTTCTCCTCAACTGCTGTCCTCATATCTGGAGTCTTCAAAATACATACTCACTCTAACTCCAATACCCTAGTCACTCAATTACTCAATCTACTCACTTCCCATGACCTACAAAGATTTTTCCCCCCAATTGGCTTCTTATTCTAGTGCCTTAATTCTATCTGTACAGAAACTTTTCAGTTTCAAGTAATCCAAGGTATCTATTGCAACTGCCTTTACCACTTGATTGTTTAAGAACACATCTCCTTGGGGCAGCTAGGTGGCACAGTGAATAGAGCACTGGCCCTGGAGTCAGGAAGACCTGAATTCAAATCCAGCCTCAGACACTTAACACACACACACCAAAAAAAACTAGCCGTGTGACCTTAGGCAAGTCACTTAACCCCAATTGCCCTCCCCTCCCCCCTCCAAAAAGCAAACAAAAAAATTAAGAATACATCTCCTACCCATAGCTGTAAGAGATATTTCTGTTTTTCTTCTAATTTTTAAAAGTAATGATTGTTAATATTAAGGTAATATATGTACTATAGAATATGGTATAAAGTGTTGGTTTAAGCCTAATTTCTACCAGAAGGCTTTCTAGTTTTCCCAGTGATGAATTTTTTCCTAGATAATTTGTTTTCCAATTTTATCAAACATTGTGTTATTAAGTTAAGGTAACTGAAGAAACTTTGGAGCTACAGAACCCACAAAATGACAGAGAGAAGCTAGCATCCTGCTGAGGACAGCCTGGCAGGCCGGCAGCAAGCGGCCAGCACAGTGCTCTGGGAGCTGACCCTGGCCCCTCATAAGCCAGAGGTTTTAGCCCCTGGGCGGGCCTGACCAACCACAGCCGGAGGGACTTCAGATTGCCAGAATCTGTGGCAGTTTCCAGAATTATCAACACATAGATGCTAAGGACAAAGTGAGAGGTCAGTGCAGTGTGGACTTTGAGATCCAGTAGTTGGGAGTATGGTTGGCTTTTGTCCCTGGGGAGAGAAGCGGGCGACCCTGCAGCAGCAGCCACATGTGGCTGCTTCAGCTCCTGGCCTGCAGATTGTAGGGGGACCAAGCGACCAGTCTGTGGGGTAATTGCTCTTGCTTTAACCTGCATGGATCTGGATTGTGGTCTAGGGTGAAGGTCCTGAGGTGTGCGACCAGCTTGCCAGAGTCTGTGGAAACTTCAGAGAGGGCACCCAACTAATACCTTCAGCAGCTGAGAAAACCCCAGCATTTGGAATGAAGCCACCCTGTCTGGTGGCAAAGTCCTACTGTGGCAAAAAGCCCAAAAGTCAAGTAATTGAGTGGCAACATGAGCAGGCAAAGGAAACAAAGCAAACAGAGCAACCCAACTTTACACTCCTATTTGGGGGACAAAAAGGATCAAAGCATGAAACAGGAGGAAGACAGTGAAGTCAGAACAACCCTAAGGTTTCCACTCATACCCTGCAAATTGGTAAAAATGATTAAAACTGGCAATAGTCAATGTTGGAAGGGTTATGCTATGATAAGTACACTGATATATTGTTGGCAGAACTGTGAAATGGTATAGCCATTTGGAAAGATACTTGGAATTATGCAAATAAAGTGTCTAAAATGTCTATAACCTTTCAATCAGAGACTCCATTACTGGAGTTACACCTCAAGGGAGTCATGATAATGAGACAAATTATTATTTTTTTTTACATAGCCAATGTATTTTAATTATTTTGACTGACTATACATATTTGTAGTGGGTTTAGTTTTTTTTTGTGTTCTTGACTGTGTTGAGGAGTAGGAGGGGTGAGAAGGTATATTTTTGCTAATTTAAACAAATAAAATATATTTTAAAATAAATAAATTAGAGGATCAAGGAAGAAAGTATCTTTCAGTTCTATGGATAACAATTCATGATCAAACTGGGAATAGAGAGGAACACAGAAGATAAATACTTTTTACTAAATAATACTAACTTTTGCAAACAAATCTAATGGAGTAAAAAATTAGAAAAGAAATAGGAAAAAGGAAAAAATCTTTGCAGCAACTTTTTTCTAATAAAGGCCTCATATTCAAGATATAGAAGGAACTGATTCAAATTTATAAGAATTAGAACCATTCTCCAATAGATAAATGATGAAAGGATATGAACAAGAAGTTCTCAAAGGAAGAAATCTAACTATCTAGAGTCATGTAAAAATTACTCCAACTAGAGAAATGCAAACTAAAATAACTCTGAGGTTCCATCTTACACCCTTCAAATAAGGAAAAATTATGAAAAAAAAAATCAAATGTTGAAGGACCATGGAAAAACAGGTATACCGAAGCACTGCTGAAAGAGTAATGAAGTAGTACAGTCACTTTGTAAAGTCATTTGTAACTGTCCCTAAAACATTATTAAACTGTGTAAAGACAGAAAACTAAAGGAATGCCCATCAGTTGGGGAGTGGCTAAACCAACTATCGTATAGTATAAAACATAAAGGAATAATATTGTGCTGTAAGAAATGACTAACTGGATAGTTTCAGAGAAACATAAGAAGATTCATATAAACTAAAGCAAAGAGAAGTAAACAAAACCAGGAAAATGATTTGTGTGATAACAATATAGTAAGGACAAAAAATGTAAAAAGATTTAGGAACTTTGATCAATGCAATGACCAATTATGATTTCAAAGGATAGATGAGGAGGCATTCTACCCTCCCTTCCTGACACAGATGGACTGAAGATTCATTGTGAGACAAATGTTTTTGGATATGCTCAGTGAAGTAATGTTCTTTGCTAGAATGTGCACATGGGCTTTTCTTCTTTCTGTAATTTGGGATAGGGCAGATGGGAGGGAAAGAAAATGTTTAACTGAAAAAATAAAATACAATAAACATATAGGATAATAGGGAAGCAAAGTAGCAACAGTGGACAGAGTGCCTGTGGTCAGGAATATTCATCTTCCTGAGTTCAAATGTGATCCTGGTTGTCACTTATCCCTGTTTGCCTCAGCTTTTTCATCTGTAAATTGAGCTGGAGAAGGAAATGGCAAACCACTCCAACATCTTTGCCAAAACAACAACAAAAAAAAAAACCAAACAGGGTCACAAAAAATTAGATACAACTGAAATAACTGAACAACAGCAAATATGATAACTGGTGAAGTTGATAGGATAAAGTCAGAATTTTTTAAGGATATGAGAAACATAGATGTATTTATAGGCAGCAATGAAAGAACTGGTACAAAGGGAGAGGCCACAAACTAAAAAAGGAAAGAGAATGATAGTGGAGGCAATTTAATGGAGAAGATGGGAAAGAATGGGATCAGGGTGCTTGTAGAAGGGAAGGGCCACAACGTCATTTGAGACAGAAGTGAGAGAAGAGTTAATGGGGAAAGATATCTGAGTAATATGAGACAAGGAGGGGGAAAGAAGAAATTCTCAGTAAAGTATTCCAATTTTTTTCTTTTTTTGTGTGAAGTATGAGGTAAAACAGGACTATTATTTCCCTTGTTCTGGATAGGATATTTCTATTAATCTATTCTAAGATTGCATTTGCTCTACCTACCACTAGCTAATTCTGCCTTCTCCAGAAAATTTTCACTACAATTATCACCACTAATGTTATCTTTTAACTATTGCCTACAAATTTGCTTATATCTCATCTGTCCATAAATGACTCACTAAACACCACCAATTCTTCAAGCTTTTGTTCCATATTGCTCCTGTCTCTTTTAGCTCAAGTCCTACATAAAGCTGGCTTTGCTTTTGCTTCTTGTCTTTGCTTTCCCTCCTCTCTTTTTTTCCATTATAATCTGGTTTCTGAACTTATCACTACACAAGAACAATCCTTTCCAAAGTCACCAATAATCTCTAAATTACTGTATCTGATGGTCTTTTCTTAATCGCCATACTTTTTTTTTTTTAACTTCTCTGTAGCATCTGACCTTATTTCCCATCACATTACTTTCCTGGATATTTTCTGTGTTTTCATGTCTTTGCCTTTTGGTTCTCTTACTGTTTCCACATTCATTTTCAGTCTGGGATCATCACCATCAACAGTCCCCCTGAGACCTTTTCTCTTCTTTCTGTTCTCGTTCTCTTGTTTCTCTCTCTCTCTCTCTCTCTCTCTCTCTCTCTCTCTCTCTCTCTCTCCCTCCCTCCCTCCCTCCCTATCTCATCTTCTCACATGTATTTAATTATGTTTATGATGATGAATCTCAGACCTATATATCTAGCTTCAGTTTTGCTCTTGAACTCCAAGTTATACAACCCCAACTGCCTAATATGGAACTGAATGTTTTCTCAAATTCTAAAATGTCAAGGATAGAATTTAATATCTGTACTGCACCCCCCGCCCCCACAAAAAGAAAAACAAAAAATCAAACATCTCTTCTAAACTGTCCTATTTCTGTGGACACCAACCTTCTCCTCACCCAGATTTACAACTCTGGAGTCATTGTCAAATCCTCACCGTCCTGCATTCTGGCCCATGAGTTTCCAAATCTTTTCACCTCTACCTTCACAGCATTGTTCTGACATGGCCCCTTCTCTCCATTCACAGAAGTACCAATCTAGTTCAAGCCCTCATAACCACTGGGAAAACTTCCTAATTGGTCTATCTGCCTCAAATCTCTACCCCCTCCAAACCATCATCCTAATTATACCTGTCCAAATGATTTCCTTAAAGCACAGGTTGGGTGTCATATTGCTACTTAATAAACTCCAGTGGCTCCCTATTATTTTTAGGATAAAATATAAACTCTTTGGGTATATAAAGCCCTTCAAAAGTAGAACCCAACATATCTTTACAGCCTTATTGAAAGTAATTCCACAGGGCAGCTAGGTGGCGCAGTGAAAAAGAGCACCGGCCCTGGAGTCAGGAGGATGTGAGTTCAAATCCGACCTCAGACACTTGACACACTTACTAGCTGTGTGACTTTGGGCAAGTCACTTAACCCCAATTGCCCTCCAAAAAGCAAAAAAAAAAAAAAAAGGAAGTAACACCACTGTATGGATACTTTGGACTAATACAAGGGTTCTTAATCTTTTTTTGGGGGAGGGGATCACAAATCCCTCAGGCAGTCTAGAGAAGTCTATAATAATGTTTTTAAATGAATGGAGGAAATTATAAATTTTAGTTATAGCTTTGTAGAAATAAAGATGTAATTTCTCACCATCCAAATTCACTGAAATCTGTCCAGAGATCCTTTAGGGGGTCTGTAGACCCCAGGTTAAGAACTCTTAGTTTAGCTAAATTGTGTTTCTTATTGTTGTTCATATACAATATTCCATCTCTTGCTTTTGTACCTTGTAATGGAGATTATAGCAACACCTCTCTTGTAGGGTTATTTTAAGTATCAAATGGGTATTTGTAAATCACTTAGCACAGGGCCTGGTACAGACACTATCTGTGTATGTGTTTATTCTCCTTTCCCTTCATACTTTTAGACTGGCTGGCCCCTATGCCTGGAATGCCATTACTTTCATCTCTTAGAATTCCTTCTTTCTTCCGAGGCTTAGCTCAAGTGCTACATTATGCTTTTTATGTAAGTTCTAACATTTTACTTTGCCAATTAATAAAACAGTGATTTTCGCTTCCTCTCACTGCACCCCTAACACTGGAAAAAAAGAAAAGAAAAGAAAAGAAAAACAAAATGTCTCATTCTGCACCCTGAGCCCATCACCTTTCAGGAAACTGGGTTTCCTTTTACTTCATTGTTGGATCTCTGCCTCTGGTATATAAAGAAGAAAGTGGTGAAACAGAAGGAGTGTGTCCAGCTCCAGTGCTCTAGTTTTCGTGCAATTTGCTTCTGCTCGCTTCTCCTCTTTCCTCTTCCTCATTCAGAGCCCAATCACAGGCTATCCTTTGTCTATTCTTTTAAACCCCTTTTTGATCCAACCTGGAAAGCTTAATGAATTTGGAGTGACAGAATTGCAGACTCCCCTTTGGTCTGGGTTTCTTGCCCTGGTTAATTTTCTACAGGTTCTAAATTGTGGTAGAGGTTGGAACTAAGACTTTCCCACTATTCTTTGTTTTTAGGGTCATAGTCACACAGCTGCAGTTTGCTTCTCAACTTGTTCAGTGCACAGCCTAGATCTAGCCCATAACTGCTCCTTCTCCTGGAATGGCAATCCTAGGGCCTGGTTCCATTCTCAGACTACCCTAAATCACTAGGTAGTGAACAACAGATCTGTACCAGATTCGGCCCCTGTGTTGTTCTGGGACCTCTACTCAACCAAGTACACATCCTCAGTCCTCTTTTAGTTCCTGTCCTGGAATACTTCATGCTGTCAGGCCTGGCTCCTTACTAGACTCCATCAGTGTCCACAGACTTCCCTCTATCTTCTATGCAGGCCAGGACTAGAAATATGACCTAGTGTGACCTTTTTTTCTTGGAATTCTCAATTAGGATTTTTGGGGAGAGCTTGGATGGACTTCTTCCTGATATTCCAACATCTCGGCCTCTTCCCCATAAGCTCCCCATAATACGTCCATCAAGCTTTGCACAGTCACTAAAGCCACTAGTGCATTCTTTCCCAAATCATTTTGTATCTGTTTTGTATACTTTGTACACATTTGTAAACATGTTATATTATCTTCCCTGGTATTGTTTTGACTTTATATCACCAGAACCAGGCACATAATAGGCATTTAATAAATTCTTGCCTAATTTGCTGACTAAACTCTATCCTACCTTGCTAACAACCAGTTGTACAACTTTAGTCAACTGCTTTCCCTCTCTGATTTCAGAAGAAAAGAAACTTATTGAAGGCAAGCGTCATTTTCTTTACTGTTTTTCATTTTGTCTTTGTATCTCTAGCACCTAGTACAGTGCCTTTTACATAGCAGGCACTTAATAAATACTTGAACTGGGTTATGTTGTTTTCAGTTTCTTCCATAAATAAAATGAAGGACTGACATTAGATGAACTTTATGGTACATTCCAGATCTATCATTATAATTTATGGATAGAAAAGAGATTAAAAGCATTTAAAATGTCAGGTAGAAGACACACTACAAAGAACGAACGCTTTGTCTCTTTCATCCTTAAAGGTTGGTTCCCTATGATGACACCTTCACATGAGACTTTTAAAAAGAGATGACCTAAAAATGGCAATAATATAATGAAGTATTTCCTCAGGGACTCATTTGCCCTTATCCATTTTAATAGCATAATTTCAAAACACTACTTATTCAACACTTTAGATAAAACATCCACTATGCAGAAAATGCACTAAATGTAAAAGTCAACAGGAAACTGAGGTTAGTAGAGAAACAATTCAAAAGCACACAATATTTCTTCAACTAGATCTATGAATAAGTTCTTCTTGAATGATATTCAGAAACATTAAAATCCAAATCATCCAAATCCAAATTTTCTCTGAAAAGAATTGTCATATTGATAAAAATATTATTACTAATCATTCTGTGAACAAATTAGAGGCAAGAAAAACAATTTACATAAGGTAAAAATAGTTTATTTTTTAAAAATCCCTGAAATTTAAATAACTTTTTTTTTTTTTTTTGCTTTTTGGAGGGAGGAAGGTAGGGCAATTTGGGTTAAGTGACTCGCCAAGGACACATGGCTAGTAAGTGTTAACACATGGCTAGTAAGTATTAAGTGTCTGAAGCTGAATTTGAACTCAGGTCCTCCTGACTCCAGGGCCGGTGCTCTATTTACTGCACCACCTAGAAGAACCTAACTATTTTCTTATTAGTAAATTGTGCTATTGTCAGTATTTTTATTTCTAAGCTGCTATTCTGTAAAACAAATTCTCTGAGATATATTAGTATTGTTACTTTTTTCTCTTGTTTAAATTTACTTAGGGGAAAATGGATAGACTTTCCACCTTACAGTCTTGGACTTAAGACTACAATCATCAAAGCTCACAAATTGAATGTTATCTCTGATAAAATATTTTGACCTACCACATTTCAATATAAGCATGTGCTAACCTAATAATATTCAAAACTACAGTTATCTTAAAATTTCCTGACTGCAAAGATTAAAAAAAAACACACAACTTTTCTTAAAGGTTGTTGTTTTAGCAAACTTTTTTGTTTGGGTTATTAAAAGAAAAAAGTCATTCTCTAATTTGATTCCCTGTTGCCAACTGCCATATCTTCATGATCTTCCAGTTACATAAGCTGACTTGATTCTCTAAATCTATTGCTACTGTTTGTTTCACAATGGGACACTATCTAATTTTACAAACTCTCTACTACAACTCATTTCTTATTGTAGGGGGCAAAAGAAGAAAATCTGCTCATAAAAAATCAGAAACCAACAGCAGGATGTTCTGCATAAATATACAGAGGGTTAAAAAAAACCCCACAGAGATATGACTGGTTACAGGATGTAAATAAAAAAGAGAGCAAAGAAATTTCTTTCTTGGAGTGTTTGGTAGATGACCCAAGTCAAATTGTATTTAAAAAGAGCACAATTAGAGAATCTAAATTTTACTTATGTTGCTGATTCTTGGAAGAGCTACAATGACATTTTCCTGACAATACTATTTGATTTTTTTTCTACCTCTAAATAAAATATTAGGAGAAAAAGATGGAGAGATTAAAATACAGTTGCAGAGATGATTTTCTGCATGCAAACGAACCACTTCCCCTTTAAAAACAAATGCACAGCTTTCTACAAAACAAACAAAACATACTCTAAAAGTAAAAACTTTTTTAAAAATTTATTTTTAGTTTTCAACATTCATTTCCACAAGATTCTGAGTTACAAATTTTCTCCCCATCTCCTCCCCACCCCCACCCCAAGATGGCAAGCATACTGAATACCCCTTCCCCCAGTCTGTCCTCTCTTACATCCCCCCCCCCATTCCCCTCCTTACCCCTTTCCTCCTTACTTTCTTGTCAGGCAAGATGGATTTCTATACCCCATTGCCTGTATATCTTATTTCCAGGTTACATGTAAAAACAAACTTTTTTTTTTAGCAAGTATTATTTTTATTAACATAACTAGCTAGATATAGTACAGAAATAGGAGGGGGGAATTTAAGGTGCCAAGTTACACAATAACAATGTCAACCTAATAGGACCAAACAAACAAATAATCTGGTACAACTCCTTATACGTAGAATAACTAAAATATTCATACACTACAGACTTCTTCCCCAAATGGTCAAAAAATCTGACACACTCTAGAGGCTTTTGTTGAAGCAGTACTAAATCCAAGTTGCTGCCTGGCAAACATTAAGCATGCTCACTGTACTGAAGAGAAATTCCAAATACTTGAAATTCATTTGTTTTCTTGGGTTATTAGGAAGATTAATTATTCTAATTAATTTCCATTATCAGTTTCAGCTTAACTCTGTTTAATTCCCACCTAAATAAATTAGTATATATTTTATAATTTAATCTGATTTTTTATCCCATTTCTTCCTAGAAGTCTAATCACTACTGCAAAGTAAATTTAAGATCTTCCCTTCTACAAAGCATTTATATTAACAAAGGCTTTAAAAGTCTAATATTTTAAAAGATCTTATCTTCACTAAAAATGGATAGTGGAAAAATACAAGAATTACTTTTTAAAAAGTTTATCATAACTTAACAGTTTATATAACCAGAATATAACAGATTTTAAATTTACTTTTGGCTGCTTGGTATAAAAAAAAATAAATTATTTCCTCAAATTGGAGGTTTTGGAATGAAGGCTCATTATCAAGTTCTAAAAATAAGAGCACCTATTGCAATCTAGAGGGAGCTCCTTGCTCAGTCAATTCACAGTACAGTACTGATTTTGAAAGAAGTCTGTCTGGTTTTTGGCAGATAAATTAAGAGACTAGAACTCGGAAACTGATACTACAGTTTCAAAAAAAAAATTAAGCTATTTACAATTTCTCCAGCTACTCATAACCACCAACTATAACTGATGCTAAACAATATCCCATTTTGCACTTAGAAATTATGTAACAGCAAGGAGTCACAAGGCAAGGGTGAGTAAGACAAAGGGTATTATTCAATGTCTGACATGGTTTAACACATGCATTTAGAAAACACTGTTCTCTCTGTCCCGCAATATTATTTCACATTCCATTCATTTTCATAACCTTTTTCTTCTTAACCCAAGTAAGAAGCAAACCGAGTACACAATTAGAGGCCAACAATTAGACTAAGTAATACTCTCTGCTTATGGTTGTCCAATATAGTAGTTTCTAAACTTTTTTCATAATTTTTTAAGCAAAAACCATAATAATTTTATATTAACTTATAGGCATGAAAAATTTTGTGCAAAGATTTTTTTCCCATATTTAAGAGCTTCCCTTCTATTGTAGATGCATTAATTTAATTTATACAGATGCTTTTCAGTTTCATGAAATCAAAACCCCCTATTTCATCTTCTGAAATTTCCTTTATCCTTGTTTGTGTTAATACATCTCCTGCTCATAGATGTGAATGGTACATGATTTTCTTTTGTTTAATAGTATATAATATTTAATATTCAGGTCATAAATCTATTTTGAACTTACTGTACAATATGTGTAAGATGCTTTTCCAAGTCTAATTTGTTACAGATTGTTTTCTAGGTTTCCCAGGAGTTCTTATCAAATAAGGACTTTTTTCCAAAGTAATTTTTCTTTTCAGGTTTCACAAATATGGGGTCAATGAGTTTAATTATCTCTAATTATTCTTTGTGTAGTCTGTTTCATTGTTCTATTTCTATTTTTTAACCAGCACCACAAGTTTTTTGTTTTTTATTATTAATGCTGATTTATCATATAGCTTAAGATCTGGAAGTGCTAATGCCTCTTTCATTCCAATTTTTTTTCATTATTTCCTTTGATATTTTAGATCATTTGTTTCTCTGAATGAATTTTATTATTTGGAAATGATGAAAAAAGACAGAAATATTCAGCACTGGAGGGACTGTACAAAGATAGGCATACTAGCACACTGTTGGTGGAGTACAACCATTTTGTGACTGTTTGAAATAATTCAATTATTTTATTTTCATTTCCAAATTTTCTCTATTCCCTTCCCCTTCCACACTTATTGAGAATGAAAGAAAAACAAAACCCATGGCAATGTATACTCATTCAAAGCAAAACAAAAAACAAAAAGAAAGAGAAGAAAATATGCTTCAATCTGCACTTAGATCAGCAGCTCTCTATTTGGAATTGGAAAGCTTTTTCATTATAAGTCCTTTGGAATTATAATGGGTCACTGTCTTGATCAGAGCTGCTAAATATTTCACAGTTGATCACTGTTACAATATTGCTATTATTGTATAAATTGTCATCCTGGTTCTGTCCATTTTACTTTGCATCAGCTCATCAAATCTTTACACATTTTTTTCTGAAACCATCTCCTTCTTAGAGCACAAGAGTATACATCACATTCATAAGCCAAAACATTTTTAGCCATTGATCAGCTGATGGCCATCCCAGAACTACTATACTTTTCTATACACATGGGTCCTTTTTTTTCTTTGATCTTTTTGGGGTACAGGCATATTTGTGATATTTGATGGGTCAAAATGTAAGCACAGCTTAATAGCTTTTTTGGTGGAGTTCCAAATTGCTTTCCAGAATGGTTTCACTAGTTTGTAGCTCCACCAATAGTGCATTAGTGTAACTGTTTTCCAACATCTCCTCTAGCAGGTGTCATTTTCCTTTTTTTGGTCTCTCAGTCAATCTGATGTGTGTGAGGTAGCACCTCAGACTTATTTAAATTCTAATTTCTCTAATCATTAGTGATTTAGAGCATGTTTTCATACGGATATCATAGCTGGGACTTCTTCCTCTGAAAAAGACCTCTTTATCAACTGGAAAATGACTCTTGTCCTTGTAAATTTGACTCAGTTCCCCATATATAAATATAATGCAATAAAAGCTTATTAAGAACAAACTTTATGTGAGGCACTGTGCTAAATGCTGCAACTTAGAAATGAGATTTAATAGAGAAACTGGATGCAAAGACTTGACCGCCCTGGCAAGTTTCCTGCTTATCTTCTAACTTTAGCTGCATTAGTTGGTTTTGTTTTTCAAAACCCTTTTTAATTTTATGAAATTAAAAGTATTCAATTTATCTTCCTGTGAATCTATCACTTATTTAGTTGTGAAATCTTCCCCTCTCCATAGATATGACAGGTTAGTTTTCCTACGCAACAATAATTTTTCTTATGTCACTTTTTACATATAAATCTTGTACCCATTTGGAGCTTGTCTTGGGACATACTGTGTGTGAAAATGATCTTTCAGTTTTCTTTCATTTTCAGAAACCTACTTTCTGCCCCAATAGCTAGGATCTCTGGGTTTAACAAACACTAGGTTACTGTGTTCATTTACTTCTATATATTGCATATCTAATCTGTTCCACTGATCAGTCATACTATTTTATATCTGGTATGAGACTGTTTTGATGATTAACATTTTATTTTTGGTTTTGGAGGGCAATTGGGGTTAAGTGACTTGCCAAAGGTCACACAGCTAGTTTTTGTGTTACCTGTCTGAGGCTGGATTTGAACTCAGGTCCTCCTGACTCCAGGGACGGTGCTCTATTCACTGTGCCACCTAGCCACCCAATGATTAATTAACATTTTGTAGTATATTTTGAGATCTAGTCCCCCCCTTCCTTCAATTTTTTTTCACTGATTCCCTAGCTATTCTTGTTCTTTTGTTCCTTGAGATAAATTTTTGTTATTATTTTTTTCCAGTTCTATAAAGTAATTTTTTTTTTAAAGCAATCAGGGTTAAGTAACTTGCTCAAGGTTACACAGCCAGTTATTTCTGGGTGTGGTGCTTAAGTTTCTGAACCCGGATTTGATCCGCAGGTCATCCCGACACTGGGACCGGTGCTCTTACTCCCTGAGCCACCTGGCCACCCCTAAGCAATTGGGGTTAAATAACTTGCTCAAGGTTACACGGCCAGGTGTTTCTGGGTGGGTGCTAAGTGTCTGAGCCAGGATTCGATCCCCAGGTCATCCCAACACTGGAGCTGGTGTTCTTACTCGCTGTGCTACCTGGCCACCCCTATAAAGTAATTCTTATGCAGTCTGATCACACAATATCGAATAAGTAAATTAATTTAGGTAGTAATGTCATTATATTGAGCAATTACTATTTCTCCAGTTGTTTAGATCTGTCCTTATTTGTATGAAGAGTGCTTTGTAATTGTTTTCATATAGATCCTGTTTATGTCTTGGCAGACAGACTCCTAAGCATTTTATACAGTTTGAAGATATTTTAAATAGAACTTCTCTATCTTTTCTTGCTGGGGTTTATTGATAATATACAGAAATACAAATGATATGTATAGGTTAATTTTATATCCTGCAACTCTGAAGAAGTTATTAATTGTTTTGGTTAATTTTTTAGTTGATTTTCTAGGGTTCTCTAAGTAAACAATTTTATCTTCAGCAAAAAGTATATTTATGTTTCTTCTTTGCCTATGCTTATTCCCTTAATGTCTTTTTCTTGTCTTATTACTATTGCCAGCATTTCAAGTACAATATTGACTAGTAATGATAATAATGGACATGTTTGCTTCACTTATAATCTTATTAAAAAGGCTTCTAGATAATTCACATTATAAATACTTGTTGTTCTTGTTTTTAGCTAGATAATACTTATAATTTTAAGAAAAACTCCTTTTCTAATGTTGAACCAGCCCAGAATTCCTGCTATAATTCCAGCCTAGTTAGAGTACATGAAGATTGTGACATTTTATGGTAATCTCCTTGCTAGTATTTTATTTAAAATGATTTGCATCAATACTCAGAAAGGGTGGCCAACAGTTTTCTTTCTCTGTTTTGATTCTTTTTGGTTTAGTTATCAAGTTGATATTTGTGTCATAGAAGGAATTTGACAGGATCCCGTCTTAAATTATTTTTTTTCAAATGCTTTATTAACTTCTGATTTACAACATTCATTTCTGCCAGATTTTGAGTTACAAATTTTCTCCCCGTTTTTCCCCTACCCACCCCCCAAAAATAGCAGTCCCACAGCATATCCCCTCCTCCAATCTGCTCTCTTCCATATTTTCTCCCATACCCCTTTTGACTTTTCCAGTGGATCTCTATGTGCCAGTGCCTGTATATCTGTATATCTTATTTCCTAATTACATGTAAAATAGTATTGACAATAGTATATATATACATACATACACACACATCTGAATATTTGATTTTAAATTCCAGATTCATTCCCTTCCTCCCTTGTCACCCACCCTTACTGGGAAGATAAGCAGTTCAGTATAGGATGTACATGTGTGGCTAATGCAAAACAATAACATAGTAGATATATTGTAAAAGACTGACTATATTTCCCTCCCTCCTATCCCATCTCCCACTTGTTCTGTTCTCTACTTTGGTCCTGTCCCTTTTCAAAAGTGGGTATTTCTAACTTCCCTCCCCCCCAGCCTGAACTCCCTTCCATCATCCCCCCTCCCTCTCATCCCCTTCCCCCCCGACTCTCCTGGAGAGTGAGATACCCTATTTAGTGTGTATTTCATTCCCTCCTCAAGCCAAATTCAATGGGAATAAGGCTGACCCATTCCCTTTTGCCTTCCTATTCTTCCCCTCCAATGTAACCATTTCCCCTTGCCTCTTCTATATGAGATAGTCTACCCCATTCTGTCTCTCCCCATCTCCTCTCATTATATTCCTCTCTCACCTCTTAATTTCACCTTTAAGTATCATCCCTTCCTGTTAAATTGGTCCTGTGCCCTCTACCTATGTATAACTGTAAACATATATACACACATTCACATATGTATTCATATGCCCATATACCCTCATATATATACATACATATATATATATATATATATAGATATATTTGTATTCCCTTCAACTACTGAGAAAATATTCATAAGTTACAATTATTGTTTTCCATGTAGGAATGTTAATAGTTCAACTTTGAGAAGTTCCTTATGGTTTCTTTTCCCTGTTTACCATCTCATGCTTCTCTTGCTTCTTGTATCTGAATGTCAAATTTTCTATTCAACTCTGGTTTTTTCAGCAAGAATGCTTGAAAGTCCTCTATTACACTGAATGACCATATTTTCCCCTGAAACAGGATACTCAGTTTCGCTGGGTAGGTGACTCTTGGTTTTAATCCCAGCTCCTTTGACCTCCGGAATATCATATTCCAAGCCCTTCAATCCCTCAGTGTAGAAGCTGCCAGATCCTGGGTTATCCTGATTGTGTTTCCACAATATTCAAATTGTTTCTTCCTGGCTGCTTCTAATATTCTCTCTTTAATCTGGGAATTCCGTAACCTGGCTATAATATTCCTAGGAGTTTTCTTTTTGGGATCTTTTTCAGGAAGTGATTGGTGGATTCTTTCCATCTCTATTTTGCCCTCTGATTCTAAAACATCAGGGAGGTTTTCTTTGAGAACTTCCTGGAGGATGATTTCTAGGTTCTTACTTTAATCATGGCTTTCAGGTAGTCCAATAATTTTTAGATTATCTCTCCTGGATCTATTTTCCAGGTCAGTGGTTTTTCCCATGAGATATTTCACATTGCCTTCTAGTCTTTCATTTGTTTGGATCTGTTTAACAGCATCTTGATTTCTCATAAAGTCATTAGCTTCCATTTGCTCCAGTCTAATTCTGAAGCCATGATTCTCCTCATTGAGCTTTTGAGATTCTTTTTCCATCTGGCAAATTCGACTTTTTAAGGCATTCTTCTCCTCATTGCCTTTTTAAGCCTCTTTTGCCATTTGAGTCAGTCTGTTTTTTAAAGTGTTATTTTCCTCAGTCAGGCTATTGACTCTCATTTCATAATTTTCTTGCATCATGCTCATTTCTCTTCCCAATTTTTCCTCCACTTCTCTTATCTGCTTCTTAAGGTCCCGTATGGCCTGTAACCAGCTTGTATTTTCCTTTGAAGCTTTTGGTACAGGAGTTCTAACTTCACTGTCTTCCTCCTGTTCCATGCTTTGCTCCTTTTTGTCCCCAAAATAGGAGTGTAATGTTGGAATCTTCTGTATGCTTTGTTTCCTTTGCCTGGTCATGTTGCCCCTCAGTCATTTGACCCCTGGGCTTTTTGCCACAGTAGGACTCTGCCACCAGACAGGGGAGCTTTCGTCCCAAATGCTGAGGTTTTCTCAGTTGCCGGAGGTATTAGATGAGTGCCCTCTCTGAGGTCTCCACACGCTCTGGCAAGGTGGACATACACCCCAGGACCTCCACCCTAGACTGCAATCCAGATCCAAGCAGGTTAAAGCAAGAGCAATTACCCCTCAGACCGGTGCTTGGTCCCCCTACACTCTGCAGGCCAGGAGCTGAAGCTGCCACATGGCACTGGCTGTCTGTGCCAGCACCTCAGCGGCTTCTCGCCCCGGGGGCAAAAGCCACACACTCCCACTTACTGGTCCCAAAGTCCAGACTGCACTGAGCTCTCACTTTGTCCCTCCATCTATGTGTTGATAAATCTGGAAATGGCAACAGCTGCTGCTGATCTGGAGTCCCTCTGGCCTCGGCTGGTCAGGACCGCCCTGGGGTTAAAGCCTAGGTGTGGAGCTAGGCTAGGCTCCCAGAGCGCTGAGCTGGATTCCTGCTGGCCTGCTGGGCTGTCCTCAGCAGGAGGTTAGCTTCTCTGTGTCCTTTTGTGGGTTCTGCAGCTCCAAAGTTTGTTTAGAGTACCCTTTTACATGGATTGAGGAAGGTGGAAGCTAGGGCAGGGGGGAGGTCCTGCTTCTACTCTGCCATCTTGGCTCCGCCCCCTTAAATGATTTTTTCAAAGCTTATGTAGTACTAGAAGTAATTATTCTTTAAATGTTTAGTAAAATGCATGTGTGAATACATTTTGTATTGGGAATTGGGTTTTTTTTTCTTGTGGCTATTCATTTATAGCTTGTTCAACTTCTTTTAAAATAGAATTAAGTATTATACTTATTGTTCTATTCATCTAGGCAATTTATATTTTTGTAAATATTCATCCATTTCTCTTAGATCACCAGTTTTGCTAGGCTTATAATGAAATAATTCCTAAGTATTGCTTTTATTTCTTGTACACTGGTTCTGAATCCACCCTTTTCATTTTTGATACTAATAATTTAGGTTTTTCTTTTTTAAATCAAATTAGCCAATGGCTTATGCATTTTATTCCCCTTACCACCACCAAAAAAATTTGTTTCCTAATTTTATTTATTGGGTCTATGGTTTTTTATTTTCAATTTTGTTAATCTTGCTTCTGATTTTTAGGATTTCTATTTTGGTGTTTAATTGGGAGGATTTAATTTGTTGGCTTTCTAGGGTTTTTTAGTTGCATGCCCAAATCATTGATCTTTTCTCTCTTTTACTGATAAGCACTTAGAAATGTAATTTCCCCATAAGTATGTCTTATTGATCTCATAATTTAATGAAATTGATTGCTGAAGTTACTGATTTTTCCTGTAATTTGTTCTTTGCACCCCCCTCCCCTTAGGATTGTTAAATTATTTAGTTTCCAATAAATTTTTATTCTATGCTTCAAAAGGTCCATTGGTAAATGTAATTGTTATTACATTAGTCAGAAAAAGATGCATTTAATATTTCTGCTTTTCTACATTTATGAGGTATCTATGGTTAATGATCAATTTCTGTGAAGATGACAAGCACAGTTGAGAAAGAGTGATTTTCTATCCCTACACAATATTCTACAGAGGCTTAGAATATCTAATTTTTCTAAAATTTTATTCACTTCTTTAACTTCTTTCTTGTTTTATTTTGTGGCCAGATTTACCTACATCTCTAACAGGCAAATTGAGGAGATCCAATGTTATAGTTTTACTGTCTTGTATTCTCTTATAACATATTTAACTTTTATAAATTTATATGCACACATATATTTAGTATTAGTATTAAAATTCATCATCTGTGGTACTTTTTAGCAAAATGTAGTTTCCATGTTTATCTTTTTATTAGGTTTATTTTTTGCTTTTGTTTTCTCTAAGTTTAGGATTGCTACTCCTGCCTTTTTTTTTTTTTAACAGCACATAATAGATTTTGTTCTACCTCTTAATTTAACTGTGTGCCTGTTTCAACTGTTTCTTTTAAACAATATATTGTTGGATTCCATTTTCTGATCCATTCTGCTGTTTTCTTCCATTTTTTGGATGAGTTGATTCTACTCACATTCATAGTTATATAACTGCTGACTTGTATTATTTCCTTCCATCCTATTCTCTTATACTTTTTCTTCTCTATTTTTCCTGTTTCTTCTTTAAAAGTCTGTTTTGCTTCTAACCACTGATTCCCTTAATCTACCATAGTTTTTTACCTAAACCTTCCCCTTTCTCTCCTTTTTCTCTGTTGGGTAAGATGAGTTTCTGTACCCAACTGTGTGTACATGTATATTCTTCCCTACTTTACCCAATTCAAATGAGAATGAGATTTGAATGTTGTCGACCTTGCTACTGTCCTCTCTGTCGTATAAACTCTTTTTTGCATGTCCCATTTAAGTCAGATAATTTTATTCCATTCTTCTTATCATTTTCCCTTTCTCCCAATAAACTATTCTTCCCCACCCTTGATTCTATTATGTTTGGATTGTCTCAAAAGAAGAATCACAACCAAGCCCTCTCTGTAAGACCCCAGTAATGACATCAGCTCTCCATATAAGAATGCTAATAGTTTAACTTTGTTTAGTTCCTTATTATTTCTTACTCATGTTTATCTCTTTATTCTTCTCTTGAATACTGTATCTGAATGTCAAATTTTGTACTCAGCTCCAGTCTTTCCATCAGAAATGCTTGAAAGTTTACCTTTTTATTAAGGGTTTCCCCTGTAGAATGACACTCAATTTTGCCAGGTAGGTTATTTTCAACTGTAATTCTAAATCCTTTGCCTTCCAGAATACCACATTTTAACCTCTCCATTTCTTAAGTAGTGGCTGCAAATTCTTGTGTGGCCCTTAGTGTAGCTCTGGGGTACTTAAATTCTTTCTGTCTGGCTGCTTACTATATTTTTTTTCTTGACTTCTGAGTTCTAGATTTTGACTACAATATTCCTACAAGTTTAAATTTTAGGAGGTGCCTCGTGGATTCTTTCAATTTCTACTTTGCCCTGCTGCTTTCACAGCTCAGACTAGGTGTCTACAAATTTTCAGTGCTCCCAAAGTGATATGATCCAGCAAGAGGTCTGTTTACTACCTTATAGTCTTGAGCTCTCCAAGTTTTTGACTCAGGTTTGGGTCTCCTGGCCAGTGCGAGTTTTTGGACTCAATCACTGTTAGCCTGCAGGGAGATTCTGCAGTTTCAGGGCAACTGAAATGCTGCTTCCCCTTTGTTTAGGAGTCCTGCCCTGGCTATTCCATTGCAGGTTTATGTTGGGGCTAACAGCCAGAATTGAATTGTTGCTTAGCTCCTGAGTTCAAAGTCACACAGGTAAGTTTTAGGAATTTGTTTCTTGCTTTATACACACACAGGTAGGTTCCCACTTGCTCAGAACCACTCCTAATTCACCCTGGATCTGTGACCTGGTACTGAGTAATTGGAGAAACAGATGAAAGATAGATCCCATTTCTGTACCCAGTGATAATCAGAGATCCCCTGGGATCTTTCTACACATCAGTGCCTCCTATGCTCTGTGTCAGTCTCCTTTCTGTCCCTTGGTGCAAGATGTTCCTAGGTGATGCTGGTGCTGTTCTCATTCCTGGCTAACCCCTCCCCATTGTCTGTGGCCTTCCTCCCTAAGTTGCCCTGGGCTCACAACATGGCTTACTATGACTTTGTTTTGGCTTTTACAATCAGAATTTGGTCTCACACATTTGCTAGGGTGTTTTGAAAGAGGCAAAAATGCTTCCTTTCACTCCACCATTTTGTGTCCTAATGCATTGTACTATTGTTTTGAAAAGGAATTTGGAATTATGCAAATGAAATGACTAAACTATCAGTATGTTTTAACCTAGAGATGTCACTTCTAGGCATATGTTCCAAAGAGGTAATTGATAAGAGTAAGTTCCTTTATACACTAAAGTACTTAAAGCACTACTTTTTGTGGAAGCAAAGAAATGGATCCAGATGGAAGTAGATGCCCATCAAATGGGGAAAGGCTAAACAAGTTCTTATACATGTAAGAAAGGGCCAATATGATAAATTATAAAGAAGTATGAAAGACTTACATGAACTGATGAAAATGAAATAAGCAGATATAAAAACACAACACACACAACAACTACAAGGTCAATGGAAATAATGACAAACACAAAACTGAAAGTGAATGTTGAGAAAAACAAAAGAATAAACAGTTATTTATACAAAGGTAGGAGGTTCATCAGTTTGAAATATTGTATATGTTTTCAGATTTTTTTCCTCTGTATTTGAGGTTTTGCTAAGTTTTTTTTTCTTTAAAATGTTCCTTATTATATGTGGAACATTCTAAATAGTCATATACATGTATTATTGTTTTATATACACATATAATGCACACTATGAAACTTGTATGAAATAGAAATTTTAAAAAGCTATAAAGATAAAAAAAATTTGATTCTAAAGTCAATAGTGAGCAGTGGCTAGGTGGTGCAGTGAATAGAGCACCGGCCCTGGTGTCAGGAGGACCTGAGTTCAAATCTGGCCTCAGACACTTGACACACTTACTAGCTGTGTGACTTTGGGCAAGTCACTTAACCCCAACTGCCCTCCAAAAAAAAAAAAAGTAGAGTCAATAGTGAGCCACTGGAATTCATCTAACAACTGATTAGCTAAGCCAGGAACTGAATGACAATAAAGAGGTAAGAATGATACAGAGCTTTTAAATTTGGGAGACTAGAAAAATGATAGCTTTTTTTGACAGCAACAGGTAAATTCACAAGGAGCTTTCATAGATCTGGGAGGCTCATAGATCTGCTCGAGCCCTAATATCTTTTTTGCACAAAAATTTTTTTTTGGTCACCTCTTCTCCATTCTTTACTTGTGCTATTAATTTGTTTTTAACCCAAATCTAGGACTTTGAATTTAAATTCATCTGTATTAAATTTCAACTTATCGACCACTTAGAACTATATACATCAAATCCTAAACTGTTGTGTTTGAACTCTTCTTGCAACTGAATTAGGGAAACTCTTGGCCTTATGTCCTCCTAAATTGGGCCTTAAGGATAAAAGATAGACCATATTTAAATTTTTTTTAAGACAGAAAGTTTAGTTGAGTATCCTTTTACTATTATGTCAAATAAGGTAAATTTTTTTTTAAAAAATCACAATTTTCATCAGGGATGTAAAAAATAGAATTAGGGGCAGCCAGGTAGCACAGTGAGTAAGAGCACTGGCCCCAGAGTCGGGATGACCTGGGATCGAATCTGGGTTCAGATACTTACTACCACACCCAGAAATAATTGGCCATGTAACCTTGAGCAAATTACTTAAAAAATTTTTTTTAAAAATAGAATTAAATATTTAACTTATATACTAAGACATTCAAAATGAAAAATTGTATTGACTTCCTCTAAATTCCTAGTTATTTTATATATTCAGAATAACTAAATAGGCCAAATTACCCAAACCATTTTAGTAGTCTAACCAGAAATGTAATAAAATGCATTTTCATATGGGAAAATGGATGCATTTTCCATGTGTCAGCAAAGAAAAAAGTTACTTATCTAATTTCTCTTCCTCCCCAGTTATTTAATTATAATACTCTAGGTTAATGAACATTCTTTCAAAAGTTCTAGATAAATATTAGCTATTATTAAAAAATAAATCCATGGTGATAATTTTTACATCAACTATGTTCCCCAGTGTGTCTCTCCCCACACTCTCTCCCAGAGAACCATTCCTTATAGTAAATAATAAAAGAGAAGGAAAAAAAAGTTCAGAAGAACCAATCTATCTATTGTCTAATGTTATAGGCAGTAACGCAAGTCCCTCCCTTTCCTCTGTAAAAAGTGAGGCAAAATTTCTTCACATATCTCTTTCTGGGGGCAAAGCTAAGTCATTATAATCTCTCAGCTTTTTATTTAAACTCAATGTACTTGTTCTTTCCATTTACGCTGTTTCAGGAAAGGTCCAGTGATCTTAAGTTTTACTTCACTTGGTACTTGACGGTGGCGCTTTCTTCTCTTCCTCACCAACCCACTCTCTACTCTGGAGAAACTTCTTTACAGAGACACCTTCTTTGAATTAGTAACTTCCTACCTTAGCTATGATCTGCCTGACTCCCTCCTAGTCGATCCAGGCTTTTTCTTCTACTCCCTGCCTTACTCTTCCTCAACCTGTTCAAGCTCATTTATATGTTGTCTTGCTCCATTAGAATGTAAGCTTGTAATTGTATCCAAAGCATTTAGCACAATATCTATAATATACATACATATATATGTATGTATATATATATAATAAGCATTTCAAGTCACTGTCTGTATTGTTTTCTTGGTTCTATTTATTTCACTTTGCATTAATTCATCTAAGTTTTTCCATGCTTCACTGTATTCATCATATTCGTTGTTTCATATAACAGTAGCATCACACTGATATATCATAATTTAAAAATTTCTTAATTGAAGAGCATCTAACTTTGCTTTTATTTCTTTGCCATTACAAAAAGTGTTGATATAAATATTTTGAGTAAACGAAGCCTCCATTTTAAAAATTAAACTTCTTGAAGTTATATGCTTAGCAGTGGAATTTCTGGGTATCAAAGGGTATGGACATCTTATTTAAATGGTTGCTAATAGTTTATAATTCTTCTAGTTAATGGATTTTGGTCTTATATAGTTGTTAATTGTTTATTTTTGGATATCATACCACTAACAGAGATATTTGATGCAACTGCTTCTATTCTTATCCTAGTAGCATTAATTTTGTTAGTGCAAAAGTTTTTCAATTTCACATAATCACAATTATCTATTGTGTTTTTTGTAATTGTCTTTATCATTTGTATGGCTAAGAATTCAATCATCATAAATAATTAATAGTTTCATTAAAGTCTATAAAATAAACTCACAAAAATCAACAATAAAAATTTACAAAACAACAGTATTTCTATATGGCAATAACAAAATCCAAAAAGCAATAATAAGAAATGAAGTCCCATTCAAAATAACAACAAAATGCATAATTAATCTTGGCACCAAGCTACAAAAGCATACTGGAAATCTATATAGATACAAGATATTCATCCCTTAAAGAAATAAAGAATAACAAATTAGCTAGAGGGATAGTCAATACTTGTGGTTAAGATGCACCAAAACAATGAAAATAATAATTTTGCCCGATTTATACAAAGTTAGAGGTATATCAAGCAAACTGAACAAAACACTTTAAAGAGGTACCCAAAACAACAAAGTTCATTTGGAAGAAGAAAAGAACCAGAATGTCAAAGTATATAATGAAAAAAAAGAGAGGAAGAGAGGAAGAATAGCACTTTTAATCCTCAAACTACATTATAAAGCAGTAATCGTTAAAACTATTTGTTACTAGCAAAAACATTTTTTTTAAGTATTATCAACTAAACAGAGTAGACAAGTTAGAATAAGAGACACCTGAATTCTTTAACACAGCATAGAAAAATCTGAAAACAAACTATCAAAGGAAAAACTCTCTATTTAAATACATATTTATATACAGAAAAAATTGAACCCATTTTGCTGTGAGCTCCCTCTTCTCTCCTCTTCCTCATCTCCTATCTCTTAGATGTCTCCTGCCACTCTCTCTTCCTTCACTCCTGTCTCACATGATGAGGTGGCCTTACTCCTTACCAAAGCTAAGAACTCTACCTGTTCAAGTGATCCTATCCCATCCCATATTTTCCAAAATATTTCCCCTCTGTCTTCCCCATTCTATCACTTGGTTTCAATCTCTCCCTGTCTACTGGTTTATTCCCCAATGCCTATAAACATGCCTATGCTTCCCATATTCTGAAAAGAAAAAAAAAATCCTCAATAGATCCTTTTATCTCCCCCAACTATTATCGTATATTTCTTTTGCCCTTTGTGGCTAACTCCTTGAAAAAACCATCCGTAATAGATGCTTCTACTTTCTCTCTTCTACTCTCTCTTTAATCCCTTACAATCTGACTTCTGACCTCCTCATCATTCTACCCAAAGTGCTACTTCTAAAGTTACCAAATCCACGGATTTTTCTCAATCCTCATTCTCCTTGACTTTTCTGCAGCCTTCAACACTGTTGATTACTCTCTTGTCTCTAGGTTTTTGAGACACCACACTCTTCTGGTTCTCCTCCAACCTATCTGATCAATCCATCTCTGTCTCTTTTGTTGGATCCTCATCCATATTACATCTACAAACTGTAGATGTTCCTCAGGGTTCTGTCCTAGGTCTTTTTCTCTTCTTCTATATGATTTTACTTGAGTTACAACATATTTCATTACCATATTTCTGCTGATATTCTTAAACTTACCTATCCTGTCCCAACCTATCTATTTACTACCAATCTCACATCTCCAACTGGATGTCTAGTAAACGTCTTAAAGCCTACATGTCCAAAATGGAATTCATTATCTTTCCCCCTAAACCAGGGGTGGGGAACCTGTGTCCTCGAGGGCTGTAACAGTAATGTTACTTGCAGCTGCTGTGGGGGTATAAGACCAATAACACAAGCACACAGAAGAGCTGCAACCACAGTTTCTTTGATCTGCTTTCCTAAAGGAAAGCAACTCAAAAGGGGTCAATAATCTTACTTTAATCAAACATATATATATATATATATATATATATATATGTATGTATATAATTTACTTAGTTCAGGGGAAAAAGTCAGCACCCTGAACTTCAGAGAAAATACAGCCATTACAAGTAGAAATAATAGCATAAAGACCAACAGACAACTTCTAACTGACCAAATAATACATACATCACAGATCAACAGACAGATCCAACTGTCTGACCATTATATACATATATACATAGTTACCAGAGAGAGAAGCACCAACATCTGAGTTTTTAAAATGGGGGCACTCCTTAACAGCTACTCAGTTTCATCTGGCCAAATTACACAAACACTCTTCCAATAAGGGAGCCCCAAAGCAAAATGCTAACTTCAGAGTATATATGCATTTCTTCAGGGTCAGAGGGCATCACTACTCTGTGACTCACTGCCTAATTACAAAGTAACAAAAGGTGTGGGCCTTCCTGAAAAACAAGCCTCCCCTAATCAAGTTTCTCTTGTTGGGCTCCATGTGAGTCCTATTAATGGATGGGGAAGATCTTCAACTCCCATTAATATTACAAGGCCACATATGGCCCTCTAGATCCTCAAGCATAGCTCTTTGACTGAGTCCAAACTTCACAGAACAAATTCCCTTAATAAAAGGATTTGTTCTGTAAAACTTGGACTTTGTCAAAAGGCTGCACCAAGGATCAAAGACCACATATGGCCTTGAGTTCAAAGATTCCCCACCCCTGTCCTAAACTCTCCTGCTTTCTTCCCATCCCTATTACTATAAAGGGCCACGCTATCCTCCCAAGTCTCTGGGGCTTACAACCTAGGAATCACCCTTGATTCCTTGCTCTCAACCCCTCCCCCCCATATCCAATGTTCCTCCTTCTTTTCTCTGACATTGCCACCTCTCTAATGAAGGCCCTTATCATATCACATCTGCACTATTGCAACAGCTTGCTGGTGGGTTTCCCTGCTCCAGTTCCTCCTCAGTTTGATCCATCTTCCATTTAGCCACTTAAATGATTCCCTAAATTTCATGTTTGTCTCTTTTAAAAAAGATCCTCCTACTCTCTGGTGGCTCCCTTTCACCACCACAATCAAATACAAATCCTGTGACTGACACACAAAGCCCTTCATCACCTAGACCCCTTCTACCTTTTCAATCTTCTTACATTTTGTTCCCTAACATGGTTCTCTCAGATGCAGTGACACTGACTTCTTTGTTGTTCTACAAATAAGAGACTCCATTTCTCACCTTCAGACATTTTCTCTGGTGGTCCTTTACGCCTGAAATACTTTCCTTTCTCACCTCCACCTACTGACTTCCTTAGCTTCCTTTAAGTTCCAATTAAAATCTCATCTTTTATTAGAAGTTTTTCCCAACCCCTCTAAATTATAGTGCCTTCTCGCTATTAGTAGTTTCATATTTATTCCACATACAGCTTTTATGTATAAATTTGTTTGCCTATTGCTTCTCCTACTAGATTGTAAACTCCTTAAGAGAAGCAACTGTGTTTTTTTGCCTCAGTGTCCTTCATACCCCTCATAACTGACTAAGAAGTCCTTTGAGAAAAGTGACCTAGTAGTTAAACAAAAAAAAAAAAGTGACATTATTTATCAATCTTAATAAATGGAAGAGCAAAAAGAACATTTCTAGGACTTTTATGTCAGCCAAATTTCATTTTCATATGTGAAATAAACTTCAAAAACATTTAGAAATGTCTAGTGCCCGGGGATTCCTGTTTTATTTGGCAATCTACTCTAATAGGAAGAGTATTTTTTCTTTGGAACATTATTAAGGTCAGCATTCTCATATATTGTTCACATAAGGTACCAAAATATTTGTCTTTTTTTCTTACTGATAACACAAATAATGAGTATACTTCCCAAATTCACAATGGTGAGAACTACTCAATTTCAAATCCTGGACCTCAAAGTAATAACAACAAAGGAGAAAAACATCACAAATAATATCCTTTCTATGGACATGAAAGTGGAACTTTAGGAACTCATTCAAGAAAACGACAAATAGTGACAAGGATAAATAGGGAAATGAAACAAAGAATATAAGAATATGACAGAGTATACCTTTTCAACATCTGCTTTTGTAACATTAATGTCAGCATCCATTTTTTCAAAATACTGTTGTGCTCTGTCAGCTTCTTTGCAATCTCTCTCAAATCGTCGTTTACTCTAAAAGTCAAAAAGAAAAGTGCACAGTTAATTATGAAACCATTAGATTCAAAGAAGATGTTGCTTAAAATTAAGCTCAATAAAGAGCACCTGTGCAAAGATAATCTGCTGTAATCAGTGTTGTAAACTTTCACTTAAAATGTACACACATTTGTTTCAATAACACACAAGAACAAACATCTAAAAGTTGCCTAATCCTGAGACGGTAGGAAAAGAATAAAATGAAGGTATACAACATTACTACTCATTAAGAAAATGTAATATTGATTATACTCTTTCAGAAGCACCTTATCTTAGAACTATTTTAGAAACAAATTCCATTAAAGTCTCTTTGAAAGAGTCTATAAACATATTTCTTTAGGAGATTTCACTTACTGATTCAAGTTGTTTCCAGCAAGTTTCAATGTGCTGTTGAGCTTTCCGACCATCATGGAAATGCTGGAGGGAGAAGAAATATAGAAATGAAAAATCTTGTCTTTCATGAAAATAAATTTGTCATCAAAAGAGCAAAAGAAAAACATAATAAAATGGATTAAGGGCATTAGTTGAATAAGTTATGTTCCCAAATTTCCAGCCCAACTGCATATACTGTTGGATTTAGCTGATGTGCTAAATTGTAATTTTTTTTCCTATTTCCTTCCTGGTTCTTTGTTATATGGGATGGCTCTCTGGGAGGTGAAAAAGAAAGGATTGGCAAATGAAGATGATACAAAAATAAAAGCTAACAACAAAAACTTTGAAAAAACAATTTTTTAATTTCAAATAAGAGTATACTTTTATAAGTTATTTATATATTTATAAAGTAAGAATATGCACAATTTAAGAAAAATTAACTTAGGATTTTTAGTTTATAAAGATTCCTTATGTCATTAGTTCTGTCTGAGGACTGAACCTCACAATTCTGGGGTTCTATTATGATCCTATCAGTTGTCAGACAACTCCATATCCCAGAAAAACAAAACACAAAGCCATCTCCAAAGTTTAGCAACAACTACACAGTTCAATCATCTTGTCCAAGCTAGTTGAGGGTTTATGCAAAGAAGTAAGTTTAAAAGAAGGGAAAAGTATAAAAATGAGAATTGCTCTAGACATAAACTTGAAAGGATAAAGATAGTTTTTCAAACTAACCAAAAAAAATTGACATGACTTTCTAAAGCTTAATGAATTTCTACAAACACAGTGGTAAAAATAAGTGAAGCATAAGCACATTTTCTGTTATTTGAGGGTCACTCTATTGTAAGGAAAGCACAGAATAGTGATTTTACCACGTGGAGTATGGTAATATCTTTTTTATAAATATATTATTTTTAAAAGTTCTGCTTCTTCACAATATCTGATTTTAAAAGTATTCTTGCATTTGTGATATTATTTATTTATAATCAAAAAAGTCAATGAAAATCTCATCCAAGAGTATGAAAATTATATCCCTGAGTACTAAGACTTGACAATGTGATTCTTGAGGTACTAATTATGACCTCTGAAAAATCTGGTAGAACAGGAAAGATAAGACAGGAGATTGCTAAATGTTGTCCTGATATTTAAAAAGAGGAAGAAAGTGGATTTATCATATAAATTGGTGATCTTAACTTTAATTCCAAGCAAAATTCTAAAATTCATTGATAAAGGGAAGTTTTTGGGCACTCAATGAGTGTAATAATGATCATTAATAGCCAGTACAGTGTAATGATAATGGGAATTTGAAGATCTTCCATGCCTCTTAACAAGCCTAAGGAAATTTGAAGATCTTCCCTTCTTTGAAAATAAACTCTGCCCTCTAATAGGCTGAATGTAATCACATGGAGCCTGTTGTTGGAAGAGTTTGCTGAAGGGTGGAACAGAGCCCACAAGAAGCTGGGAGTCAGAGGCAGACCAGACTGTTGGGAGGGGTTGGGAGGAAAGCCCATGTCCCAGGGGAGTCAGTCAGGCTTGTAAGTAAATATTGGTCAAATATTGGTTTGTGGGAAAGCTAAAGGATGATGTGGCTCTCAGCTACATTGTGATGCATTAACTTCTATTTGCTATGATGGATTAAGTAAGTTTCCTGGTGTTGGGATTTGGTTTTCTGGTGTCTGAATAAATTTTCACTTCTGTTTTCTATATGGAGAATAGTTATATTTTGCGATTGAGCACCATGCTGGAATATTTATAGTGACCATGGGCACTGTGAATATTGTATTGGCACTACAATTGGTGGTAAAGATGGGATCACAAGGTATCAGACCTCTATTTGGAGGCAAGAAGGGGTTTAAAAGAAGAAATGGCTATCCCAGGATGAGTGGATTTACCTTGTGCCTCCCTAACAAGGGAGTGGTCTAAAAGTACAGGGCTCTGTGAAAACTGGGATCAGAGGTTACAGCAGGGAGAACCTAGAGATTTAGAAACATGTTTGCAAAGAATACCAATAAAACCTGAGAGAGAGCTGGAGGCAGTGTGTAGAAGTGACTGAGTTTTACTAACAGGTTACCCAGATGATGTGTAGAAGCATAGACAAGTTGTTACAACAGAAAAATCAAATGGAGAGAGAATGGACTGTGTTCCAGCATTCGGACTCTCCTTTAGAAGAGCAAACTGGAGGAGCTCAGGTGGTAGAAGAGAGGGCTGTTGTGAATGTCTTAGAAAAAGAAGCAGAAAAGTAACAGGAGAAGTAACATTGTTTTATGACCAAGCTTTTACAAGGGCAGAAATTCACCCCATACTGAGAAGACAGCAGGAGAATCAGGGAGGCCAAACACTGTTCACGGAGATAACTGAGGATTTAACTCAACAGGAGATTACTGATATATCAAGCAGATTCACCCAAAGGATGGGAGAATCATTGATGTCTTGGATGGTGAGAATCAGTGACTGAAGAGTATCAGTAGATAGTAGTGTGGACTGATTGAAATTTATAAGTATTTGTCAGAATCCTTTTGTCCAGTAAACTTTTAGAAATTTTCATATGGCAGGAGGTAACAATATGACTAATTTGTTAGCTTTAGCTGCCAATGGATGCAATAAATTGTATCCCACTGATTCTATGTGGCCTAGTGGAGAGCAACCCTGGTACTCACTTAGAGACTGCACAAGAAGGTTGGAAGAAGTAGTAATGAAAACTGTTATCATGGTTGGAGATGCATATATTTATCATGATATACCCTTAGCAGTTCCTCATAGAAATATCATGGTGAAGATGGCTCCTCCTGCCTATAAGCACCGACTTCTGACTCTACAAGATTTCACAGCTAAGTGACTTAGGAGAATGGAAAAAAGATAAATTTCCTCATGAGAGAAAAGTAAATGGCCAGAGGATTCAAAGTCAGGATAGATTGCCAAAAAGAGAACTGTTTATTGTTCTGCTGAGAGTAGGAGTAGATTTTAGAAAAATTGATGGTATTCCAATTAATGACCTATATAAAATGTACTGAGATAAGGGGTTAATGTCAGATGGAATAGAGAAGGGCTGCCTCTATAGTTGCTTCTCAACCATTGTATCTAAAGTTCATCACACCTTGAGAGAGAATAGGAAATTAGCCAAGCCTCAGCTCAGATTAAAGAAATACACAGACAAGATTGCAGACCCCATATGAATTTGACTATATATTAGAAAAATGGATTAAATACAGTAGCCAAGGCCTTGTTAGATATTGGGGCAGAGGCCTCCCTTATTTATGGGAACCCTGATAAATTCAAGCATGGAACTCCTATTACCATCACAGGATTAGGATGGCCTGAAATATCAGCCAGACAAAGTCAAATAAATGATGAAAATTGGACAATTACCTAAGAAAGAGTATACTGTGGTTATTGTACACATTCCTGAATTCATCATTGGAATAGATATATTAAGAGGTATGAACCTGAATTTAACTGAAGGAAGATACCAATTTGCAGTAAGGAAGATAGGAGTTAATACAATTTTAGTGGGAAAAATAAAAATGAACCCAATCATTTTACCTGAACCTTCTAAAGTAATTACTTCGAAGCAGTATCATGTGCCAGATGGGCAAGAGGAAATTACCAATACTATAAAGGAATAGGCTGAAGCAGGAGTGTTAGTCCCTACAACCACATGATGAATAATCCTGTTTGGGGCATGGAGACATGACAGTGGATTATATACAACTGAATAAGGTGACTCCTCCCTTTTATGCTGCTGTTCCAGATACCATCACCTTAATAGAAAGCATCCAAAAATATGATGGGACTTGGTACACAGTTACTGATTTAGCCAATGCTTTCTTCACTATCCCAAAAGACTCTAAACAATGGGACCAGTTTGCTTTCACTTGGCAGGGCAGGCAATATACTTTCACCCACCTGCCACAGTGATATCTGCATAGCCCCACTATTTGTCACAGGTTTGTGATTGAACATTTGGATGAATTAAAGCTACCTGGTACACTGCTTACCCACTACATTGATGATATTATGATACAGGGAAAACATGTAAAAAAAAAAGTGGAAAAGAGACACTTTTGATTGAACATATGAAAAGCAAAGGGTGGGAAATTAACCCTGCAAAAATTCAAGCACCAGCTCAAAATGTAAAATTTGGGGTTATACAATGGAATAAGGAACTGCGAGACATTCTTCCACAAGCCTGACAAAAGATTCAGGATTTTTCTATCCCTACCAATAAGAAAAAAGCCCCAAAGTTTACAGGATCATTTGCATATTGGCAACATCACATACAGCATCTAGGATAGATTTTGAAACACTTATATAAAGTTACTCGGAAGAAATATGAATTTGACTGGGGACTTGAACAGAGTAAAGCTTTTGAAGGCTTTACTTTCAAGGCTGCTATATAACTGACCCTAGATTTATGGCCTATGCAAAATGGTCAGGGGGGGTATTACAAGTGACTGCATAGGATGATTATGCAAACTGGAGTTTATTTATGTTAGAAACAACAAAGCTGAAATGAACCTTTAGGATTTTGGTCCAAGAAACTTCCTTCATCTGAAATTCAATATACAATTTTTGAAAAGCAGTTGCTAGCTGCATATTGGACTTTGGTAGTCACTGAACAACTAACTCTGAGCCATGAAGTAACATTAAGGCCTGGAATCCTGATTATGACCTGGGTAATGAGTACCCCAGCTCCTCACAGAACTGGACATGCACAAGAGGCCAATATAATTAAATAAAAATGGTATATTCAAAACAGAGCAATAACAGGCAAAAATGGAGTTTCTACTCTACATAAATCTATAGCAAACATTGATACTGAGAGAAAAGATACATTCCCTGAGCCAAATCAACAGTTGGTACAGTCCTTGGTAAAATAGAATGATGGATATGATGAATTAAGTGAATAGAAGAAACACGTATGATTTACTGATGGGACAGCAAAATATTTGGGCCATAAAAGACATTGGAAAGCAGTAGCCTATAACCCATGTACCAGGCAGACTTTAGAAAGTACTGGGATAGGTGGAAGTAGTCAATATGCTTAACTTATGGCAGTACATCAAGTCATCAAAATAGAACAAGGAGGACAGTATCATATATTCACTGATTCATGGGTAGTAGCTAATGAGTTAGCTACATGGATGCCCATGTGGAAAAATCAAAATTGGGAAATTCATGGTAAACAAGTCTGAGGCAAAGAATTATGGGAAGATATCTGGGACATTTCTTTGGTCACTAGCTTGTCAGTTTTTCATGTAGATGCCCGTGTGACCCTCACCATGCCAGAACGTAAGTATAGTGCTCATGATGATCAGATGATGTGGCTTTCTGCAATGTGGTGATGCATGAACTTCTATGTTGCTATGATGGATTCAGTTTCCTGGTGCTGGGATTTGGTTTTCTAGTGTCTGAATAAATGTTCCACTTCTGTCTTATACATGGAGAGTCTGTTATATTTTGCAATCAAGCACCATGCAGGCATATTTATAGTGACCATGGGCACTGTGAATATCTCATTGGCACTACACACAGGTTCTACAAAAATTGACCATGTGAGAATATTTCCTTTTCTTGGATAATGTTACTAAACTGGCAGATATGGGAAGAACCTTTTTTCCCCTTACATGACAAAGGAATATGCATGTATATACACACACATAGACATACACAATAACATTATCTGCAATGAGCAAACACTATAAGCCATCCCAATAACTATGGGGAAGAGGATAAAGGGATAGAGAACAAAGCTGCCCCATTTTCCCATTATCATTAGAAAAAGTTCTAGAAATACTATCAATTAAAATATAAACATTGGCAAAGAAGAGAGAAAATCATCTCTGTAGGCAACAAAATAGTTTTCATAGAAAACCATGGAAAATACAGAAATTGAAACAATAGATTTAAGCAAAATGACAAGATACAAAAATAAGTATGCAAAAGTTATTGGCATTTCTAAACCGAATTGGAAAAAAAAATTCAGAAAGGCATAATGGAAAAGGAAATCCCATTAGAAAGAACTACCAAATACATAAAATGTCTGTATTTCAATTTACTAAGCCACAATCAAGACATATAAATTCAATGACAAAATACTTTTAAAAAAAGTGAATTAAATGAAAGAAGGGATATTCCCTTACCTGTGATTAGGAAACATTAATATAATTGAAATGACAATATTAATTTAGAGATTTAGGGCTTATACCACACTACCAAATAGTTTCTTTTACAGAACTTGTCAAAATACTGACAAAATTATAACAAAATTTATTTGGAGGGCACAAGGTTTACCATCTCAAGGAAAATGATGAAAACAAGTAGAAATGGAGAACAACAGTTTGAGAACTCAAAGTATAATAAAGCAGTAATCATCAAAACTGTGTGACACTGGTCAAAAAATAGAAAAGTGACCACTGAAACAAATGAGGTAAGTAATCAAATGAGATATTTGTTAAGCACTTAGTACAGTTCCTGGCACACAACAGACCCTTAAATGTTTATTCTATTGCATTCCAATAAAACTCAATGTTCCAATGTTCGAAAAATATTTGACAAATTTTTGAAGTGCAAAATAATCTTTTATTATTAACCTACATTATCAGCATGTTCTCCATCACTTTGTTAAGTTTGGACAATCAACAAAACAAATCAAGTCTGGATTTGTAGCATTTACCAATTTCCAAGGTACAAATGCTCACAATGAAAATTTAACAGTCTAATGGCTAGTTCCAGCACATCACTGGGCATGATGCCCTATTTAATAAGAATTGCTGGAAAATCTAGAAAACATTATGGCCAAAAAAAAAAGTTTAGACCAGGACTATAGACTACATTAAGTTCAAAAGAGATAGCTGAACTTAAATATGAAAGATAAGTCATAATTTCAATACTGATAGTCATGGGTCCTTTGATCTACTCTATTTCGAACTTGGGTTGGTTAGCCCTTCCTTAGGAAGCCTGGTGGCCCCTTGCTTCTAAGAATTCACATACTGACACAGACTTAGTGTAAACACTCCACCAGCATAGCTCTGCTGCAGCTCAGAACACTCAAGCACAAGTAATCTACCAGCCTCAGACTCTTGGAAGCAAGGATCACAAATGTGTTTCAACATACTTGCAAGAATAGTTGAAATCTTTCAACTTTGAAAGATTTAAGAACTGTGAAATGATGAAGCATGTTACCTAGCTCATGAAATAGATGTGGACAGATATATGGTGCAAAGACACACATTTTTTGAGAAGACATCTAAGTGGATTCATTATGCTCAACTATGGTTATGGATTAAAAGGGTTGTTGGTTTTTTCCCACTTTGTTTTTAATGCAAGTAGGGTATGAGGAAATTAGCAGGGTTAGCAATAGTGATGACAAAAATAAAGCCACTGAAACAGTTTTTAATGCACAGAAGAAAAAAAAAGAAGGAAGTTTAAAAGGAAGCACAGATAAGCAGGTTTTGAAAGTAACATGTAGAATTTGTTTTATGTATTATTTAAAAAGCAAGTAGTATGAAAGGGAAATTTATGGTTTCATACAGAATACCCATGCTTTGGTACATCTATAGAAATGCTTGGTTTTTTTGTGTTTTAAAGTTCAGAATAAAAGAAAATAAGGAGAGGCACACTAACACATTGTTACTGGGACTGAATTGGTTCAGTTATTTAGTAGAAAAAGAAGCAATTTTGTTTTTAAAAAGGAGGTCCATGGGAGTCAAGGTGGCAGAGTAGAAACAGGACTTCCGCGCAACTCCTGCTTCCAGCTCCTACAATTCATGTAAAAAATTACTCTAAACAAACTTTGGAGATACAGAACCCACAAAATGACACAGAGAAGCAAACTTCCTTCTGAAGACAGCCCGGCAGGCTGGCAGGAAGGGGCCAGCACAGCACTCTGGAAGCCAAGCCCAGTCCCATGTGAGCCAGAGGTCTTAGCCTCAGGGTAGCCTGACCAGCTGACTGGAGGGACTTCAGATCACCAGCAGCTGTGGCAGTTTCTAGAATTATCAACCCATAGATGCTAAAGACAAAGTGAGAGGTCAGTGCAGTGTGGACTTTGGGAACCGGGAGTTCGGGAATGCAGTCCAGTCTTTATCCTCTAGAGGGAGAAGTGGCTGAGGCGGCCATGCAGCTGCCACCATGTGGTTGCTTCAGAACTCCTGGCCTGCAGACTGTAGGGGGACCAAGTGACCAGTGTGAGGGGTAATTGCTCTTGCTTTAACTTGCTTGGATCTGGATCACAGTCTAGGGTGGAGGTCCTGGGGTGTGCAACCAGCTTGCCAGAGTGTGTGGAGGCTTCCTAGAGGGTACCCAACTAATACCTCCAACAGCTACAAAAACTCCAGCATTTGGGACAAAGCTCCCCTGTCTGATAGCAGAGTTCTACTGTGGAAAAAGCTCAAGTCAAGTAATTGAGTGGCAACATGAGCAAGCAAAGGAAGCAAAGCAAGCAGAGCAATCCAACATTAGACTCCCATTTTGGGGACTGAAAGGATGAAAGCATGGAACACGAGGAAGACAATGAAGTCAGAACTCCTGCACCAAAAGGTTCCAAGAAAAATATGAGCTGGTTACAGGCCAGAGGAGCTTAAGAAGGATTTTGAAAACAAAATAAGAGAAGTGGAAGAAAAATTGGGAAGAGAAATGAGAACGATGCAAGAAAATTATGAAATGAGAGTCAATAACCAGGCTGAAGAAAATAACACCTTAAAAAATAGACTAACTCAAATGGCAAAAGAGGCTCAAAAAGGCAATGAGGAGAAGAATACCTTAAAAAGCCAAATTTGCCAGATGGAAAAAGAATCTCAAAAGCTCACTGAAGAGAATCATTCCTTCAGAATTAGATTGGAGCAAATGGAAGTTAATGACTTTATGAGAAATCAAGATACTATTAAACAGATCCAAACAAATGAAAAAATAGAAGGCAATGTGAAACATATCATTGGGAAAACAACTGACCTGGAAAATAGATCCAGGAGAGAGAATTTAAAAATTATTGGACTACGTGAAAGCTATGATCACAAAAGAACCTAGAAATCATCCTTCAAGAAATTCTCTCAAGGAAAACTGCCCCGATGTTTTAGAACCAGAGGGCAAAACAGAGGTTGAAAGAACCCACTGATCACCTCCTGAAAAAAATCCCAAAAAGAAAACTCTTAGGAATATTATAGCCAGGTTCTGGAATTCCCAGATCAAGGAGAAAATATTACAAGCAGCCAGGAAGAAACAATTTCAATATTGTGGAAACACAATCAGGATAACATAGGATCTGGCAGCTTCTACACTGAGGGATCGAAGGGCTTGGAATATGATATTCCACAAATCAAAGGAGCTGGGATTAAAACCAAGAATCACCTACCCAGCAAAACTGAGTATCATGTTTCAAGGGAAAATATGGTCATTCAGAGGAATAGAGGACTTTCAAGCATTCTTGATGAAAAAACTAGAGTTGAATAGAAAATTTGACATTCAGATATAAGAAGCAAGAGAATCATGAGAAGGTAAAACAGGGCAAAGAAATCATAAGGAACTTATCAGAGTTGAACTATTTGCATTCCTACATGGAAAAACAATAACTGTAACTTATGAAACTTTTCTCAATATGAGAACAGTTGAAGGGAATAGAAATGTGTGTGTGTATGTATATATATATGAGGGTATATGGGCATATGAATATATATGTGAGTGCGTGTATTATGTGTACAGGTGTATGTAATGGGAATGTCAATTTTTAAGATCTTCCCTGCCCCTAGGCTAAAGTGTACCTGGAGCCTGAGGTGGGAGGCTTGTTTTTCAGTAGATACTTTTTGATTGGCCAGTGGATCCAGAAGGTTATTACATTACATTCTCTGAGCCAGGAGAAGGCTATATAAACCCTGATTGGGATTAAATAGGAGGCTTTGTTTTGGGGTTCACTTTGAGAAGTGTTCTGTGATTTGATTAGATGAGACTCTGGGAAGCCGTTGTTGAGAGCCCCCCGGCTTTGAAAAACCCAGATGTTGATTTGGTATGGATGTAATAGTTGGACAGTTTGGAAACCTGTCTACTTGATCTGTTTCTCTGTCTTGACAATTATGTCTGTATACTCTGAAGTTCGGGATGCTGACCTTTTCCCCCTGAACTAGGTAAATGATATATATTTGACTGATTAAAGTAAGCTTGTTAACCAATTTTGAGTTGCTTTCCTTTAGCAAAGCAGATCTAAGAACCTGTGTTGGCAGCCACCCTGGGGATGTTGTGGTGCTTGCTGGTACAGTGTAAAAAGACAGAGGGCACAGGACCAATTTAATAGGAAGGGATGATACTTAAAAGGTGAAATTAAGAAGTGAGAGAGGAATATAATGAGAAGAGATGGGAAGAACAGAATGGGGTACACTATTTCATATAGAAGAGGCAAGGGAAAACTGTTACAATGGAAGGGAAGAACAGGAAGCCAAAAGGGAATGAGTAAATCTTATTCTCATTGAATTTGGCTTAGGGAGGGAATGACATACACACTAAATAGGGAATCTCACCCTACAGGAGAGTAGGGGGGAAGGGAATGAGAGGGGGGATGATGGAAGGGAGGGCAGGGCTGGGGGGGGAGGGAAGTTGGAAGCACCCACTTTTGAAAAGGGAAAAGATCAAAGTAGAGAATAGAACAAGAGGGGGTTGGGATTTGAGGGAGTTTGGAAATATAGTCAGTCTTTCACAATACATCCACTATGGAAATGTTTTGCATAGCTACACATGTACAACCTATATTGAATTGCTTATGTTCCCAGTAAGGGTGACAAGGGAGGAAGGGAATGAACTGGCTGTGTAACTTTGAGCAAGTTACTTAACCCTGACTGCTTTAAAAATATATATTATTATTATTATTTTACATGTAACTGGGAAATAACATATACAGGCACTGGGGCATAGAGCTCCACCGTGCCCTACTGAAAAGTCAGAGGGGGATTGGGGGAGATATGAGAGAGAGCAGATTGGGGGAGAGGATATTCAGTGGGAGCACTGTTTTGGGGTGGTAGGTAGGGGAAAAATGGGGAGAAAATTTGTAACTCAAAATCTTGTGGAAATGAATGATGTAAAGTAAAAAATAAAAGAGAAAAAAAATTTTTAAAAATGATGTCCATTATTACCACTATTACTCAATATGATACTAGAAATGCTCACTATAGTACTAAAAAAGAAAAAGAAATTAAGGGAAGTACAGGCAACAAAGAAACAAAACTATCACTCTTGGCAGACAACATGATGATATACTTAAAGAATCCTAAGAAATTAGCTAAAATACCCTCCTAGATTAAACAATTAAAAACTTGAACAAAGTTGCAGGATACAAAATGAACACAAATAAATCATCAGCATTTCTATACATTACCAACATAGTCCAGTAGGAAGAGAAAGAAATTCTATCTAAAATAACTGCAAACTATATAATACTTGAGAGTCAACCTGCCAAGACCAACCCAGGAACCATATGAACACAATTACATAACACTTTTCACACAAAGTCAGAACTAAACAAATAGAGAAATATTAATTTCTCATGAGTAAGTCAATGCTACCACAATCAGTTGACTTATTCAGTACCACACCATTCAATCTACAAAAATCAATTTAAAGAGCAAGAAAAAAAATAATAAAATTTACCTGGAAGGATAAAAATTCAAGAATATAAAAGGAATCCATGAAAATACATGTGAAGGAAGGCGGCCTTGTATCAGATTTCAAACTATATCACAAAGCATTAATCATCAAAACAATCTGATACTGACTAAAAAACAGTAGTGGATGAATCGAATAGATAAGGTAACATACAGTAAATGTACACACAATAGTCAATGACTGTAGTAACTTAGGATTTGGTAAACCCAAAGACCCAAACTTTTGGGGCAAGAACTCACTATCTGACAAAAATTGCTGGGAAAACTGGAAAGCAGTTTGGTAGAAAGTAGGAATAGAACACAACCTCACACCAGATACCAATATAAAATCAAAACGGGTAGATGATTTAGACAGCAAGGGTGATATTACAAGTAATTTAAGGGAGCATGGAAAATTTTACCTGTCAGATTTATGGATGAGACTTTATCACCAAAAAAGAGATAGAAAGGATCATAGAAAGTAAAACAAATAATTTTAGATACATTACATTAAAAAGTCTGTGCACAAACAAAATCAATGTAGCCAAGATTGAAAGGAAAGCAGAAAACTGGGGAAAAATTTTACAGTAAGTTTCTCTAATAAAGCCTCATTTTTCAAATATATAGGGAATAGAGCCAAATTTACAAAAATAAGAGCCATTACCCAAATGATAAATGATCAAAGGATATGAAAGGAGGCTGGTGGCTCGTTGGATAGAGCACTGGGCCTAGAATTAGAAGACTTCAGTTCAAATTCAACCTCAGACACTTTGTAGCTGTGTGACCCTGGGCAAGTCACTTAACCTCTGATTGCATGACAAAATGGATCCACTGGAGAAGGAAATGGCAAACCATTCAAGTATCTTTCCCAAGAAAACCCCAAATAGGGTCTTAAAGAGTCAGACATGACTGAAAGGACAGAATAAAAACAACAACAAAATGAAGAAGCAGTTTTCAGAAGAAGAAATCAAAGGTTTCTATAGTAATATAAAAAAATGCTCTAAGTCACTACTGATTAAAGAAATGTAACTTAAAACTCTGAGGTACTACCTCACATCTATCAAACTGGCTAACACAATAAATAGAAAAGGAAAATGACAAATGCTAGAAATAATGTAGAAAAATTGGGACACTGATGCAATTAGTGGTTGGTAGAGTTGTAACCTGGTTCAACCATTCTAGAGAATAATTAGAAACTATACCCAAAGGGCTACAAAACAATGCAATACCACTACTAGGTCTGTATCTCAAAGCAGTAAAAGAAAAGGGAAAAGGACCTATCTGTACAAAAATGTTTACAGCAGCTTTTTTTTATGGTAGCAAAGAACTGGGAATTGGGGGAAGCCCATTAACTGGGGAATGGCTGAATAAGTTGTGGTATATGATTGTGATGGAATACTATTGTGTTATAAGAAATTACAAAAAGGACGGTTTCAGAAAAACCTAGAAAGACTTATATGAATTGATGCAAAGTGAAGTGAATGGATCCAGGACAACATTGTATACAGTAAGGGCAAAAGTGCAATGATGATCAGTTGTAAAAGACATAGCTAATCTTATCAATACAATGATCCAAGACAATTCTGAAGAACTCATAATGAAAAAATGCTACTCACATCCAGAGAAAGGAATGATGGACTCAGTGCAGAATGAACTGCAAATTTTTCACTTTCTTTATTTTTCTTGCCTTTTTTTGGCAATATGATTAATATGGAGATGTTTTGTATGATTCCATGTGTATAACTGAATTCATATTGCTTGCCTTTTCAATGCAGGGGAAGGATTGAAGAGCAGGAGAGAATTAAAAACTCAATTAAAAAAAACCATAATGCTAAAAACAAATAATAAATTTGTTTTACAGACCAGTGAATTTCTTATTCCTTTTTCTTTCTCTGGATGTACCATATTATTGATGCATTAATATTTAATGGCTAACAGCCAGTAATTCATGCCTGAATGAGGCTTATCTAACACATGTATTTTTAAAATACATCATAAGCTCAAAATCTTGTGGAAATCAATGTTGAAAACTAAAAAATAAATAAATTTATTTTTAAAAAAAGACATTACAAGCCTTCTTGCACTTAGGAACACTGGACAGCAATTTAGCACTCCCCTTGAGGGATATTTTAAACAGTGAAATCACCAACAAAAAGCACAAAAAATGCAAAAAACATGGCACTAAATAGACCACAAAAAGGATTCTTATTTACAGTATGAGAGAACAAGCAAAGAAGACAGAGCACTGCCTTACTCAACCTCAGCTGAAAACATATTCATTGGGTAACTAAAATCTTTTACTGCTCTATGCTTGTCCATGAATGAATGACTTTGAGTTTACAAATAAACTTTAGCAAGTAACTAAATTTATAAATAAAGACAGTTGACTGTATAACTTTTACAATTTTATTACAGAATTTTGGTTCTAAAATTTGGCTATTATTTTATATAGATGGATTACAGATGAGAAAGTCTACCATTAAGAATACATGGAAAGTAGGCAGTAAAATTTCAGTTGGTGCCCTAATCCAAGTGCTATACCCTGAGTTACAGGGCACATTTTACTGGACAACAAGTGAATTTTTAAAAATAATGCAGCTAAGAAGCTGGTAATGCTTCAGCTCAAATGTACCTAATAGTTTTTCATTAATACCAACATATATGTATACACACACATACACATTACATACTTATAATTTTCTTTATTATAAGCACTATGTTAAATATTCAAAGAAATAAACATGTCAAGTGTTGTAAATCCTTTTTTAAAAAATTCCAGTATTGATATTTTGCAGTTATGATCACCCTAATGTCAAAACAGCTCTTAGTAGTAAAAAGCCTTCAAATATTTTACAGATGTAGGGAAAAGAAAAAAAACATAACTCTGGGTTATAACTAATCATATAACTAATCAAGGGCCAATTGGTTACTTTCAATAACAGTAAAACATTGGTTCAGAATATATTTGAATATCATTCTTATTCAACTTAATTAGTAATGAATGGATGTTTATTAATAGGTAGAAACAATAAAAAAGGAAAAGTATAAAACAAAATTTAGAAAATTAAATTCAAGACAACTCTAATCTTATGTTTTTATCAACTAAATGTGATTTAGTCCATTTTCACTGTACTTTCATTGTTTACTTAACATAAGAGCTCTAAAGTGTTTTGTTTGTTTTTTGTTGATAGGCTCTCTATCTCCCCTTGCTGGAACACCAAGAGCTCCTCATGAGCACAGTCCCACTACTGATCAGCAAGGGTGTTTTTTTTTTCTTTTTAAAATTACTTATTTTTATTTTTCAACATTCACTTCTATAAGCTTTTGAATTTAATTTTTCTGCCCCTCACTTCCCTCCTCCTTCCCCAAGACAGTGTGCAATCTGATATAGGCTCTAAATACACATTCATATTAAACATATTTTCACATGTTGTAAAGAAGAATTAGGACCAATGGGAGGAACCATGAGAAAGAAGAAACAAAAGAACAACAACAAAAGAGAGAGCAAATAGTATGCTTTAATCTGAATTCAGACTCCATAGTTCCGTCTCTGGATGTGAACAGCGTTTTCCATCATGAGTCCCTTAGAGTTGTCTTAGATCCTTGCATTGCTGAGAAGAGCCAAGTCTATGAAAGTTAGTCATGTACAGTGTGGCTGTTACTATGTACAATGTTCTCCTGGTTCTACTCACTTCACTCAACATCAGTTCATATAAGTCTTTCCAGGTTTTTCTGAAGTCCGCCTGTTTATCATTTCTTATAGTACAATAGTATTCCATTGCATCCATATACCACAACTTGTTCAACCATTCCCCAATTGATGGGCATCCTCTCAATTTCAAAAAGAGCTGCTACGTATATTTTTGTACATGTGGATCCTTTTCCCATTTCTATGATCTCTTTGGTATACAGACCTAGAAATGGTATTTCTTATAGTATTCCATTACATTCACAAATCCCAACTTGTTCAGCCATTCCCCAACTGATGGGCATCCCCCCAATTTCCAGTTCTTTGCCACCACAAAAAGAACTGCTATAAATAATTTTGTACATGTGGGTCCTTTTTCTCTTTTTTTATATCTCTTTGGGATACAGACCTAGTAGTGGTATTGCTGGATCCAAGGGTATGCACAGTTTTATAGCCCTTTGGGCATAGTTCCAAATTGCTCTCCAGAATGGTTGGATCAGTTCACAACTCCACCAACAATGCATTAGTGTTCCATTTTCCCCACATCTTCTCCAACATTTGTCATTTTCCTATTTTGTCATGTTAATCAATCTGATAGATGTGATGTGGTACCTCTGAGTTGTTTTGATTTGCATTTCTCTAATCAATAGTGATTTAGGGCATTTTTTCATAAGACTAGAGAAAGTTTTAATTTCTTCATCTGAAAACTGCCTGTTCATACATATATGCTCTGACCATTTATCAATTGGGGAATGACTTGTATTCTTAGAAATTTGACTCAGTTCTCTATATATTTTAGAAATTAGATCTTTATCAGAGACACTGGCAATAAAAAATATTTTAGCATGGGAGCTCTGGCTTCCATCCTTTCTGACCCACAGGTTAGCCCCTCCTTAGACAGCCTAGTGGTTTCCTGCTCCCAGGGAGTAGTCTTAGTGTGGACACCATATTTATTTAGTCCTCTGTAACTCAGAATTCCTAAACTCAAGCAATCCACCATTCTTAGCCTTCAAGATACCAGGGATTACAGAAATCTTTGTATCTTTTTTGGCTTTGTTACTTTACTGCATTAAAATGAAACATAAACTATGATCTGAACATACTTATTTTTTAAATTTAATGATTTATTTTTCCCCCAATCACATGTAAAACATTTTAACATTCCTTTTAAAAAAATTTTGAGTTCCAAATTCTTTCCTTCCCTCTCTTCCTGCCATCTCATTGAGAAAGCAAGCAATTTGATATAGATGACACATCTGCCGTCATACAAAACATATTTCCATGTTGTGAAAGAAAACAGACAAAAAAAAAAAGAAAGTAAAATATGCATCAGTCTGCAGTCAGACTCCATCAGTTATTTCTCTGGAGACAGACAGCATGTTCCAACACAAGTCCTTCAAAAGATACTTATTTCTAAGGCAATAAAGCAACAAGGGCAAAACACAAAGAGGTCTCATGAACTTAAAGCTAGAAGGGACCAATCTTCTCATTTATAAATGAGAAATTGGAGGTTCAGAGAGGGTAAGCAACTTACCCAAGGTTACACAAGCAGAGATGGGATTTGAACTCAGGTGGTCTGAAAGAGATCTATTATGTGCACACACTAATGGTGAAGAAAAGTATCATTTTTGGTAGTTATATATAATTAATTTCATTCATCTTTTTACACTTTCTACTTTCTCCCCCAAACTTCCAAAGCAGTCTTCCTAATATATGTTGTTATTTGCATGTATGTATGTCTTTATATATAAATATATAATTAAATGTGATACATATATATTATTATTTTTATATATATATGTGGCTATATATACATACACACATATCCTTCTAATTGATAATAAACTCTTTGAGGACAAGGATTTAGAGCCTTCATGATGGAAAGGGATATCCACCTCCAGAGAAAAAGAACTACAGATCTTAATGCAGATTGAAGCAAACTACTTGCTCCCTTACTTTTGTGTTTCATTTGTTTTGTTCCTTCTTTCTCGTTTACTCCATAGGTTATAACTCTTCTTTACAACCTGATTAATGTTTAATATGAAGGCATTTGTAGAACCTGTATTGGACTGCATGCCTACATGGGCGGGGAGGGGAAAGGAGAAGAAGGAGAAAATTTGGAATTCAAGGGATTATGGAATTGAATGTTGTTAACTAAAAGTAAATAATTTAAAAAAAAAGGATTGAGAGCCTTGAATCTAGTAGGTGCTTAATGAATGTTGAACTGAACATTCCTAATGTTCAATCAGTTCTATCAATATAGTTTGTTGAGCAATGGTGGTTGAATAGCAACACAAAATAGGAAGTGAATGGGCTAGGGGGGGTTAAAAAAATAAAGACATAGATCAAAGTTCTAGTCCCAAGAAAGGAAGAGATGGAGAATAAGACTAGAAAAGGTAAAGGAATGGCTTAGGGCAAAGAACCAGAAATGAAGGGCTAGGTCCAATTTAGATAAGGAGGCAAATAAATGAATCAAAGAGGAAATACAAATTTTGAGACAAAAAGATATAAATATACTGAGTTAACAGGAAGGATGATAAAGAAAAGAAGCAAGATGATTCAAGGAAACAAAGGCAGATAGGACAGATTTAAAGTAACAGTCAAATATATACTTACATACATACACACATGTATATACATATATATGATGCGATTTATAATGTACCACTTTGACCTGACTACTAAATTTCCCTATTGGTTTCATAAATCTCAAGTCCCTAATATTCAATGAGGGTAGAGGAGAGGGGGTTTGGTGGGGTGTGGGAGGAGAGATTCGGTTTCCACACAGGACAATGTTCTGTTAGCCAACAATATATTTCCTCTTATAAAAGTTTCATTTCAAGATATGAACAACAGGAAAAAAGAGAAACATTTATGTAACTACTCACTCTGCATGATGTAACTACTGGGTAAACAACTCTGATTTTAAGCTCACCTCTATATAACATCATTTAAAATAATTTGCCTTTTTTAGCTTGAAACACACCTTCCAAAATTTACTGCAGTACTGGACGGGCACACAAGTGCATGTGTGTGCATATATGTGTGTATGTTTAATATTTAATGTTTATTAATTTAATTTTAATTAATTAATTTAATTATTAATATAATCAATAATTAATTTAATTATTAAATATTAATTTAATGTTTAATTATGTTTAAAATTTAATAAATATGTGCATATTTATACCTTCATTACATTAATATCGATTATATGTTTTAAAGTTTTCCATACAAATATAATCTTGAAAACAAGCATAAATACAATTTTTTTTTTTACTTTTGGAGGGCAATTGGGGTTAAGTAACTTAACCAAGGTTACACAGCTAGTTTTTTTTGTGTGGGTGTTAAGTGTCTGAGGCTGGAACTGAACTTGGGTCCTCCTGACTCTGGGGCTGGCATTTTTACTCACTGCACTACCTAGCCACCCCCATAAATACAATTTTTTGAAATAAATAATAACTGAAAAGTATGAATTCCAATATTTAAAGGAACCATAAATTAATCCTTTTATAGACTGGACAATCCTTTTGTCATGTAAGTGATCATTCTTACTTCACTACTTTTTTTTTTGATTGATCAAGCCTTATCTCAGTTAGTTTTAGTACTAATTAAATAGAATGTAAACAAACTTTTAAAAACCCAATAAAATTTTTTAAATTGATTTGTTAATTTACTTTTAGTATACAACATAATTTCCACAGTCCCTTGAGCTTCAAATTTTCTTCCCCTCCCCCTCCTCCCCCCACCATCATGGCAGCATGCACTCGAATATAGGATCTACAGATATCTTCACATTAATCATTAGTCAGATTGTAAAGAAGGATTATAACTGATGGAATGTTGAGTACTTCACTACTTTCTAAACATTAATTTGCATTTGCTGGTTTTATCACAGGATAACCATCTATCTCCCTATCCAACAACCCCTCTTACAGTGTATCTATACTGAAATATTTCACCTGAGAAAGTAATTGGCTACAATAATAAACACACTGAAGTTTTTTTTTAATGAAACATGTTTATGATGCAGCTTCACGTACTTATTTGCATAAAAGCTTATGCTTAGGGGCGGCTAGGTGGTGTAGTAAGTAAAGCGTGGCCCTGGACCTGAGTTTGGTTCTGGCCCCAGACACTTAACACCCACACAAAAATACTAGCCCAGTAACCTTGGGCAAGTTACTTAACCCCAATTGCCCTCCAAAAAAAAGGCAAAAAAAAAAAAAAATGTGAGTAAGAGCACTGGCCCCAGAGTCGGGATGACCTGGGATTGAATCCGGTCTCTGATACTTAGCACCACATCCAGAAATAACTGGCCATGTAACCTTGAGCAAGTTACTTAACCCCAATTGTTTAAAAAAAAATAGTTATAAAAATTCTAGGGGTGGCTAGGTGGTACAGTGAGAAAAAGTGCAGGACCCGAGTTCAGTTCTGGCCTAAGACACTTAACACCCATAAAAAAATAAATTAGCCGTGTAACCTTGGGCAAGTTACTTAACCCCAATTGCCCTCCAAAAGGCAAAAAAACCAAAACAAAACAAAACTTATGCTTAAAAATTCACTGAAAACTGGAACATAAGCCATATTGAAAAGAAAAACTGAAGACAGGGTGATTTATGAAATAACTTCTCATTAGCCTCTCATTTTATCTCACACATGCTTGCAAATAACTTACACAGTACTTAGCAAAGTAATGAACAGGAGTTCTTTGTATATGTGTGTACACATCTTTTTTAATTTTCCCTTAGAAGTACTAATTTTTTTTAACTAATTATCCCATAAAAAATTTCTTTTCTCTAAAACTAAAAGGTATATAGAATTGTAGTAGGATGCATTTGCTGTTTAATAGTACACAAAGGCAAAATATACTCTATATACATATACAATAAAATACATATAAAATAACTATAACCCAAAATTTTAAATAGAGATTGTTGAATGAGTGGAAACATCAACATCTGTTTTAAAGTTACAGAAGGAATTAACTACAATCTTTTCTCCCATCCGAGTTTAGAAAGGATAACTTGTTTCTCAAAATTGGGAGAATACAACTTACTTTCTGCTGGAATTTCTTGATTTCTTGTTTTTTCATATAATAATATTTAAGCTGAAAGTATATAACTACATTTGAAGTAGAATTTAAACTTCCTTATTTGGAAATAACTTCTTTCATACCTTAAACTTACATAAAGCGGTAAGTTCACAGAAAAGTACCCTACAATAATTCCCAAGACAAAAATCAAAGAAAACTTAAAATGAGGGAACATTTTAGAAAGAACTATCATTATAAACTCAAGAACAAAAGATACTGATTAGACAGAGGTTAAGATGGTAATGTAATATGGTATGATTGAATTAATTTTATCATATTAAACACACAGCTAACAACAAAAATGGACAAATTAACAAAATATACTAACAATGAGAATGCAACAATTAAAAATCACAGCAACAAAGTAATAATCATCCCTGTTGGCATTTTATCATTCTGAGTTTTAAATAAAACTCAAGTTCCACAAATGAAAAGAAATTCGAAAATTGGAAAAGGAAGAAAAAAAAGTTGGGAGGCAAGTATCAGTGATAAATGTTATAAATTTTCTCAAAATTATGTCATAAATTAGAGACTAGAACATTATGTTGTAAATTTCACAACAGATGTCATCATTCAAGATTAACTTAAAGATATAAATATTTACACATATAATCTAAAAATGTTCTATTGTGCAAGAATTATAAAGGAATTAAAGAAATTCAAGCGATCATTCATGATATAATAAAATGCCAAAAGATAAAGTTTGAAAATAATCTATATTGAGCAATACACGTTGAAAAGTAATTAATAATACATATTATAAAGCGGTAATCATCAAAACAATCTAGTAATAGTTAAGAAAATCAGAGTGGTGGATCAGTGGAATAGATTATATACACTATACATTGTAGTAAATGACCATAGTAATTTAGTGTTTGATAAACCCAAAGATCCAAGCTTTGGGGACAACAACTCACTATTTGGCAAAAACTACTGGGAAAACTATGAAACAGTACCACAGAAACTAGGTATCTAAGGGTGGGCAACCTGTGGCCTCAAGGCCATGTGTGGACTTCTAGTCCTTGGGTGCCTCCTTTTGACTCAGTCCTTAATAAAAGGATCTGTACTGTGAAACTCAGACTCAGTCAAAAGGCCACACCAATGACCAAGACGGCCACATGTGGCCTCAAGGCCACAGGTTCCCCAATCTGGGTAGACCAACATCTCACACCAAATGCCAAGATAAGGTGAAAATGTGTACATAGACAAAAAGCAAATTAGAGGAGAACAGAATAATTTACCTGTCAAATCTATGGATAGGGAAAGAATCTAAGACTTCTAAGAATCTAAGAGATAAAAAGAGCATTACCAAATGTAAAATGTAATTGATTGTACTAAATTTTAAAAGTTTTGCACAGGGGAGGCTAGGTGGTGCAGTGAATAAAGCACCAGCCCTGGAATCAGGAGGACCTGAGTTCTAATCCAACTTCAGACACTTAACACTTACTAGCCATGTGACCTTGGGCAAGTCACTTAACCCCAATTGCCCTGCCTTCCCCCCTCCAAAAAGGAAAATAAAAAGCTTTGCACAAAAAAACCAAACAATTCAATGCAACCAAAATTAAAAAGGAAAGCAGAAAACTGGGGAAAATTCTTTACAGCAAGCATCTCTAATAAAGGCCTCATTTCTCAAATACACAGAGAACTGAATCAAATTTGTAAGAATACAGTCATTCCCCAACTGATAAATGGTCAAAGAACATGAACAAGTTTTCAGACAAAGAAATCAAAGCTATCTACTGTCATATGAAAAAATGTTCTAAATGACTACTGATCAGACAAATGCAAATTAAAACAACTCTGAGTTACCACTTCACACCAACCAGATTGGCTAATATGACAGGGAAAAAAAATGATAAATGCTGAAAGCAATGTGGAAAAACTGGGACACCAATAAATGCTGGTGTAGTTGTGAACTGATCCAACCATTTTGGAGAGCAATTTGGAACTATACCCAAAATAAAATTACCCTTTGATCCAGAAATACCATGACTAGGTCTATATCCCAAAGAGATTTTTAAAAAAGGGAGGGGGGAAAGGAACTATTTGTAGAAAAATATTTATTACATTTAGCAGCTCTTTTTGCAGAGGCTAAGAATAGGAAACTGAGGGGAAGCTCATCAATCGGGGAATCGCTAAACAAATTGTGATATATGATTATAATGGAATAATATTGCACTGTAAGAAATTACTACCAAGCTGATTTCAGAAAAACCTGGAAAGACTTAAATGAACTGATGTAGAGTGAAATGAGTATAAGAAGAGCATTATATACAGCAACATTAATATTTATTGTACAATGAAAATTGTGAATGATTTTAGCTATTCTCAGCAATACAATGATCTAAGACAATTCTGAAGGACTCATGATGAAAAATGCTATCCACCCCCAGAGAAAGAACTGATGGTGTCTGAATACAGACCAAAGCATACTATTTTTTCCTTTTTTTTTTGTTCAAGTTTTCTTCTAGAAAATGACTAATATAAAAATATGTTTTACATGACTTCACATGTATAATTTACATCAGATTGCTCACCATCTCAGGGAGGGAGGATGGATAGAATTTGAAACTCAAAACTTAAATTGGGGGAAAAAATGTTATTTTAAAAAAGAAAAGAAAAATAATTGCACTTCTCTTTGGGATAACAAAGAATTGTAAACTGTCCATCAATTGGGGAATGGTTGAACAAGTTATAGTATATGAATATTATGTAATATTACTCTAATGTAAGAAATCGTTAAGAGAACTGTTCCAGAGAATCCTGGTTATTATTCCAGAGAATCCAGTTATATGAACTGAGGCAAAGTGAGATGAGTAGAACCAGGAGAATAATTTGTACAATAACAACAATACTATAAAGACAAACACATTTGAAAAATTTGGGGCTCTGATAAATGTAACGAACAAACACAATTTCCAGAGGACTCATGATGAAATATGCTTCCTACCGCCTGATATATGGACTCAAACATTGAGGATGGAGGATTGAGATATTTTAATTAAAAAAATTAAAAGTAATATAAAATTTGACACAAGGCCAATTCCAAATTCATTGGGTATAACATGCAATATATTATATAACCTAATCAGAAGCCTTGTTGGTAATTAAGAAGATGGAAGAATTTTACAATGAAATTAAAAACTAAAACTAATTGAATTGGATAATTATAAGCCTTATCAAATGACATAATGGCATAATAACTAATGCAATCCAGAAACTAACAAAAAACTTTTAAAGTTTCAGCACTGGAAGTGATTTCAGAGGTCATTAATCTAGTTCTTCTATAGTATCCCAGAAAAATAGTCATTGAAACTTCAGTTGAAGACTTTTAATGATGGACAACCCACAACTTCAATCCAATACATTTTTAGATAATTCTATCTGTTAAGAAGTTTTTCCCCTTACATCAAGCTCAATCAATCAAGTCCTTACCATTACGCTTGCCCTTCCTTGGACTTAACCACCAAATTCTTTCAAAAATGTAATATTCCAAAATGAATCTAATCAATGTAATTTGATCAAGGAATAGGACAATGAGATTATCCTTTACCTTGTGTAGAAATTATAAACTATAATTCTTTTAACATAGCTTAAGATTACAATAGTGTTTTGGTCTGCCTAATCTTACACTGACCTTGGATAACACTGGTTAACGTACACTGACCTTGTAGTCCAATAAAATCTATGCATGCATCCTTCATCCTGTATTTGGATCAACATCATAAGGGTAGGACCTCATACTTACTCATCCTTATTAAATTTCATCTTATTATATTCAGATGATTGAGATTCTTTTTTTGGGCCCTATATGTATCAACCAATATATCTTAACTATCTCTTCCAGCTTTATGTCATCTAAAGGTTTCATAAGTAATATCACAAAATCAAAGAATTTTATAATTGGGAGTTTTCAATGTACAGAGAGAGAGTAATCATCTAATCTAACCTGTACCTAAAAAGGAATCACCACAACATTTTATAAGACAAGTTGTGATCTGACCTCTGCTAAAAGACATTCAATGGGCGGACCTCCTAAGGAAGCTTTTTTCACTTATGTATAGCTCCTGAATGTCAGAAATTTTTCCTGACATCAAATCAAAATATGCCTTTTTCTAATTTCCAATCAGCACTCCTGGTTTTGCTATCTGGGACCAAATAGGACAAATCTTATGCTTCTACATAACAGCCCTTATGATAAACACTGTTTATATGATACAATTCCCATCCCTCCAAGTCACATCTTTACCAGGTTAACCATTACCCCAACTTCCTTCAATTTGTCCTCATGGTATGGAATCTAAGCCCTTCAACAGGCTTTTTGCCCTCTGTAGCAGCAACCACACTGGCATACCCAGGATGGTGGCTAGCACAGGTTCTTAGATCTGCTTTATGAGGAAAGATAGCTGTTTAAGGAGTCAACAATCCTTTTAAATTACATTCACCAGTTCAAGGGAAAAGTCAGTACCTTAAACTTCAGAGAAAATATAAACAGAAAATACAGAGAAAATACAAGCAGAGAAATAAAGACCAACAGACAGGGCTCTGACTGCCTGAATGAACTATACACTTTACATTCATCCCTGGACCAAGAGAGCCTTTACATTTGAGGAGTTGAGGAGTTCTGAACACTTTCCTGTGAAAACTTTCTAGCTTATTAATGTCCTTTTAAAAATGTAGCATCTAGGGGCAGCTAGGTGGAGCAGTGAGTAAAGTGCCAGCCCTGGAGTCAGGAGGACCGAGTTCGGTTCCAGCCTCAGACACTTACCACCCACACAAAAAAAACTAGCCGGGGTGGCCAGGTTGCACAGCGAGTAAGAGTACTGGCCCCAGAGTCAAGATGACCTGGGATCGAATGCGGGCTCAGACACTTAGCACCCACCCAGAAACATCTGGCCGTGTAACCTTGAGCAAGTTACTTAACCCCAATTGCTTAGGTATGGCCAGGTGGTGCAGTGAGTAAGAGCACCATCCCTAGAGTCAGGATAACCTAGGATCGAATCCAGGCTCAGATACTTAGCACCACACCCAGAAATAACTGGCCGACCTTGGGCAAGTTACTTAACCCCAATTGCCCTATAAAAGGCAAAAAACAAAACAAAACAAAAAATGTACCATCTAGCTCTGAGCAAAATACTCTAGATATAGTCTAATAAGAGCCATCACCTCCTGATTTATAGAAGTAATATCTCTCAGTGTAGCCCAAGAATGAATTTGTTGTAGCTGCCATATTACACTGGTTGAAGTTTCCTAAAATCCTCCCATATCTTTTTCAGATAAACTATCTAACTAGGCTTCCTCCAACATATACTTGCAAAGCTGATTGTTCAAAACTAAATGTAAAATTTTGCATTTTAAAGAAGTCACCTTCCTGGAGTCAACTCAACATTATAGATCAGGTGTCAATCATGTGGTTCACAGATTAAAACATAATTAGGGGGCACTTAACAAAATAAATAAAAATATATTTAAGCAGATACTATTAATATGTGATTTTCTAAGATAATAGGCACCTCCAAGGATAATTATACATAGAAAATTAGTTTTCATTTTTATTTGACATCACTGCTCAAGATCATCATCATCATCCCTTCCACTTAAACTTAGTGATGATAAGGTCATCACTAGGAAATTATCATGGCTGACTGCTTTAGCTTTGTCACTCGTATCTTTTCAGTTCCCTCAGTTGCTTCTTCTGCTATGATTAGAGGGTTAAAAAGTGGAGCAAAAAACTCAGGGCTCAAAATCCCAGTGATCTCTTTTATTTGTCACTAGCTTGGCTTTGACTTCATAATTATGACCATCCCCTTTCTTGGGTACCCTTCTTACACCATCACCCTGCCATGAACTGCCCCTCCCAACCCCAGCCTTAGCCCCACCTTTCACCTTCCTTTTGTGTATTGTCTTCCCCTATCAAACTATAAATTCCTTAACAATGGGGACTTCTTTTTGTTTATGTCCCCAGTGATTAACACCATACTTATCACACAAAAAGGACACTTAATGTTTAATTAATATACTATATCTTAGACTATCAAAGTATTTATGGATATTGGCATCCAATGTGCTAGTTATCCCTCCCAGCTGATGTTTTCTGAAAATTTGTTAAGAATGCCTCTATGCTTCTAGGTAAATCATTGATAAAAATGTTAAAATAGCACAGGAACCAAGTACAAATCCCTAGGGCACCACACTTCACTACACTAAAGATATTAGCTATAGATCATAGGATCATAGATTCAAAGCTGAGAGGGACTTTGAAATCCACCAAGTCCAACTTCCCCACATTTTTAGAGGGGAAATTGTAAAAGAGCCTGTGACTTGCTCAAAATCACAGAGGAAATATCTGAAAGAGGAAGAATCTGAACCCAAGTTCTCTGACTCCAGAGACATTGGTCTTTTCATTGTATCAGGTCTTCTTAATGCTTTCATTCTAGTTCACTGATAAAAATGTTAAGAAAAGGCTCAGAGACAAAAGATATTGAAGGTATCTCTCAGGGATGACACTGATCTACCATTGATTAGTAAAAGTTAGTAATATGACAGATCGATCAATTAGTATTTATTCAATACCTACTGTATGTTAAGGAGGTGAACACAAAATTGAAACACCTTGACTCCATAGGAATTTACATTCTCACTGATCTGAGATCATTTAAGTCAATCTCAACAATATGAAGAATGAGTTTATGGTTGAATAAAACCATGAATGGTTTATATAAATCAGTAACATACCAATTTAAACTCCATTTACTGTTACTTTTGACCCTAATACTAACTAAAATCTCATTACCATATGGCAAACTATAAGAACTTTACCATAATGCTGTATTAGCTCCATGCTATATATTTGAAATTACCTGAACAAAAAGTAACCAAAATTTGGGTATCTTTTGCCCACTAACTTCCAGGATACTCCCGTTATTTCCTCAATGAGTTCAGTGCCCAGTTCACAGTCTCTTCTCCCCAATTCCTGACTTCATACTAGAGGACTTCAATTTACATACTGACACTTCCTCAAACAGGCAAGCCTTCTACTTCCTCAAATTACTTACTTCACATGATCTATTCCACCCCACCACAGTTACACACAAGCTTTCTTGCCATCATTCCCAAATGTTCTACTTCGATGCTCATGAAATTGGAAATTTCTCTATCTAATCACACTTTGTTGCTATTCTACCTCTCCCTCTGCCTTGAACTCTAAACCCTGTACTTCATCATCTCTAGTTCCTCAACCTTTCAGTTCTTTCCCAGGCCATTAATCCTATAATGGCTACACTATCCTCACTCATCTTGACTTCTTGCTGAAGCAGTTCAACTTTATTCTGTCATCTTCCATTGAGTCCCTTATATCTTTGTCCTATCACTAATCTGGGCCCTGCCAAGCCTTAACCTTGGATCATTCCCACCATCCCCTGTGCTCCTACCCTCACAGAAACTGAATGAAGTTCGGAAAAATCCCAAAACTGTGTTGACTGGATTCACTACAAATTTATAATCACATAATCACAAACTGGACCCTCACTATGGCGAGGAAATCCTTTTACAATCCCCAAAGTAATTCACTATCACCCTGGTCATTGCAGATCTTCCAATATTTTCACCCTTCCTCAAACCTTTCATGGCTCTCAAATCTCCTATCCTCTCAGCTGAGAACCTTGTCTTTTCTTACTGAAAAGACTGAGGTCATTTGTCAAGAGTTCCCTTGTCTCTTTTCCCCATCTCACATCATCCCAATGCCTTCTGCCATGATATCTTCCTTCATCCCTGTTTTCATATGAAGAGGTGGCTCTTTTCCTTGTCAAGACAAACACCATTACATTCACAAGTAATCCTATTCCACCCTATCTCTAGCAGACTGCACCCTCCATCACCTTCAACTTCTCACTTATCTTCTCTCTCTCTCTCTCTCTCTCTCTCTCTCTCTCTGTCTCTCTCTCTGTCTCCTTGGCTAGTTCTCTAATGCCTATAAACAGGGCCATGTTTCCCCCTCTCAAAAATCCTCTTTTAATCCATCCATCCCCACTAGTTATATTATCATGCTATCATGCTGCTAGACACCTTAAAAAGTCTATCTATAACTGATGCCTCCACTTCCTTTCTTTCCTCTCACTCTCTTTTTTTGTATTTATTTAGCATTTAATTTTCCCCGGTTATATGTAAACAACAATTTTGAAGATCTGTTTTTAATATATTGAATTCCAAATTCTTCCCCTTCCTTCCTCCCCACCCACCTCCATTGAGAAGGCAAGCAATTCCATGTAGATTATATATGCAAAGTCATGCAAAATATATTTATAATAGTCATGTTGTGAAAGAAAACACAGATTTGAAAAACGAAGAAAAATAAAGAAAGTGAAAAAAAAAGTTACTTCAATCTTTATTCAGATAGCACCAGCTCTTTCTCTAGGGACAGATAGCATTTTTCATCCTAAGTACTTCAGAGTTGTCATGGATTATTGTACTGCTGAGAATAGCTAAGTCATTTCTGGCTTATCATCCTACAATACTGCTATTACTCCATACTCATTACATTTCACTTTGCATCAACCCATGCTAAGTCTTTCTAGGTTTTTCTGAAAGCATCTTGCTCATTATTTCTTACAGTACAATAGTATTCCATCACAATTACACACCACAACTTATTCAGCCTTCCCCAACTGATGTGCATCTCCTCAATTTTCAATTCCTTACCCCCAGAAAAGAGCTGCAATAAATATTTTTTGTACATATAGACCCTTTTACTTTTTGGCTTTTATCTTTTTTGGGGATACAGACCTAGTAGTGGTATTGCTATGTCAAGGGATATGCATTGTTTTATAGCCTTTTGGGCATAGTTCCAAATTGCTCTACAGAATGGTTTAAGCAATTCACAATTGTGACAACAGTACATTAATGTGTCATTTTCCCCACATCCCTTCCAACATTTGTCATTTACATTTTCTGCCCTATTATCTAATCAAATAGGTATGAGGTACTACCTCAGAATTGTTTTAATTTGCATTTCTTCAATCAAAAGAGTTAGAATATTTTTTTATATGGTTATAGATAGTTTTAATTACTTCACCTAAAATTGAATATATCTTTTGATCATTTATCAATTGGGTAACGGCTCTTATTTTAATATATTTGACACAGTTATCTAAACATTAGAGAAATGAAGTGTTTATCAGAGAAGTTTGCTTCAAAAAATTTTCCCCACATTTAGTATTGTTAACTATATTTCCCTTCATCCTATTCCTTCTACCCATTTATTCTATTCTCTTTCTTCTTTCACCATGTCCCTTCTCAAAAGTGTTTTGCTTCTGATTACTCCTCCCATTCTGTCCTCCCTTTTATCACACACACACACCTCAAGTCTCGTCTCTTATCCCCTTCTTCTATTTTTGTGTAGGGTAAGATAGATTTCTATACCCCATTGCCTGTGTATCTTATTTCCTGTTTACATGTAAAAACAATTTTTAACATTCATTTTTATAACTGAGCTTCAAATTCTTTTCCTTCCTCCTTCCCTATCCATCCTCATTGAAAAGGCAAGCAATTCAATATAGGTTATATATGTGTAGTCATGCAAAACAGTTCTATAACAGTCATGTTGTTTCCTTTCACCCTGTCTCTCCTCAAAAGTATTTACTTCTGATTACCCCTTTTCCCAATCTTCCTCCCTTCTATTACTTCCCCACCCTTTACCCCCTTTTCCTCCCCCCTACTTTCCTGTAGAATGAGATAGATTTCCCATATCCAGCTGAGTGTGTATGTTATTCCTTCCTTAAGTCAATTCTGATGAGAGTAAGGTTTACTCATTCCCTCTCAGCTCCCCCCTCTTCCCCTCCACTGTAAAAGCTTTTTCTTGCTCTTTTGAAATAATTTACCCCATTCTACCTCTCCTTCTATCTTTGTACATTCCTCTCTCACATCTCAATATTATTTTTAGATACCACCCTTTCATATTCAATGCCCCCCTCTTTATATGTATATAGACATACATATGTATGTATGTATGTATATTCCCTCCAAATACCCTGAAAATGAAAATTCCAAATAGGAATGTAAACACTTCCAATATCATCTTTCCATGTAGGCATGTAAACAGTTCAACTTTAATAAATCCCTTATGATCTCTTTCCTGTATTTAGCTCTAGTTTTTTTCCTCAAGAATGCATTTTCCCCTCACTAATTACATTCCTCTAAAATATCATATTCCAAGCCCACCCATCCCTTAATGTAGAAGCTGTTAAATCTTGTGTTATTCTGATTATGGTTTCACAATACTTGAATTGTTACTTTTTGGCTACTCGCAATATTTTGTCCTTCACCTGGGCAGTCTGCAATTTGGCTATGATATACCCGGGAGTTTTCATTTTGGGATCTCTTTCAGGAAGTGACTGGCAGATTCTTTCAATTTCTATTTTACCCTCTGGTTCTAGAATATCAGGGCAGTTTTTCTTAATAATTTCTTGAAGGATGATGGCTAGGCTATTTTTTTTATCATGGCTTTCAGGTACTACAATAAATTTTAAATTATCTCTCCCAGACAATTTTTCAGGTCAGCTGATTTTCTTTTTTTTTGGAGGGCAATTGGGGTTAAGTGACTTGCCCAAAGTCACACGGCTATTTTTGGTGTTGTGTCGGAGGCCAGAATTGAACTCAGGTCCTCCTAATTCCAGGGCCGGTGCTCTATTCACTGTGCCACCTAACCACCCCAGTTGATTTTCTAATAAGATATTTCACACTGTCTTCTATTTTTTCATTTTTTTGCTTCTGTTTTATAATTTCTTGATTTCTCATAGAGTCATTAGCTTCCATTTGCTCCATTCTAATTTTTAAGAAATTATTTTCTTCACTAAGCTTTTGGACCTTCTTTTCTATTTTGTCCATTCTGCTTTTTAAGGCATTCCTCTCCTCCCTTATTTTGTGGACCTCTTTTGCCAATTTGGTATTGGTTATTTTTAAAGATTTTCTTCAGTACTTATTGGGGTCTTCTTTACCAAGCTGTTGACTCATTTTTCATGATTTTCTGCATCACTCTCATTTCTCTTCTCGATTTTTCCTCTACTTCTCTTACTTGATTTTCAAAATCTTAGTTCTGAGTTCTTCTATGGCCGGAGACCAATTCAAATTTTTCTTAGAGGCTTTGACTTTGTTGTCTTCTTCTGAGTGTCTGATTTGATCTTTCTTGTTGCTGAAGTAAGATTCTGAGATTTTTTTTCGAATTGTTTGCTCATTTTCCCAGTCTGTTTCTTGACTTTTTAATTCTTTGTTAAGGCAGGGCTCTACTTCCAGTATGGAGGGCATACTGTACCAAGATTCACAGGTTTTGTGCAACTGTTTTCAGAGATATTTCTAGGGACCTATAAGTTTTCAGTTCTTCCAAGCTGGTATAATCTAAGGAGAGGTGTTTACTCCTCTGCTAGCCTGTTCTCTGGTCTGTAAATGAGATCATAAGCAGTCTTTTCTGCCCTGGATACTATGAGGAGGGCTCCTTCTCCACTGTTGCCACAAGCTCTGCTATACCCGAGATCTTCCTCACCCCAAGACTGCCACCCAGATCCAAGTATGGGCAAAGCAAGAATCCTGCCTCAGTGTCAGCAAAGCAACCCCTGTAATCTCCTTCTGACCAATTGTTTGATCCTCTTACTGTATGTGGGCTGAGAGCTCTGGAAACTGCTGCTACCACTGCTGTCACCACTGCTAGTGGTGCCACTGCTCATTCAGACACTCCCTAGGCCTGTTCTTGGTTTGCTGGGACTGGAATGCACTCCTCTCTCACCCAAGTGAGACAACCCTTTCCTACTGACTTTCTTTTTTAATTTATTTTTTATTTTTTTATTAAATGCTTTATTAACTTCTAGTTTACATCATTCATTTCTGCAAGATGTTGAGTTACAAATTTTCTCCCCATTTTTCCCCCTACCCACCAACCCAAAATAGCGATCCCATTGGATATCCCCTCCTCCAACCTGTTCTCTCCCATATCTTCTACCATACCCCCTCCAACTTTCCAGTAGGGGACGGTGGATCTCTATGCCCCAGTGCCTGTATATCTTATTTCCCAGTTACATGTAAAATAATGTTAATAATAATATATATATTTAACATTTGATTTTAAAGCTTTGAATTCCAGATTCATTGCCTTCCTCCCTTGTCACCCACCCTTACTGGAAACATAAGCAATTCAATACTATGTAGCTATGCAGAACATTTCCATAGTGGATATATTGCAAAAGACTGACTATATTTCCCTCCCTCCTATCCCGCCTCCCACTTGTTCTATTCTCTACTTTGATCCTGTCTCTCTTCAAAAGTGGGTGCTTCCAACTTCCCTCTGCCCCCAGCCTGCCCTCCTTTCCATCATCCCCCCCTTCCATCCCCTTCCCCTCTACTCTCCTGTAGGGTGAGATACCCTATTTAGTGTGTATGTCATTCCCTCCCTAAGCCAAATTCAATGAGAATAAGGTTGATCCATTCCCTTTTAGCTTCCTGTTCTTCCCCTCCATTGTAACAGTTTTCCCTTGCCTCTTTTATATAAGATAGTTTACCCCATTCTGTCTCTCCCCATCTCCTCTCATTATATTCTTCTCTCACCTCTTAATTTCACCTTTTAAGTATCATCCCTTCCTATTAAATTGGTCCTCTATCTATGTATACCTATATACATATATTCACATATGTATTCATATACCCTCCTATATAGGCATATATATGTATGTGGATGTGTACATATATATATATATATATATATATATATATATATCCATTTCTATTCCCTTCAACTATTCTCATACTGAAAAAAGTTTCACAAGTTACAATTATCGTTTTTCCATGTAGGTAGGTAAATAGTTCAACTTGGATAAGTTCCTTATGATTTCTTTTCCCTGTTTACCTTCTCATGCTTCTCTTGCTTCTTATATCTGAATGGAAATTTTCTATTCAACTCTGATTTTTCATCAAGAATGCTTGAAAGTCCTCTATTCCATTGAACCTGAAACATGATACTCAGTTTTGCTGGATAGGTGATTCTTGGTTTTAATTCCAGCTCCTTTGAAAGGACCTCCAGAATATCATACTCCAAGCCCTTCAATCCCCCAATGTAAAAGCTGCCAGATTCTGTGTTATCCTGATTGTGTTTCCACAATATTGAAATTGTTTCTTCCTGGCTGCTTGTAGTATTTTCTCCTTCATCTGGGAATTCTGGAACCTGGCTATAATATTCCTAGGAGTTTTCTTTTGGGGATTTTTTTCAGGAGGTGATTGGTAGATATTTTCAACCTCTATTTTGCACTCTGGTTCTAAAACATCAGGGCAATTTTTCTTGAAAGTTTCTTGAAGGATGATTTCTAGGATGTTTTTTTGATCATGGCTTTCAGGTAGTCCAATAATTTTTAAATTATCTCTCCTGTATTTATTTTCCAGGTCAGTGGTTTTCCCAATGAGATATTTCATATTGCCTTCTATTTTTTCATTTGTTTGAATCTGTTTAATAGTATCTCGATTTCTCATAAAGTCACTAGCTTCCATTTGCTCCAATCTAATTCTGAAGGAATGATTCTCCTTAGTGAGTTTTTGAGATTCTTTTCCCCTCTGGCAAATTCGGCTTTTTAAGGCATTCTTCTCCTCATTGCCTTTTTGAGCCTCTTTTGCCATTTGAGTCAGTCTACTTTTTAAGGTGTTATTTTCTTCAGTCAGGTTGCTGACTCTCACTTCATAATTTTCTTGTATCATTCTCATTTATCTTCCCAATTTTTCCTCCAGTTCTTTTCTTGGTTTTCAAAATCCTTCTTAACGTCCTCTATGGCCTGTAATCAGCTCGTAATTTTCTTTGAAGCTTTTGGTGCAGGAGTTCTGACTTCACTGTCTTCCTCCTGTTTCATGTAAATAGGAGTGTAAAATTGGGTTGCTCTGTTTGCTTTGTTTCCTTTGCCTGCTCATGTTGCCACTCAATTACTTGACTTTTGGGCTTTTTGCCACAGTAGGACTCTGCCACCAGACAGGGTGGCTTCATTCCAAACGCTGGGGTTTTCTCAGCTGCTGAAGGTATTAGTTGGGTGCCCTCTAGGAAGCCTCCACATGCTCTGGCAAGCTGGTTGCACACCCCAGAACCTCCACCCTAGACCACGATCCAGATCTAAGCAGGTTAAAGCAAGTGCAATTACCCCTCAGACTGGTCACTTGGTCCCCCTACAATCTACAGGCCATGGGCTAAAGCTGCTATGCAGCAGTTGCCATAGCAGCTTCTCATGGGGGCAAAGGCCGACCACACTCCCAAACTACCAGATCCCAAAGTCCACACTGCACTGACCTCTCACTTTGTCCTTTGCATCTATGGGTTGATAATTCTGGAAACTGCCACAGGTGCTGGTGATCTGAAATCCTTCCAGCCGGTGGCTAGTCAGGCACATCCTGAGACTAAAACCTACAGCTCTATTGCGGCTGGGGACTACCAGAGCACTGTGCTGGCTGCTTCCTGCCAGCCACTGAGCTGTCCTCAGCAGGAGGTTAGCTTCCCTGTGTCATTTTGTGGGTTCTGTAGCTCCCAAGTTTGTCATCTTGCCTCCACCCCTTCCCCCCTACTGACTTTCTAAGCTGTTTTTTACTTCTGTGGGTTGAGAAGTCTGGAAACAGACACAGCTTCCAGTGATTCAGGCCCCTGAGGCCTGCTCAGGATTTGCTGGAGCTTTGTCTTTGCTTGTGCAGCCTGAGTTGAACTGTAATCTTCTCTCAGCCTGATGCAACAGACCTTTCCAGTTGTCTTGGGTTGGAGATTTGTTTCACTTTGTCTTTCTGTGGGTTCTCCTGCTCTAGAATTTGTTTTAGAGTCATTTTTAACAGGTATTTGAAGGGGTCTAGGGGAGAATTCTGGCGAGTCCCTGCTTTCACTCTGCCATTTTGGTTCTGGCCCACCCCTCTCACTCTCTTCTTAATTCTCTCTACAATCTGGCTTCCAACCTCATCATTCAACTGAAACTTTTTTCTCCCAACTTAGCAATGATTTCTTAATTGCCAAATCAAATGACTTTTTCTCAAACCTCATCCTTCTTGACTTCTCTGTAGCCTTTGGCACTGTCAATCACCATTTTCTTGATTTCTTCTCTCTAGTTTTCAACACTATTGTATCCTGGGGAAGCTAGGTGGTGCAGTGAATATAGAGCACCGGCCCTGGAGTCAGAAGGACCTGAGTTCAAATTTGGCCTCAGACACTTGACACACTTACTACTTGTGTGACTTTGAGCAAGTCACTTAACTCCAATTGCCTTGCCTTCCTCCCTCCAAAAAAAAATTTACTACTGTATCCTACCTCCTACCCACAGACCAGTACTCAGTCCCTTTTCCTGGATCTGTTCATTGAAGCCATGATGGCTAAAGATGATTCCCCAAAGCTCTCTCCTGGGCCCTCTTCTACTCTCACACTTTACTATTTTACTTGTTGATCTCATCAGCATCAGCTTCATGGTTTCATTTGTCTTCTCTATGCTGATGATTCTCAGATCTACTTATCCAGTCCTAATATCTTTCTCCTAACTTCCAGTCTCACTTCTCCAAGTACTTTTTGGATATCTCAAACTGGATGACCCATTTAAGACACCTTAAAGTCGACATGTCCAAAACTCAGCGCGTTATCTTCCCATTCCCAAATCCCACCCCCTCCCCAATTCAGAATTCTCCATTACCAGTGAGGGCAAGATCATCCTTGCAGTCATCCTGTCTCACAACTGTGTCATTCTTGATTCCTCACTCTATCATCCTGCAACAGACACTCTATAGCCAAGTCTTGTCTTGATGATTTTAACATAGTAACATCTCTTGTATACACATGCTTCTCTCCTCTGACTCGGTACCACTCTGGTTCAGACCTTCATCACTTTATACCTAGATTTTTGCAACAGCATGCTGGTTAATCTCCCTGATTCAAGTCTCTCCCCAATTTATTCCATCCTCCACTCAGCTGCCAAATGGACCTTCCTAAAGAAGAGATCTAACCATGACAACTTCCATACACATATACTCCACACACACACTAAATAAACTCCAAAGGCTCCCTATTACTTCTATGATCAAACATAAAAACCTCTGTTTTGCATTCAAAGCCCTTCACTGTGTAGCCCTGTCCCATTTTTCCTGTCTTCTTAAATCTTACTTCCCTCAATATACTCAATGTACAATCCACTGACACTGTCTCCTTCCTTTTCCTCACACCTTGACTCTTAACATTTTCAGTGACTATACCCACTACCTGGAATTCTCTCCTTCCTCATCACCATATCCTGGATACCCTGGCTTCCCTTCGAGTCTTAGCTAAAAAATTACTTTCTACAAGAAACCTTTTGTGACCCTCATTCGTGCTAGTGCCTTCTCCCTATTAGATATCTCCAACTTATCTTGCACATATCTTGTTTTTAAATAGTTGTTTTCATCAGATCTCCCTCAATAGACTGTGTTCTATGAGTTCCTTGAAGCAGGGAAGATTTTTTGTTTTTCTTTGTATCCCTAGCATTTAGCAGAGTGCCTGGCATGTAATAAATAGTTAATATTTATTGACTATTCTTTGATCCAATTCCACTGCTGAGTATATCCCCCAAGGAAGTCATTGACGAAAAGAAAGGACTCAAATAAACTAAAATATTTGCAGTAAAATTTTTTGAATTGAATACCCATTCCTTAGAGAGTGGCCAAGTAAACTATGGCATATGAATATAATGGAATTTTACTACGCTCAAAGAAATGAATATATAGAAGCATGGATAGAAAATGAGCAGAATGACTAAAACAACATACATAATATCAACAACAATGAAAACAGAAAGAACAACAATAATACAATAATAAAAATGGAATAAGTCCCCCCCCCCCCGCAAAAAAAGAGGAAAATACATCAAAGGAATGGAACACTTCTTACAATATCAAACTCTGAATGTGTTAACTAGCTTCATTGAACTTCTTTCTTCTTCTTTTTATTTTTTTTGCTTTTTGAAGAGGGGAAGGCAGGGCAATTGGGGTTAAGTGATTTGCCCAAGGTCACACAGCTAGTAAATGTTAAGTGTCTAAGGCCGGATTTGAACTCAAATCAAAAAAAAGTCCTCCTGACTCCAGGGCCAGTGTTCTATTCACTAAGCCACCTAGCCATCCCTCTTTGTTGACTTTATAAGGAGATGATTCTGCAGATGTAATCATGTTAATCCAACCACTTGGGGTACTATAGAAAGTATTCAACTTTATAGCTGGAGAAATAGAATCACAAATAATATTAAATTGCTTGCTCATTGATAAACAATGATGAAGTTCTGAAGTCAATTGGAATCTCAGTGTTCCTATTCTCATTTTCCTTCCCCTTGAACATATAAAAAGGGAAGAAGCTAAATAAAGACCAGGGCATACTACTTTTAGCTTTGCCAATAACCTTCTCAGTGAATCAACTATTTAAGCATCTTTGAAATTTTCCAGATGAAATGGAATTGTTCTTAACATTACTCCACTGGATCTGGAGACATTTCATGCAAAAATGGTAGCCAGTAATTTTGTAAATTCCAAACTGTACTTTTTGACATAAAATCTTCAGTGGCTTTCCATTTTGTGGTTATAGAGTGAAATTCAAATGTTACAAACCAAGGCCAGGGATTCAAGGCTTTCCAAAATCCAGTGCCACCTTAGTTAGTTTTCCAGCTTTCAACTATCTTATACAACAACTTATAAATATGCCCTTTACTTTTCTTCCTTCATACTTTTTGTCATGCTGTTGCTTCTTCTTAGAATATTCTCTATTCCTTTCCTTAGTTCCTGAGCTTAAAGCTTAAATCAAATTCTACTGCCTAGAAGAATCCTTCCTAAATTTCCTGTATTAACAATTTTCCCCCTCAGATCTCATAGCACATAACGTTTTGTACCTAATGCATTTGTGTCTTCTACATTATAATTGTGTGAATATGACACCTCTACTAATTCCTCTAATACACTTGTAGTTCCATGAGGCCAAGAACTATCTTATCTGAATTTTTTATCTCACCTCAGCACCTAGCACAGAGCTTTACTTATAATAAAGGTATTTTTAAAATATTTGTTGAACTCAGTTGAACTATGAAAAATCATGTGTGAAAAAATATGGAGGAAAGGAGCTTGCATTGGATAACAATAAAAATTGCAAAAATATTGGGAAGTTCAAAATTTACTAAAATTTTAACATTCATTAGATAACTAATTATAAATATACTATATATCACAATTATATTTTTCTTTTCTTTCTTTTTTTTTTAAAAGCAATTGGGGTTAAGTAACTTGCTCAAAGTTACACAGCCAGTTATTTTTTGTGTGTGGGTGCCAAGTATCTGAGGCCAAAACCAATCCCGGGTCTCCCAATGCCAGGGCCAGTGCTCTTACCCACTACGCCACCTGGCCACCCCACAATTATATTTTTCTTAAGGTATTAGTACACCTATGTTTAATTTCTCCTACATCTTAAACATCTGCTGTTACCAGTGATCAAGATGCTTATATTTTGTAATGAGATTCAATTATAAGACCAAGTTATCACACCAAAGTAATAATTCTGTGAAAATAACACTACTTTTGGTCTTTTATGATCTAATTTCTAAGGGATATAAAATAATCAGTCATATTATTCCTTCAGTTTAAAAATTTTAGTCCACATTAGCAAGTTTAAGACATTAGCAGGAAAAAAATAGATATATAAAGTAGTACAGCTGTCCCAGGTAGACAAACTTTTAAGCAAATAACTCAATATGAAAAGGTAATTTCAGATATATTTACCAGTATGGTGTGGCTAATGTTTTCTAAAAATTTTTTAAATTTACAGAAATCTATTTCCTCTCTCATTTCACTCCCTCCAAAAAGATAAACAAATCCTCTTGAAATAAATGTGCATGGCAAAGCAAAAAAAAAAACTCTCATATTGGTCATCCAGCACTGTGAGTTCATCATTTCTCTATACAGCTTTGATAATACTTATTTTCCTGAGGACATTCAAAAAGGCCACTGAGAAACCATATCAAGTTCATAACCACAATTCCTAGTTGTAGGGTAAAAAACAGATTACTCCTAATAATAACAGCTAACATTCATGCAGTGCTTATTATGTACCACATACTCTGTTAAACCCTTTAAAATTATCTCATTTGCTCTTCACAACAATCTTGGGAGGTAGATGCTAATATTATCCTCATTTTACAGATAAGGAAACTGAGGTAAAGAGAATGTGAGTTGTCCAGGGTAACACAATTAGTAAATATTTGAGGCTGAATTTGAACTCAGGTCTTCCTGACTCCAGGTCTGGTGTTCTATTCACTAATGCCACCTAACTGTCCCATAAGAGATTTGTCAGCAATACCTCCCTGACAAAATACATTTGCCTACTTATATCTACTATGTGTCTTTTAATTGCCCTTAGGGTAATTTGAAATTTTGAGTCTTATGTGATTTTTTAATTTTAGCCACATAGCATCACTAGGGCAGGGCTTTAATGGCAGGAAATATTTGGAATCAATGAAAGTGCTATGCAATTTCTCAAATGCTATCTAGTATTTTCTCCTTATTGCTATTAAATGTTGAAGGTAGTCCACTGTCTATCTGTTGTACATGTTCAAGACATACGTTATCAATGGATCAATAATGGGCCATTCATTCATTTGAATTCCATGATCTGGAAAATATACCTTTCTTATCAACCTGGAATTTCCTATATGGATTTCTAAGCTAATAACTTGATTGGCCATGGATAGTAATAAAGACAGACAAGTGGGTATAAATAGGTTAATTACCAAAGATTGCCAATACAATCCAAGTGGTATAATAGGCATCATAAAGATACCTGGAAAGGACAGCAAGCCAACCATATAGCAATAATAAGAAATAATAGATGCAAAGCCTGAGTGTTACACTGGTACCCTTGAGGAAAGCCTCACCAGTTTTGGGTAGACTGATCTTCTCTGAAAGATTTTTACTTTAACTGCCTTGGGCAATGACAGATTAAGTGACTTGCCTGTGGTCACATAGCTAATTTGTCCCAAAAGCAACATCAAATCCAAGTGTCCCTTACTCCAAAATTGACTCTTTATCTACTATAACACACAGTCCCTTGAATATGTTATATCATTCATTCATTTACACAAATCAAACCAATATATCAGGTATAAAGAATCACTCCCTAACTGGAAACTTAGGGAGAAATGGTTTCTATAAGGACTCACTGTGGTGAGTCAAAATTTTATGGGATCTAGAAGATGAAACTAATTAGTTTTGACTAACCACAAAAGGAGAAAAGTTTCCTCAAGGTGACAGAGCACCTGAAATTGATTGTTTAAAAATAATTTCCAGGGCAGCTAGGTGGTGCAGCGAGTAACAGCACCAGCCCCAGAGTTGGGAGGACCTGGGATCCGTCCCGGCCTCAGATACTTAACACCCACACAAAAAAGAACTGGCCATGTAACCTTGGGCAAGTTACTTAACCCCAATTACTTTAAAAATAAAAAATAAATAAATAATAAAAAAATTAATTTCCAACTAAGAAATGACCAAGAAAGTAATAATCTGGTTTTGGTCTTCAGACTAAATTTTTAAGCAAACCAGAGTGTAAGCTCTATTGCCTCTGAAAAAGTGCAATTAGTATATAAATATGGTAATTATATTTTACTTTACCTTCATCATAGAATTTTCATGGAATGTACTATGTTCTGCAATTATTTAATATTACTACCAAGGAAGAGTAACATCTTAGAGCTGTTTGTTTATAATTCTCACAAAAACAAAAGGAATATTATAGTATGCGATATATTATCTATTACATGTTTGATGGATAGATTCTCCATGAAACACATGAGAGGTCATGAACAAGAATTTCACAATATACACAGACATGGAAAGTCACAATCTGCATTGATAAAAGGAGTACCAACAATGATGAAATCATGGACCCAAAGAATTTAAATAAATTACATTATACAAAAATCTTAATCATTTAAATTAACCATATCTGAAAAATAAAAATGAACAACTATATGAATGACTGAACAGCTGGGAATATATCAGAGGTCAGTAAAAGAGTACTTCATTTGGAGAATGCAATGTGAAAAAAAGTCCCTGGTTTAAATCCCAACTCTGCCACTCACTAGTTGTGTAACACTGGTCAAATCACTTTACCTTTCTGGGTCTCAATTTTCTCATCTGTAAAATGAGAAGGCTGGACTAGATGACCACTAAGTTCCCTTCCACCTATGTGATACTAAGTGAGTCATTAATAATGAATAGGACTAAAGATGTGACATACAATCTTAGCCACCAGAGACCAGGAAGGGAAAAAGAAAAAAGAAATAAAAGTCTTCAATTAGAATACTCAAAATTTACAATAAATAATAGCTTAGAGCAGCATAGTACTTTAGGGTTCTAAAATGCTTTATATACAATACCTTTCATGAACCTCACAATTCTGTATGACAGGAATACAATTATCATCATAGTCATTTTAAAGCACCAGAGGCTCCAGGAAGTTAAGTGACATGACCAAAGTGATATGGCTAATAAAAAGCAGAGCCTTGGACAAGAACTCAGATCTTTTGACTCAAAGTGTACTATTTTTTTATACCATCTTTGCATTTGAGTTTAAGGTTTCTCTCTCTCTCTCTCTTTTTTAATCTATCTTATTACCGTTGCCCAAAACTGAACTTAATTAAACTTATTAAAATAAGTGTACAAAGCTCTATTTAGGAAGCTGACTGAAATTTTGAGTATATACATAAAGGAAGGCTGGTCAATAGGGACAGATAACTGTATTCACACCAAGCTTAATCTACTATACAAACAGGATGACAGTATAACATTTTGTAAGGCCAAGAAAAGAACAGGAAGCACAGAACTGGTCTAACTCAAGGGTCTGGACTTTTTATCTGTTCCTATCATAGATATAAAGTATCTGTACATTATTTTGAACCTCATCTTGCTGTTATACAGTTAGTTTTCCACACAAAAGTAACTTGGACTGAGACTAACTCAGCAATTACTGCTGTCTGCATGGGTGCTCTGACAAACACAAAATTCCTACTTTTAATTTATTAACAAAGAATTCATTGTAATCATTTCTTAATCTCAAGTCAGGCTTTTTAGCATCCTAGTTCTAATAAGGCCAGTCATATGCATATGTCATGATGCTTATTACCATCTTTTTACAAACATTTCTTATGTCCTCAAATATTTGCAGACAACAACTAGCCATATTATGTTTTCTCCTATAATTTGAACCTGTTTTGTCATATTCCTTACCTATTATTTTCACATTGGCAAATATCTCTAGTTTTAATGTTACCCAGTGCTGGAATCCCATTATTTCATTACATACTTTTATCACTTAGAAAGAAATGGTTAGGGCAGCTAGGTGGCACAGTGAATAGAGCATGGGCCCTGGAGTCAGGAGGACATGAGTTCAAATACGGCCTCAGATACTTAACACTTACTACTTGTGTGACCTTGGGCAAGTCATTTAATCCCAACTGCCCTACCTTCTCCCCTCCAAAAAGATAAAAAAGAAGAAGAATAAAGAAAGAAAACATTCATTACCGATTTCCTTTCCTGCTTTAATTCCTGCACGTATCGAGTTAATTCCACAGTAATCTGTGAGGTCATATTCTCTGAAATAACTTCATGTTGCCCTGCATAATCATTCATTTCATTCAAAGTGGAAATGAAAGCTTTACATGATGTATACCTGTGAAGTACAACAGAAACAGAAATTTGTATTACTGCATTTACTTCTACAAAGCCACAGATCTCTCCCATCATTCAATATTACTTGCCACAGGGAATATTAATTAAAACAAGTTAATTTGCAAGAGCTTCCCAAAAGGGATTCAGACAAATCATTAAACATTTTCACCAAAATGACTGATAATTTAATTACAGGTTAAAAAAAATTGCCTTAGAAGTTATAGTGACTTAAGTCAGTTAATTGATGATTTTGTCATAGTTAAAATAATTTTGTCACTGCTTATCTAACTCGAGTAAAGTAACTTCTGGGGTAGGAATTAACGACATTTTATAAGTCTCCATAAATAATGTTTCTGCCAAATACCACATGACTGATAGGGACATTTTCCAGATGATGAGCATAATATATTATATTAATAACACCATGATTACAAATCTGAATAATGTTATAATTTTATAAATAATATATATATATAAATTAAATAACATAATAATGCCATGTTCTTCACTTCATACAGAAGTTTATTCCTAGTTGTATTAATACATACAACCTGGAAAATATAAATAGAATAAATGCCTTTTATCTTCTTTGGAGGCTTTAACAGTATCCAAAATAATTTGTTAAATGACCAACTGAAAAAAAAATTTCCCATTTTGCTGTTTATTTTTTTCTGGCAGTAGGTTTACAATGTAAACAATGTTTACAATGTACAAAGGTTTACAATGTAAACAGTTATATTTTCTCTTTCAATCCTTTAAATGAAGTAAAACTAAACCTATCTTGCAGGTGCCCTTTTCCTCTACCTCCCAAAGGATAATCATCATCAATATTATGTAGACAAACCGATAATACAAACATACTTGTATTCTTCCTCTTCCTTTGAATTCCTTTTGGGTTGATATTTCTTTGAAAGATTCCTAAAATTAAAAAAAATGTATTTAGCCTAGGGAGACCAAATTCTTGTCATAATACTAACTACTCAGAGAATGAAACAGACTTTGGCTTTTCCTATTTGAAGGTGAACTGAGCAACTGAACTGGCATATTTACTGTACATAATGTCTTAGATTAGTCACTGCACACATATAAAAATTTTTTTAAAGATGTGTCTCAGGACCTAAAAGACTAAGAAGGTGGGAAAATATATGCACAGAAATGAAGTAAAGAAAAGCAAAATCATCTAGCTATGGATTTAACTTTCATTTATTATAAAGAAATGTAAATAGTTCATTTTCTCCCTTAACAAATATGCTAAAGATTCAAGGCATTACTCAGTATTTTCTAAATCTAAGAAATTCAGCACTCCATCATGACTGATGGGGAGAACAAGTCTTTCTTGTGACTGAATACCTATGAACAATGGATTGTTTACTTGAATTCACCTCAATCCAACTCCACTGATGTCCACTTTAAAGTTACACACCCCTTCTTCTGTGCTCTCTGGAATTCCAATTCCATAAGTAACAAACTAGCTTCCAACTTGAATCTCTTCTTTTCTCACTCCCTTCATCTTCTTGAACAGATTGAGAGCTGACTCTCTTCTGATGGAACATATTCTCTGGCACTGGAAATGTGTTCTTTCCAGCAATGATTCCTCTTTCTCTCATATTACTACCCCCAACTCACTGGTTATGGTGGAGGAATTGGAATACTTCTTATTCCCTGTTGGGATTTCCAGGCTCTATTATCACCATTTGCTCAGTTACCTCTCCTACTCTAAGGTTCGTTCAATCCATATTTATCACTCAAACAAAATTCTGGGAGTTTTTATCTATCAACCTCCCAAACATCCTCCTTTGTTCCTCAGCGACTTCAGTGCCCAGTTCACAATCTTTCTTTCCTTCTCAACTCCAGACTTCATACTAGGGGACTTCAATTTACATACTGATACTTCCTCAAACAGGCAAGCCTCCTAATTCCTCAAATTACTTACTTCACATGATCTATTCCACCCCACCACAGCTACACACAAGCTATCTTGCCACCATTCCCAAGTGTTCTACTTCCACGCTCGTGAAATCTGAAATTCCTCTACCTAATCATAATTTGTTGTTATTCTACCTCTCCCTCTGCCTTGAACTCTAAACCCTGTACTTCATCATCTCCTCAACCTCTCAGTTCTTTCCCAGTCCATCAACCCTACACTGGTTACACTATCCTCACTTCCCCATCTTGACTCCTTGCTAAATCAGTTCAACTCTGTTCTGTCATCTTCCCTTGAGTCCCTTTATGTTCTTCTCACATTACTAATCTGGCCCTGCCAAGTCTTACCCTTGGATTATTCCCACCATCCCCTGTGGACTTTGTTCCTACCCACAAAGGAATTGAATGAAGCTGGGAAAAATCCCAAAACTGTGCTGACTGGATTCACTACAAATTTATGTCACATAATCACAAACAGGACCCTCACTATGGCAAGGAAATGCTTTTATATTCCCCTAAGTAATTCACTATCCCCCTCACCATAGCAGCTCTTCCAAGCTTTTCACCCTTCCTCAAACCTTTCATTGCTCTCAAATCCCCTATCGTCTCAGCTGATAACCTTAGCTAATATTTTACTGAAAAAACTAAGACCATTTGTTGAGCTTCTTCTCCTTTCCTCATCTCACATCACCCTGATGTCTTCTGCCACTATCTCTTCCTTCATCCTTATTCTCATATGAAGAGATGGTTCTTTTCTTTGCCGAGGCAAATGCCACTACATGCACAAGTAATCCTATTTCATCTAATCTTCTTCAGAAGTTTGCCACCTGCATCATCCCTGCTCTCTCATTAACTTTCAGTCTCTCACTGTCTACTGGCTAGTTCTCTATTGCCTACAAACATATCCATGTCTACACCACTCAGTAAAAGATGTAAAGTCTCCATCCTTGCTAACTATCATACTCTCTCTCCTCTCATTTGTGGCTAACCTCCTTGAGAAGTCTATCTACAACTGGTGTTTCCACTTCATTTCCTTTTACTGTTTTCTTCACTCTCTGCTCTTTGGTTTTTGATCTCGTCATTCAACTAAACTTCTCTCTCCAAAATTACTAATGATCTCTTAGTTTCCAAAACTAAGGCTTTTTATCAATCTTTAGCCTTCTTTCAATTTCTGACAATGTTGACCACCACTTTTTTACCTAGTAAATTCTTGTCTCTAGGTTTCTTTGACACTCCTCCTTCCTGGTTTTCCCCCTATGTGTTTGGCTGCTCTTTCTCAGGCTGAGAGGCAAATAAGTGGCAGAGCAGATAGAGTGCTGGGTCTGGAGTTGGGAAGACCTGAATTTAAATCTAGCTTGAGGAGACTTCTATGAGCCAAGATGGCAGAGTAAGCAGTAAATCACTGTAACTCTGCCATATTCACCCCCAAACAACCAAAAATAATGCCCCCAAACAAATACTGCAACAGCAGAACCAGCAAAAAGACAGGGTTAAACAATCTTCAAGCCCAAGAAACTTGAAAGATCAGCAGGAAAAGTCTGTCTCACTCAGGTAAAAGGGGAGTACAGAACAGGATAGAAAGCATCCCAGTAAACAGCCCCTCAGCAAACCAGTGGGAGCTCCTGAACTCCAGTGTGGTGGAGCAGGCAAATGCTAACACCAGTACTCCACCATGTGCCTCAAGCATGCCCATGGGAATGGGCAGATTCCACCTCTAAGAACTTAGTGCTTCAGCATAGCCCTGGGCAAACAAGCAACCTCCAGCAATCAGACTGCCCCATGTGTCACTGTAGCTGTAGGGAAATGCAAAAATACCCCCACTGGACTCAGCACAGGTCAGACACCAGCCATAGGACCCTGGCTCAGCACTACAAAAGCTGCCAGACACCTACAGCCTCCAGCAGTGCGAGCCAACCCCAACTTCACCCTTTTAGTGCAGCACCAGAAAAGTGGATCCCCTATGGGCCTCAGGACAATATCGATATAGCACCAGGCAAAGAGTCAGGGCCTGCAGCCCCTGGCATAAGAAGCCTGAGGTAGTGCCCCTTCTGCCCCAGGAACAGAACTCATATTTAAAAGAAAAAAAGGCCAAAAAAGCTGAGTAAAAAACAACAACAAAAAAGAATCTTACCATTAAAAGTCCTTATGGTGACAGGGAATATCAAGATACAAACTCAGAAGAGGATAACAATGTTCAAACACCTATGGGTGGGGAAGCTAGTGGTGCAGTGAACAGAGCACCAGCCCTGAAGTCAGGAGGATCTGAGTTCAAATCCGGCCTCAGACACTTAACACTTACTAGGTGTGTGACCTTGGGCAAGTCTTACTTAACCTCAATTACCATGCCTTCCCCCCTCCAAAAATAAAAAAATAAATTAAACAGAGCTTGCCCTCAAGGAACTTACATTATAACAGAGAAACAATATGTATGTTTAATTAGATATAATATAATAAAGATGAAACTTTAAAAAAAACAAAAAAAACACCTATCGGCAAAGAACCAAAGAAAAACAGGAAGTAGTCTCAAGTCTAAAAAGAACTCACAGAAGTAGGGGCGGCCAGGTAGCACAGCGCGTAAGAGCACTGGCTCCAGTGTCAGAACGACCTGGAGATCGAATCCCGGGCTCAGACACTTAGCACCCACCCAGAAACACCTGGCGGTGTAACCTTAAGCAAGTTACTTAACCCCAATTGCTTTAAAAAAAAAAAAAAAAGAACTCACAGAAGTGATCAAAAAGGAGTTTAAAAATCATATAAGAGAGGTAGAAGAAAAAGTGGGAAAAGAAATAAGAATGATGCAAGATAATTATGAAAAAGGAGTCAACAGCTTAAAAAAGTGTAATTGACTAAATGGAAAAGGAGATACAAAAGTCAACCAAAGAAAACAACTCCTTATAAAGTACAACTGACCAAATGGAAAAGGAAGTACAAAAGCTAACTGAAGAAAATGACTCCTTAAAAGTTAGAATTAGGCAAGTAGAAACTAATGACTATGAGACATCAAGAATCAATCAAACAAATTCAAAAGAATGAAAAAAATATTTGAAAATGCAAAATACCTCATAGGAAAAATAACTGACTTGGAAAATAGATCCAGGAGAGACAATGTCAGAATCACTGGACTACCTAAAAGCCATAATCAAAAGGACCTGGACAGCATCTTTCAAGAAATTATCAAGGAAAACCATCCTGATATCCTGGAACCAGAGGGCAAAATAGGCACTGAAAGAATCCACCAATCAAAGAGATCCCCAAATAAAAATTCCAAAGAACATTACAGCCAAATATCAGAACTATCAGGTCAAGGAAAAAATGCTGCAAGTGGCCAGAAAGAAACAATTCAAATACTGGGGAGCTCTAATCAGGTTTACATAAGACTTAACAGCTGCAACATTAAAGATTGGAGGTCATGGAACAAGATACTCCAAAAGGCAAAGGAGCAAGGACTACAATCAAGAATCACCTACTCAGCAAAATTAAGCAGAATACTTCAAAGGAAAAAATAGTCATTCCATGAAATAGAAGGATTTCAAGCTTTCATAAGAAGACCAGAATTGAACAAAAAATTTTATTTCCAATATCAAGACCTAAGAGAAGCCTATAAAGGGGAAAGAAAACATATGGGATTCAATGAAGCTGAACTATTTACATCCCTACATGGGAAGATGATAACTCGTAATTCTTAAAAATTATTCCACAAATAGTACAGTTACAAGGAATATACATAGATCCTGGTAAGGGTATAAGGTGATTTGAGGGAATGGCATAAAAAAATAATTAGGGCATGAGGAAGAGGAGTACACTGGGTGCAGAAAGAAGGGAAAGGTAGAATGGGGTAAATTATTTCACATGAAAAATTGCGAAAAACCTATTACAGTGGAGGGAAAGATGGGAGGATGAGTGAAGGGTATCACTTAAACCTTACTCTCATCAGCATTGGCTCAATCAGTTAAATATAGAAATCTATCTTACCTGACAATAATGGGGGGGGAGGGGGCAGCTTGGTGGCTCAGTGAATAGAGCACTGGCCCTGGAGTCAAGAGGACCTGAGTTCAAATATGGCTTCAGACACTTAACACTTACTAGCCGTGTGACCTTGGGCAAATCACTTAACCTCAATTACCCTGCCTTCTCCCCTCCAAAAAAAAAAAAGAATGTAAAAGAGGAGTAATTTAAATAAAAAGGCAAAGGGTGGGGGAGAGGAGTGGGGAGAAAGACTGATAGAAAAGAGAGCAGACTGGGAGAGGTGGTTAGACAGAAACAAAACAATGTCAAGATGGGAAAGAGAAAAAGGAGAAAGAGGAAAAACAGAAGGGAAAATAGGATGAAGGGAAAATACATAGTTTAATAATCATAACTGTGAATATGAAGGGAATGAACTCTCCCATAAAACAAAAGTGGATAGCAGAAGAGATAAAAAACCAGAATCCTATAATGTGGTATTTAGAAGAAACACACTTGAAGCAGAGAGACACACACAGAATAAAGGTAAGAGGCTGGAGGAGAATTTGTTATGCTTCAGTTGAAATTTTTTTTAAAAAGCAGGGATAGCAAACCTGATCTCAGCAAAAATAGACATGATTTAGACATGAAGGGTGACACCATAAGCAAATTATAAGAACAGAATAGTCTACCTGTCAGATCTATAAAGAAGGGAAGAATTCATGGCCAAATAAGAGATAGAGAGTATTATGAAATATAAAATAGATAAAATTTTGATTATATAAAATTAAAAAGATTTTGCACAAAACCAATGCAACTAAGATTAGAAGGAAAGCAGAAAACTAAGAAATAATCTTTACAGCTATTGTCTCTGATAAAGGTCTTAATTCTCAAAAATATGGAGAACTGAGTCAAATTTATAAGAATACAACTCATTCACCAATTGGTAAATAGTCAAATGATATGAACAAGCAGTTTTCAGTCAACAAAACCAAAATTATCTATATGCATATGAAGAAGTGCTCTAAATCACTTTTCATCAGAGAAAATGCTAATTAAAACAACTCTGAGGTACCACTTCACACCTATCAGATCAGACAATATGACAAAAAAAAATCATAAATGTTGGGGAGGATGTTAAGAAATTTGGGACACCAATGCTTGATGGAGTTGTGAACTGATTTCAACCATTCTGGAGAGCAATTTGGAACTATGCCAAAGGGTAACTAAAGTGTGCATACCCTTTGATTCAGCAATACCACTACTAGGTCTGTAATGCAAAGAGATCATAAAAAGGGGGGAAAGGGACTTACATGTGCAAAAATATTTATAGCAGCCCTTTTCAGGGTACCAAAACACTGCTAGTTGAGGGGATGCCTATCATTTGGGAAATGGCTCAACAAGCCATGGTATATGAATGTAATAGAATACTATAGTGCAATAAGAAATGATAAACAGGTAGATTTCAGAAAAACCTGTAAAAACTTGATGAACTGATACAAAGTGAAATGAGCAGAACCAGAAAAAAAGTGTATCAGTATATCAGCAATACTGTGTGACAATCAACTATGAATGACTCAGCTCTTCTCAGCAACACAATGATACAAGACAAGTACAAAGAACTGATGAAGGAAAATGCTATCCACATCCAGATAAAGAACTGATGGACTCTGAATGCAGACTGAAGTATAATTTTTTCACTTATATTATTCTTTTTCATATTTTTTCTTTCGATCTGTTGCTTCTTTCACATTTCATATGGAAATGTTTTACATGATAGCACATATATAACCTACATCAAATTGCCTACCATTTTAGGAAGAGCGGGGGGAGAGAGAAAAATTTGGAACTCATAATCTTGTAAAAATGAATGCTAAAAATTGTCAAAAGGTAATTGTGGAAAAAAATAAAATACTATTTAAAAAAGGAAAAAAATCTGGCCTCATTATGTGACTCTGAGCAAGTCACATAAACTCTGCCTGCCTCAGTTTCCTCAACTATAAATTAAGGATAATAATAGCATATACCTCCTAGGGTTGTTATGAAAATAAAATGAGAAAATTTGTAAGGTGCTTAAGCACAGTGCACATAGTGGATAACTTCTTTTCTTCCCTCCCTTCTTCCTTTCTTTTCTGAATCTTCATCTAGGGCATGAGTCTCCTGCAAGTCTCAGGCATGGGTCTTCTTGTCTTCTCCATCTATACTATTAATTGTGATCTGATCAGATCCCATGTATACAATAATCATCTCTTTGCACATAATTCTCAGGTCTATTTGTTTAGGTCTAATCTCTCTCCTGACTTCTGATCTCAAATCTCCAACTGCCTATTAGACAATTTAAATGGGATGTCTCATAGGCATTTCAAATTCAGCGTATGAAATTGAACCCATCTTTTTCCCAAAACTCTTTCTACTTTCCCACTTTTCTATTACTGTTGAAGATACCATCATTCTTCCAGACATGCTAGCTAAAATCTAGGTCACAATTTCAATTCCTCACTCTTTCTGATATCTAATAAATCACCAAGTCTAGTCATTTCTACTTTTCTAACATCTCATATATGCTCCTTCTCTCTAATACTGCCACTCTCCTCAATACCTCACTCTCTTGCAAAATCTTGCTAGTTGATTTCCCTGTCTCAAATCTCTCTCATTTTAGTCCATCCTCCATTCAGCTATGTTCTTCTTAAAAGCACAGGTCTGACCATGTCATCTATCCCCAATCTTCACTCAATAAACTCCAGTGACTCTCTGTTACCATCAAGATCAAATATTAAATTCTATGTTTGGCTTTTAAAGGTTTTCATAATCCTGCCCCTTCCTACCTTTTCAAAAGTCTTCTTACATTTTATTAATTCCTATAATTTTATGATCCAGTGACATTGGTGTCTTTGCTGTTCCTCACACACTGAAACATTCTCCAGACTGGACATTTTTACTGGCTATTTCCCCTTTCTTGGAACTTTCCCTCTTCACCTTTGCCTCCTGGATTCCCTGGTTTTCAAGGCTTAGCTAAAATTCTACCTTTTGCAAGAAGTATTTCCGAGTACTCCTTAATCTTAGTACTTTCTAACCAGAATTACCTTCACTTTGTCATGTATATATCTTTTTTTTTTTTTTTGCTTTTTGGCAGGCAATTGAGGTTAAGTGACTTGCCCAAGGTTACATGGCTAGTTGTGTGTGTGTGTGTGTGTGTGTGTGTGTATGTGAAGTGTCTGAGGCCAGATTTGAACTTAGGTCCTCCTGACTTGAGGGTTGGTGCTCTATTCACTGTGCCAGCTGGCCGCCCCAATGTATATATCTTGTTTATACAGTTGTCTTCTTGTTTACTTATCCATTAGTCTATAAGCTCCTTGAAACTAAATTGTTTTTTATATTTCCAGTACTTAATGTAGTGCCTGATACACAGTAGGAACTAATAACGTTTATTGACTTGTTGACTTAAATTGAATATTAATTATGACTTCAAGTTGAAAGATTATAATGTGGAAGAAAGTCTATATTTGTTCTGTTTAGTTCCAAAGGGAAGACCCAGGAACAATGAGTGGAAGGTGAATAGAAGTAAATTTGGTTGGATATGATAACTTCCTAATACAGAGGTTCAAAAACTGAAAGGGTTGCCCCAGCAAGGAGCAGGTTATTTTTCACTGGAAATTTTAAAGCACAGATCTGATGACTACCTTCTATTCACCACTCTTCAATTCCCAAACAAAGCAAAATACCTTCATTAATAGTAAGCAAAATTTTTAAATTGCCCCTCCTCTCCAATTCTAATGAATAAATTAAATTGGTAACATTAACAAATGTTCTCAGTATATTTCTTATAAATACTAATGAATAACTTGTATCCTAAAAAGAAATGGTTCAAAATAAAAACTACTCAAAGATTTCTCAAAAAAAAGTCATTAGTATTCCTATTCCCCTTTTTCTAAACATACTTCATAAATCCTGAGAGTAGGAAATGGTTAGAAAAAGAATGTATTAATACTTGTATTTTTTTAATACAGATTATTAAATGAAGACATGGTTGTAAAATGAAGGCCTATGTCATATTAGAGATACCATAAAGAACACTTGACTCCTTACATGAATGAAATCACAACTCTAGACCCCACCAAATATCCTATGACAAAATAAAGAAAAAAAATGCAATTCTCTAAATCTTTTTCTTAAATGAAAAACAAAACCCTATAAACATTAATTTTAAAATTTAATCTAGAAATTTTAACTACTACTCTTTTTAATTCATTCTGATGTGTTCAGACTTCATCAGTTTTATTCTATTAAATATGTAATTATCACTATAAAGTAACCATGATTCAGTACACTAGAATTATACAACGTTGAATAAAAAGATTAGGAGACATGTGAAAAGGATTAGGAATTGGATTAAAGACATTTACTTGATTACTTATGTCCTACTATATCAACTTGCCCCAATAAGTCATTAATACATAGGTCCTTCTTAGGCGACTATGTTAACAGATGTATTTCAGGAAAGTGTTTCCTAGGAGTCTATTTCTCTATCAATAATGTCTGCATTTTGCAAAATGAAAATAATACAAATTTTGTGCCTACTTTATGAGAGGTCCAATTAATCAATTTGAAGTTAAATTCTAAATCATTAATGAAGGGTTAAAACAGTTCTTGGAATATAATAGTTAATATCTCAATCTTTATCCTATTCCTCAGGTCCATTACCTAAGCTAACTAAGAGAATGAAAACAAAGTGCTTCCTGGGAAGAGAGACAAAAGCCTGGATGAAACCAAATGACATTTTTTGCCAACTTTGGGCTGCATATGGAATTTATTTTCTGAAAGAAACTAATGGCTCTATATGCACACAGGTTAATGCCTAAAATTTCACCTATATTATTTAGACACTGCACTGAAGGAAATGGGATCTATGCTTCTTCTCCCCAAATCTATCACAACTTATGAACTGTTTGACCATGACAATCAATTCTTCCTAAACTGAATAAGAGAGATAAATGGTAAACTGACCTAAATCTAAAGTAGGGCACACATGTAATAAAAATAAAATTATTTTCTGTGGGGTAATTATGTAACCTGCTGTTTACTAGTTCTGTAGCCCTGAGTATATGAATTCATGAATATTTCATCAATAGTAAAGAATGCCCAGGATGGTAAGGTAATATAGTGTAGAATGAGACTTAATTGAAAGAAAAAGTGATGTTTTGTCTAGAGATAAAGACTTAGCATGAACATGATAAATATCTTCAAATAGGGTTATTATGCAGAAAAGAAATTAGACTTACTCTGTTTATGGTGAATAACTAGAAAGGGCTGCAGAAAAGCAAATTCAAGGAAGAAAAACTTCTTAACAATTAGAATGGTACAAAGGTAAAATGTGCTGCCTGGGGAGATAGTGGTTCCACCTCAGTGGAAGTCTTCAAGAAGATCCTGAATGACTACTTTTCAGGAATGTCTTAGAGGTGATTATTATTTAATAATAAGTTAGATTAGTTTCTAAGGTCCCTACAAAACAGAATGGGGATTAGAAAGATTATAAATCTTTTACATAAGAATATCCACTATCAAAATAATGGTTATCTTTTTTACAATTATTGTACAATACAGTGTCATTTTTTAAAAGCTGTTACCTAATTAAGCATTATTTTAGTGTATTTATTGACTCAATGGAGATAAAATATTTAAGTCATACAAATAACCTGGAAAAAAACAGGAATTTATTATCGTCCATAAGAACTTAAATAGGTGCTATACAACACAAATACCAATGAAGCTCTATAACAAAATAAATAAAGATCATGTATGCCCATAAGCCATTAAAGCTTAATGAGTTCAAGCCAAATAATATCTTTTAAATCCTTTTATAACAACCAAAATATCTGATAAATTCCAAAGATGATAAACGCCGAAACATTTTAACATTATTTACCCCAATGTTCAACAAGAATACATAAGGAGGGTGGTTAGGTGGTGCAGTAAATAGAGCACCGGCCCTGGAGTCAGGAAGACCTGAGTTCAAATCTGGATTTGACACTTGACACACTTACTAGCCATGTGACTTTGGGCAAGTCACTTAACCCCAACTGCCCTCCAAAAAAAAAATTTAAAAATACATAAGGGAATTCACCTTCAAAATTAATGATCTTTTATTTTTCTCATAGCTTAAGAAAGTTAAAATTTTGTCTTCAAATATGGATTATTATTATTAAAACAATATATTCTGCTTATATTAAGAAAAACCGAACAATTCAAAGGTTGTATAAATACAAATATGATTATATACCATTTATCATTTAAAAAATTTTTTTAAGGTCCTTTTACAGTTATCAAAGCAATCACCTTTCTCAATATCAACTTACCTAAGTTGTTTTGCATAGCTGATTTCAATCTCTGTCCGTTCCTTGACAAATTTGATGTATTTCTCTAGAATATCAATTCCCCCCTGTGTATGTTTTTCTAAGTTGTCAAATTGATCCTGTTAAAAAAACAAGAAGATAGTTTAGAGGTTTTTTTCTGTTTGGGTAGAATTTAAAATAATAATTTCACAATACTATTGCTGTACAAAATGTATTACTTATACTTTTTGTGATTTTAGGTAGGTACCTAGTGAACATTATCAAATTTTTTTATAACTTCCTTGTTCATAAAACATATTACAATAGGAATAATGTTAGTCACACATAATTTTTTATGTACTAGCATAGGACCTTGACAGTAAAAAAAATTTTTTGATTCCCATTAATTTAAAATCATGCTAAAGCTCAACATTCCAATTACTAATATAAATGGAGTTTCAAAATAAGTGCCTGAAATTGGTTATATTACTCTCAGAAATAAAGCTAAATTCTGTTTTTAAAAGAGTTATTTAGTAAAACCCTTTGCAAGACATATTACTTCCTCACTAATTGTTGCTAATGTTATTCCTAACACATTTTTGCAAATAGTAAGAATGTCACTCAATGACCAAATTAATTCTTCTGTTTACTCTTTAAACACAAAGCCAAATCTTAAATTTTTAATCCAAATTGTTCCGTGATCAGGTATCTTTATATCAAAATGTTAACTGAGGGGTAGCTAGGTGGCGCAGTGAATAGAGCACCGGCCTTGGAGTCAGGAGGACCTGAGTTCAAATCTGACCTCAGACACTTGACACAAAAAAACTAGGTGTGTGACTTTGGGCAAGTCACTTAACCCCAATTGCCCTCCAAAATGCAAAAAAAAAATATATAACTGAAGAATGAAAATCTACTTGAGAGGGGGAAAGCCTAATCAAACAATTATATAATCGATATAATTTTCCTTATTTCTTTATTATAGCAAATGCCATAGTTATAATATTAACTCAGGACTCTGATTACCCCCCCCCTTCCTTTTCCACTTTGAGTAAGTAATAAATTCCCTCCTCCAGCATAAAGCTTCACTTCTTCCACTAGTCCTCACCAAAAAAATGGTTTTGATGGCTTGAAAATCTGGTAAAAATTCACGCTACATTTACAAAGGTTTTAAAGACAAAAGAATTGGAAAAATTACATTGCATAAGTTCCTGGGGATGCCCCAAATTCACTGCCGTACTAAGATTGATTCATCTATGTTTCTTCCTATCATATCCACATTCATTTACTCTTTAGACTTAGTGTATACAATATAGCGAACCCTGTCTGCTAGTTATGAGACTAAAAACTATTGATTATTTTTGAAGATATTTTTCTACGTTCAGACTAAGTCATACTTGAATATTGCTGGCCCTAACTCAACAATGTGTTTTCAAAAAAGTCATCTTGGTCTCATGAACTAAGAGATATTCTAAAATGAGGCTTGAAGTAAAATTGATCTTTAGGTTATAAATTTTTACCCAGAAAAAGAAATTCTTCCAAAGTTATCTTTTAAAAATTCTATGCTCAATTCCAAAAGTCTCATGATGAAAAATGCTATTGACATTCAGAGAAAGAACTGATGGAGTCTGAATGCAGATCAAAACATATTACTTCCATTTCTTATGTTTTTTTTTCCTTTTGTTCTGTTTCTTCTTTCATAACATGACTAATATGGAAAAATGTTTTATATGATAGCACACATGCAACCCATATTAAAGTGCTTACTGTCTCAGGGAAGGGGAGGGAGAAAATTTGGAACTCAAAATTTTATTTAAAAAAAAATGTTAGGGCAGCTAGGTGGCACAGTGAGTAGAGCAGTGGCCCGGGAGTCAGGATGACCTGAGTTCAAACTCGGCCTCAGACACTTAACACAAAAACTAGCCGTGTGATCTTGGGCAAGTTACTTAGCCCCAGTTGCCCTCCAAAAGCCAAAAAAAAAAAAAAAAGAATGTTAAAAATTGTGTTTACATATAATTGGAAAAAATAATATTTAAAAGAAAATATAAAATTTGAAGGGACCTTTAATAATTTAAAAAATCTATGCTTTAGAAAAATATACTTGGGGCAGCCAGGTGGCTCAGAGAGTAAGAGCACTGGCCCCAGTGTCGGGATGACCTGGGGGATCAAATACGGGCTCAGATACTTAGCACCACATCCAGAAATAACTGGCTGTGTAACCTTGAGCAAGTTACTTAACCCCAAATGCTTTAAGTATATATATACTTGTCTGATCTATCAGTAAAGGAAAAGGTTATGACCAAACAAGAGTTAGAGTCATGGGAGGTAAAATTGATCATTTTGATTACATGAAATTAAAAAGCTTTTGCTCAAACAAAACCAATGCGGTCAAAATTAGAAGGAAAAACACAAAACGGTGGGGAGGAATTTATGTCAAGTTTCTCTGATAAAGACCTCATTTGTCAAATATATTGGAAACTGAGAAAAATTTATAAAAATGAAAGCTATTCTTTGATGGATTAATGAACAAAGGATATAAAATGACAGTTTTCAGAAGAAGGAATCAATGCTATCAACTGTTATATTAAAAAAGTACTCTAAATCACTATTGATTAGAGAAATGTAATTTGAAATAACTTTGAGGTACCACCTCACACTTACAGATTGGCTAACTTGAAAGAAAAGGAAAATGACAAATACTGGAGGGGATGTGGAAAAATAGGTACACTAATGCACTGTCGGTGGAATTGTTAACTGGTCCAACCATTCTACAGAACAATTTGGAACTATGCCCACAGGGCTATAAAACCATGCCTACCCTTTGACCCAAAAATACCTCTACTAAGTCTATATCCCAAAGAGATATGTATCCATATATACAAAGATATTTATAGCAACTCGTGTGTGTGTGTGTGTGTGTGTGTGTGTGTGTGTGTGTGTGTGGGTGGGTGGGTGGGTGGGTGGGTGGGTGGTGGCCAAGAATTGGAAACTGGGGGGATGTCTATCAATTGGGGAATGGCTGAAAAAGTTGTGTTATGACAAGGGGAATAGTTTTAGAAAAACCTAGGAAGACTTATATGAACTTATATGCAAGATGAAGTAAGAAGAACCAGGAGAACATTATACACAGTAACAGCAATAGCATATAATATCAATTGTAAAAGGCTTAGCTACTCTGATCAATACAATGATCCAAGACAATTCCAAAGGACTCATGATGAAGAATGCTATCCACCTCTGAAGAGAGAACTGATGAACTGAGTGCATATTGAAGCATATTGTTTTTCATTTTCTTTATTCTTTTTACTTTTTTTTTTCCAACATGGCTAATATGGAAATATGTGTTGCATGGACTTCACTTGAGTATCATATTGCTTATCTTCTCAATGGGTGGGGAAGGGGTTGGAGGGAGAGAGAGAATTTAGAACTCAAACTTAAAAAAATGAACATTAAAAAATTTTTGAAATTGCTTTTTATACTACCTTCATTACAGAGAATTATCAGAACTTTCTATAAAGAATTATTCATTACTAAAACTGAAAATATAAAAGAAATGAATTATCTACAAAATATAAAATATCCAAATATAGACTTATTTTTACATATTCTATTCTATTACATTGTTACATTATATTATTTATCTCAAAAATGAAATTGAATAATCCATCATTATCCCTACTAAAATGTTCCTGGTCCAGATATAATTAATAGACGAACATATTATTAGATGAATATTATGTTACATGTATTATGGATATATTACGTATCTATAATATTGGTAATATCTGTTATATATTATAGATGAATATTATTAGACATTTAATGAACAAATAATAGCTTTACTAAACAAATTATTCTCCAAAAATTGAAAAAGATGAAATTATGCCCAACATTTTTTACTTCTACTACTTAAACTTAAGATAAAGAAAGAGAGCCATGGACCCATATTAAGTCTTTCCCATTCCAATCCATCTTCTACTCAGCAACCAAAATGACCTTTCTAGAACACAGTTCTGACTATGTCACTCCCCTTCCCTTCCATACTCAATAAACTTTGGGGCTACCTATCACCTCTAGGATCAAATATAAAAACCTCTGCTTGACATTCAAAGTCTTTTATAACCTTACCCTAGAGATCCTCAATTCATGCTTTTATTTGTACCTCCAGTGCTTAGGTCAGTGCATAACACATATAATTTAATAAATGCTTATTGCCTAGTTTCCTTCATAGTTTATCTAAAGTACCAATTCCTATATGATATTTTTCCTGACACCTCCCAGCTGCCTGTGCATCCCCATGTAAAATTATTTTATATTTAATATGCATGCATTTGGCATTTATTTAGACATATATGTGATTTCCCCTGAAAGAATGTAAGCTCCTCGAGGGCAGAGACAGTTTCATTTTTGTTTCTTTTTTTTATCGTAATATGCATTTTGTCTTGCCTGGCACATAATAAGCACTTTAAATAACGCTTGATTTGTGACAAACATTTCTGAAGAACTTTACTGAGTCAGAAAAATTCCCACTTCAGAATTAAGTTCCTTGCAGTAAAGATTGTTTTATTTTTGTCTGTATATTTCCAAGGCATAACACATTGTAGAAGTGTAGTGACTGTTAAAATGACAATTGTAAAACAGACAAGTAGATACCAAAAAGGAGTTTCTGGCAGGTAGATTGTGCAACTGATACAGCACTGAGCCTAGTCAGGAAGACCTGACTTAAGACAAATCCAGCTTTAGACAAAATTACTAGCAGAGGGACTGACTCTAGGCAAGTCACTTAACCTCTGTTTGTCTTAGTTTCCTTAGCTGTCAAATGAAAATAATGTTAATGTCTACCTTAAAGGGTTGTTTTGAAGATAAAATGAGATATTTGTAAAAAGTGTTCGGCAGGGGCACCTAGGTGGTGCAGTGAATAGAGAACCAGCCCTGCAGTCAGGAAGACCTGAGTTCAAAGCTGCCTCAGACACTTAACACAAAAACTAGCTGTGTGACCTTGGGCAAGTCACTTAACCCCAACTGCCCTCCAAAAAGAAAAAAAAAAAAGTGTTCAGCAAAGTATCTGGCATATAGTATGTGCTATGTAAATGCAAAGAATAATTCCCAAATTTTCAGGTTGCAATTTGATTTCCTTTCTAGATCTTCCTCAAAATCCTGTTTTCCTTTCGCACTGTTCTTAAATGTCAACCAAGGAAAAGTTCACCCAAGAACACTCCACCTATGTCTCCCCCATCCTCAAAAAACCTCTCATTTGATCCATCCATCACCACTAGCTATCATCCTATATCTCTCCTCCCTTTTGGGGCTAACGTCCTTGAGAAGGCCATCTACAATTGGTGCCTCCACTTGCTTTCTTCTCTTAACTCTCTACTTCTGACTTCATCCTTCAACTGAATGTGCTCTCCCCAAAGTTACCAATAATCAATTAATCACCAAATCTAATGTCCTTTTCTCAGTTCTCATCCTTCTCGACCTCTCTGTAGCTTTTTACATTGTCAGTCACTTTTTCCTCCTTGATCTTCTCTTCTCTCAAGGTTTTCTTGCCACTACCCTCTCCTAGTTTTCTTTCCTTGTCTAAGTGGTTCTTCTTATTCTCTATTGCTAGATCTTCATCCACCGGTGATGTCCATTGACTAAGAGTGGACCACAAGGCTCTGTCCTGTATCCTTTAATATTATTTTACTTGGTGATTTCATAATTTCCCATGGATTTCATTGACATTTCCATGCTGATGATTCTCATAATCTACTTATCCAGATAGCCCTAAAATCTCTTACCTCTCCAACCATCTATTAGACATCTGGACCTGGATGTCCCACAGACATTTTAAACTCAACATATTAAAAATTAAATTCATTATCCTTCCCTACAAACTCTCCCCTCTTCCTAACTTTACAATTACTCTTAAGAACCACAATCTTCTTGGTTACACAGGTTTACAACATAGGCGTCATCCTTGATTCCTCACTCTTTCACCTCCCCTCCGCCCCAATATCCACTCAGTTCCCAAGTCTTCTTGTTTCTACCTTTGTAACATCTGTCTCCTTTTCTTTTCTGACACTGTCACCAACCTGCCATAGGTGACTTAGATAGGAATGGAGGAGGAAAATATTCAGAAACGAAAATAATGCCAAAACAAAAAACCTCAATAAAATAAGTCAAAACAAAATACATCAATAAAAATAAGTTATTTTTTTTTAATTTGCAAACTTTACCATTCTGTTAAGAAAAGAAAAGCACAATGAGTTTTACTGAGGTGGTCTGTCTCCTGTATCACCTAATTCACTTAGCAACAAATCCTTAAAAAGGATGTATAAATGGGGGATTTTTCCCCAGCAGTAACAAAATCCAGAGAGGCTCAAAAAAACTTGCATTTTATTAGACAGAAACAACAGAGCTTCATCTAATAAGTAAAAATAATTAGTTAAAATAGAAAAATGCCAAACTATGCCCCAGGTTAATTCCTGCCTAGCTGGTCCATCTTGTCCTCTTCCTAGAAATGGCCTCCAATTCTGGAGAGCTCTTTCTTCTCTCACACTGTAATATGGCAGGGTCTCTTTCCCATAGGACTTCCTCTTTCCAAATACTAAATTTATATTAAATTTATTTGAGAGCACCTTTTATACTGCTTGCCCCAGGGCATATTTTTTCATGCTTGTCCTAAATACCAGAACTGCTCTGCTTAGTTACAGTTCTGCTTAGGAAATTAAATTGATATTTTCTAAGTCATTGGTGGGGGAAGTGGAGGAATGTGTTAATTCTATCCTTTGCTACATGGTACTATAATTATCTTTAAGGTACTCGGGCTAATATTCTTGCTTAAACACATTAAATTACTATTATCACTAACAACTTGAACATTGGAAAGTTAATCAATGGCTAGCTTTTTCAAGCAGAATCTATTAATTCATAATGAAGAAAGGAACACAGGTTAAAAGATTTAGGGTTAGAAGGGATCTAAGAGGCCATCTAGGTCAATCCTGCCATTTTGTAGGTAAGAAAAAGAGGTTCAATTAGGTTAAGTGACTTGCCCTAGGTTACATACGTAGTAATGACAGATTTAAAATTGAAACCAAAGTCTTCTGATTCCAAACATAACCCAATATTCCTTGCACTATGAGGATGTAAGAAGCCTCAAGCATTATAAAATGTCTCCCCTATACTTTGAAGTCGCTAGCATTAAAAAGGATAAGTTAACATAAGGATTTATAATGAGTTTTTAAATACTGAATATTATAATAGAAGTTGGAACCTAACAAATTTTGCAATGGTTAGGTACCTGAAGTCGTTTTAAAAAAAGAAACCATTTCACCAATGCTTTTTATCTTTATGTCAGTTATATTCAACTTCATCTCCATAATAACCCTACCATAGGATCCACCCAAAATTTTCAAAGATTACAGCAGAACTGAAAAGACTATATTTAATATATATTGATAAATTATGAACTCTTACATCAATGCCCTATATTAACAGCAGGAATGCCTACTTTACAAAAGCCTTGGCTCATTTGCTTTGGAGGAATTCAATAAATACTTATTGAATCTCTATATGAACAATATTCCAAAGACAAAATGCAAAATGTAATGATACATCAAGATAGAGAAGATTATATTAAGAAAAGGTAAGTTATGCAATTCAGTCTCATGAGAATCACAAACGTATCACCTTTATGTAAATAATCAAATCTCAGAAAAGCCTAATACTCACTTGTGATCTTTCAACACGAGTTCTGTAAATGGACCGTTCCACAGGTTGAACATGTAAAACTAGCTTAGGTAAGCAGGAACCCATGATACAACTTGGCAAATAAATATTAAAAAAGTGTTAACAGTACATTTATTGAATAGACAAATCATTATAGAGAATTTTAAGAAAAAGAAAGCATGAAGTAGTAATGTTGATAGATGAGAATTGCTCTAAATATTCATCTTGCCTAAAACACATACATATATTACATTTCCTTGCTCTGCCTATAAAATTTGCTTTTGTCATAACAATAGGTATACAAAGGAACTGTTATACTGCCAACATATAATTTTTTCAACAAATTGTATTTCAAACACATTATAAGCTATTAATGTAAATATATACCTTGACAGTTATAAGCAAAACAAGAAAGAAAAATATACCTAAGTTGAGTTTTTGAAGAAGACAAGACATACATAAAAGGAAAGACATGCAGAAAGCTGAAATTTGCACAATGGTTCCGTCTTTGAATGATGATAGAATTGAGAAAGGGCAGTAAAGAGGTTGGTATTGAATATGCAACAAACAAGAAGGGTGGAGAAAGTGGCAAATTAAAAGTCTTGGAAAGGCATGGGAGGCTTAGCAAAACGGAATGCAATTTTTTATCAGTTGGTAAAATGAAAAGGGAGCCAATGGCACTAACTATACTGTGAGAAAAGGCTCTGGCATTTTGACTGTGCCAGTTTTGAACAAAGAGCATTTAGTCAGGACATGGCAGCAGACCCCACAACTATATGAAGGGTCCACAATGACAATCAGTGTACTACAGATGTTTATAGCTCTTTCAATCCCCATTATATTTCCTTTAAATTACTATAAATTGTCTTAAACATGTTAACTGCAACAAATGATAAGATTTAAGGAAAAAAAGTGTCATTAGGAAAAATTATTCTTAATAATGTCATGGTTAAAACCTTTGTTATTCTGAAAAATTTTATTTGGTATTTCACACTTAAAGGTAGATATATGCCATTTTAGAAGTTGTCTCAATTGTAATGAATTGTGGAAAAACTAGTCAGAGAATGCAAAAAAATTTTCTACTCAGTTTTGCATAAATACAAGAATTGTTTTTCCAAGAGCCCTAGTCAAAGTACTCTGCAGAAGCATTCTTAAGAAGCAATATGTAATTCTTGGCTGCAAGTTATGATAACATCTGTGAAACATCTTCAACATGGAAGTGTAAGTTATTGTTTATTTCCTGGGTTCACCATGAATACTGCCTGAATGTGACTGTACATTTTCCCCAGTCCACTTAATGAGCAGAATCAAAGGTTCAGTCTGTTTTCCTCCCCCAAATGCCCTGAATTCTTTAAAAAAAAAAATTAAAGAATTATGCCTTATGCATCCCACACCAAATTCTGAGGGTATTTCCCTCCCCCACAAATCATGTTTCAGTCTAACAATGAGAAAAAGACACCAACACAGAAACACAGAGAGCAAGACAGTAGAAAAAAAAGATAATGTTATGAAGACAAAGCAACTTGGAGGCCAAGCATCTTTAATTCAAAAAAGCAAAAGAAGCCCCGGGAAAAGGTCAACAAAATCATGATTCTGCAAGCTAGGCTTCAGCAATATGTGAACTGAGAATTACTAAAAGAGCGGGCTGGTTTTTTTCTTTTCTTTTTTTTAATGTCTTGCTTTAAAAAAATTGTTTATTTAGTATAACAAACAATATTATAAAAAAACATAACAAACATATAAAAAACAATAAATTTAACAAATATAATACAAATTTGTTAATAAACCCTACCATAGAATCCACCCTGATTTCTTTACTGAAAAACTGCCATTCAAATCCTTTGATCATTTATCAATTGGGGAAGTTCTCTATACATCTTAGAGGAGACCTTTGTCTAAGAAACTGTCTAAAAAATCCCCCCCCCCCCAATTTTCTGCTTTCCTTCTAAACTTGGCTACTTCTAAATTTTGTTTTATTTGCACAAAACCTTTATAAGTTAATTGTTATAGGAATGTAAATTTTTTAAGATCTTCCCTGCCCCTAGGCTTAAGAGCACCTGGGGCCTGTGGTGGGAGGCTTGTTTCTCAAGAGATACTTTGTGATCCGGCAGTGGGTCAAGAAGGTTGTTACATTCTCTGAGCCAGGAGAAGGCTATATAAGCCCTGCTGTGAGGCTTTGCTTTGGGGCTCACTTTGAGAAGTATTGTGTGATTTGACCAGATGAGACTTGGGGCAGCATTGTTGAGAGTCCCCTGACTTTAAAAGCCCAGATGTTGATGCTTTCCTCTCTGGTAACTGTGATTTGGTATGGATGTAATGATTGGACAGTCTGGAGGCCTGTCTGCTTGATATGTTTTTCTGTTTTCTTGTAATTTTTGTCTGTATACTCTGAAGTTAGAGGTGCTGACTTTCCCCTGAACAAGGTAAATGATATGTTTGATTGATTAAAGTAAGCTTGTTAACCCATTTTCAGTTGCTTTCCTTTAGAAAAGCAGATCTAAAAACCTGTGTTGGCAACAACCCTGGGGATGCTGGGGTGCTTGCTGCTGCATTAATATAATCAAAATTATCCATTTTATAACTCACAATGCTATCTCTTGTTCATTCATAAATTCTTCTCACATTCATAAATCTGAAGCATAATATGTTCCATATTCTTCTAATTTATTTATGATGTCTTCCTTTACAGCTAGGTCATGTATCCATTTTAACATTATCTTGGTAAATAGTGTAAGATACTAGTCTATACCCAATTTCTGCCAGATTGCTTTCCCATTTCCCCCCAAATTTTCCCCCAAAATTTGTCAAACACAAGGTTACTTATAACCATATAATTATATACCAACTCTGTTCTACTGTTCTACCTTTCTATTTCTTAGCCAGTACCATATAATTTTAATAATTACTGCCTTATAATTTAAGATCTTGTACTACTAAAACTCCTTCCTTTATTTTTTATTAATTCCTATTATATCTTGAACTTTTTTTATTCTAAATGAATTTTGTTATTATTTTTCTAGCTCAATAAATTTTTTTTGGCAATCTAATTGGGATGGCATTGAGTAAGTAAATTACATTAGGTATTTTATAATTATGTTCGTGTAGTTCCTGGGTTTCTCTTGGCAGGCATACTCCTGGATATTTTTTATTATTTTTGGTTATTTTAAATCAGGTATCTCTTACTATCTCTTCTTTCAGGGTTTTGCTGGTGATATATAGAAATGTTGATGATTTATGTGGGCAGGTTGGTTTTTAAAGAGACCAAATTGCTAGCATTTTCTGGATTAAGGAGGAAGGCAAGGGAGTTCCACAAAAACATCCAGTTTTGCTTCACTGACTACAAACAAAATGCAGCAAGTCCTCAAAGAGATCAGAGTATCAGATCATCTTACTTGTCTCCTGAGGAAACTGTATGCAGGCCAAAAAGCAACAGTTAGAATTGAACATGGAACAACTGATTGATTTAAGATTGGAAAAGGAGAACAAGGCTATATATTATCACTTTGTTTAATTTACATGCAGAGTACATCATGTAAAGTGCCATCATACTAAGTTTGCCAGAAGAAATTTTAACAATCTCAGATATGCAGATGATACTAGTCTGATGGCAGAAAGTAAATAAGACTTATGTCTCTTGATATGAGTGAAAGAAAATGTAAAAGCTGTCTTGGAGCTTAACATAAAAAAAACTAAGATATTGGCAAATAGAGTGAAAAGAAATGGAAGCAGTGTCAGATTTTATACTCTTGGGTTCAAAGATCACTGCAGATAATAATTGCTGCAATGATATTAAGACACTTGTTCCTTGGATGGAAAGCTATCGCAAATTGGAACAGCATACTAAAAAGCAGAGACCTAACCATGCCAACAAAGGTCCATATAGTCAAAGCTATGGCTATGAGAGCTGGACTATAAAGAAAGCTGAGGGTCACAGAACTGATGCTTTTGAATTATGGTGCTGGAGAAACCTTTTGAGAGTCCCCTGGGCAGCAACGAGATCAAATCAGTCAATACTTAAAGAAATTAATTCTGGCTATTCACTGGAAAATAAAATACCAAAGCTAAAGTTAAAATGCTTTGGACACATGATGAGAAGACAGGACTCACTGCAAGAGATCCTGATGTTGGGAAAGATTGAAAGCAAAAGGAAAAGGGGACAGAAGAGAGGAGAGGGATAGTGTAATGGAAACAACAAATATGAACTCGGACAGACTTTGAGAGATAGTGGAAGAAAGAAGGACCTGGTGTGCTATGGTCCACAGCGTCATGAGGAGTTGAACATGACTGAATGAATGAACATCAAATATATGGAAGGGAAGAATTGGCTTTGGGCAGAAGGGCCAGCTCTTCAACAGAAAGAGAAATAAAGGAGGAGAGAACTGGGGAATAATGTAAAGGGGTATAGAGATATAGAGAATAGGGTACACATGAAGAATGGTCCCTATTTTTTCAGCAATTATTGTAATCATGAACAATGAATATAATAAATATAATGAAGAATTGAAAAGAATTTTAAAATCCTTCAGTCCAACCAGATTACTTGTAAACTGTGGCTATTAAGCTGCATTTGGACAAGGACTTTCTTTTATATTTGCATTCTCAGCGATTAACAGCAATTAACACACTGGCACAGATTAAGCACTTACTATTTTTTCATTCATTCTTATAGCATATAATTCATTCATTCAATTATTCATGAAGGCACCTAGGTGGCACAATGGATAGAGTGCTGGCCCTGGAATCAGGGAGACTTCACATCCAGCCTCAGATTACTAGCTGTGTGACCTTGAACAAGTCACTTAACTTCTGACTACCTCAATTTCCTCAACTGCAAAATGGGGGTGATAACACTACCTCACAGAGCTGTTGTGAGAATCCAAGTGTTTAGCACAGTGCCTGATCTATAGTAAGCTTCTTTCCTTCCTTTTCTCTGTACTTTCTTCTCTCTTTCACAAAGGAACCTGTGTTTACTTTAAGACATCTAATCTCAATATCAAAATATCATCCCATACTATTTAAATACAAGGCTTACAGTAGTAATATGACTCTTTTTATCAAAAATTGCAAATGTTGGTCCAGGGTTACTCAGTTTTGAATACCATTTAGTTTCTTTGATGATGATGATGCAATTTTAAAAATTTTTTCTATTTTTTAAATTTTGTACAGAGCTGAAAAGATAACTGCATCTGTGAATCTATTACACACAACTTACTTTTTTTTTAAAGTACATAATTAAATCAATATGGTTCTTTCAAAAGCTCTCCTGTTTCCTTCTGAACTTCCTTCTGTTATCTTTTGTACATTTTTAATTAAATGCTTACATAACTGGGTTTTTTGTTTGTTTGCTTGCTTTTTGGAGGGGGCAGGGGAGGGCAATTGGGGTTAAGTGACTTACTTGCCTGAGGTCACACAGCTAGTTTTTTTATATGTGTGTGTCAAGTGTATGAGGCTGGATCCCAACCCATGTTTTTCTTTTTTTTTTTTTTATGGCAAAACTATCACTATCTCCTGTGCCCCAAATCTTCTCCAAATGAAAAAAAAAAGTAAAAAAAAATTGTAAAAAAAAAAATTAAGCAAAGTCACTCAAAACTAATCCACAACTAGGCTACATTCAAAAATGTATGGCTTGTGCTGTATCTTGAATTTATCACCTCTGTCAGGAAGTGGTAAACTTGCTTTATAATGGTCATCCCTAGTTGTGGCTGGTTACTTCACTGATTTAGAGTTCTTTTTTTTTTTTTAAACAATTGGGTTAAGTAACTTGCTCAAGGTTACATGACCAGTTATTTCTGGGTGTGGTGCTGAGTATCTGAACCCAGATTTGATCCCCAGGTCATCCCGACACTGGAGCCAGTGCTTTTACTCGCTGAGCCACATGCAAGGTTACACGGCCAGGTTTTTCTGGGTGGGTGCTAAGTGTCTGAGCCCGGGATTCGATCCCCACGTCATCCCAACACTGGAGCCGGTGCTATTACTTGGTGTGCTACCTGGCCGCCTCTGATTTAGAGTTCTTAAGCATTTCAAAATCATTCTTTACAATTCTTTTTCTACTACATAAATTCTTCCCCTACTTCTAATTTTCACTTTGCTTCAGTTCATATTGATTCCAAGGTTGCTTTTTTTTAACTTCCCTTTTCATTATTTCTTAAGTCACAATATAATACTCTATTACATTCATATATAATTTTTTTCAGTCAGCCCACAGTTGATGGCCGCCTCCTAGTTTCTAATTTCTTTGCCAGTATAAAAATAGCTACTATAAATATTATTGCATATATGGGTCCTTTTCCTCTTATTTCTTGAGGGTAGAGGGGTAGTAGTGGATTTGTTGAAATAAAGAATGCACTGGATTTGTTGACTTTTAGCCACATAGTTCCAAAACATTTTCCAGAATTGCTAGATCAATTCGTAGCTTGATCAACAGTATGTTTTACTCTGTCTATTTTTGCCAATCTAATGGGTGGGAAGTAGAACCTCAGAATTGCTTTAATTTACATTCTGATCAGTGATCTGGAGCATTTCTTCACATAACAATGGATACCTTGGATTTCTTCCTTTGAGGCAGGCCTGTTTATATCATTCGACCATTTATCTTGTAGGATATACTGCTTATTCTTAATTATTTGAATTAGTATCATATATTTCAGATATCAAATATATATCAGAGAAACTTGTTGCAAGATGCCTTTTTTAACCAGGTAACTATTTCCCTCTTAATTTTAACTGTAACTATTTTATCTTCTGTGATTCCCCTCTACTCTTCTTGGTCATGAAATCTTTCCCTAACCATAATTGCAAAAGGTATTTTATTCTTTTGCTTCTCTAAATTGGTTTGTAATAAGATCTTTCATATGTAAGTCATGTATCCATTTGTAGAATAGGGGAGTCTCCATCCCAGTAGTTGGGGTCTTTGGGTATATCATTCAGGATGATACTGTGATTGTTTGCTTCTAAATGCTGTCTAGTTTGTTCTACTGATCTACTTTTCCACTTTTTAACTAGTAACAAATAGCTTTGATTCTTGCTTTATAGCAGAGTAGTCTAAGATCTAGTAATGCTATTATCCTTTCCTTCCCACTATTTTTCATTATTTCTCTTGAGATTTTTGAGGCTTTATTCTTCAACATAAATTCTGTTGTTGTTTTTCTCTCAACATAAGATAGTCCTTTGGTGGTCTTATTGCTATGGCACTGAATAAGTTAATTTTGTCGATATTTTCATTTTTATTATAATGACACTGCCAATCATGAGCAATTAATGCTTCTCTAAGTATTGGTCCCCATTTTTGTACATTGTTTTTTACTTGTATTCATATAGTTCCTGTGTTTGGTGCAAGATTCACTGCCAAATATTTTATGCTTTCTATAGTTACTTTGCATGTAATTTCTTTCTAGTTCTTACTGCTGGATTTTGTTCATAATATTCAGAAAGCCTAAAGATTCATGTGGATTTATTTTTCATGCTGCATTTTAAATAGTTATTATTTTAGTGAGGTTCTATAAGTAGAGATCACCTACAAAAAAAGTGATTGTTTTGTTTCTTCTTTGTCTATGCAAAAAAAAAAAAAACAATCCCTCAATTTCTTTCTATTCTTGTCTTAGCAATCAATAAACATTTTTCAGTGCCTACTACATGTCAAGCACTGTACTTATTGCTAAAGGTGCCACTTCTGACACGGTAACAAACAGTAGGAGCACATAGTATCATAGGATCACAGTTCTCAAGCTGAAACGACCCACAAAGTTATCATGCTCATTTTTCAGAAAAGGAAATGCTAAATGATTGTTACACAAGGAATAGGCTTCAGAGGGGGGATCTGCACACAGGTCATTTGATTTCAGAGTAAATGCTCTGTATCTCACAGTATCATATATGATAATAGAAATCCTTGCTTTGTACCACTCCCCTTTTTAGAAAGATCTTTAGGGGCGGCCAGGTGGCTCAGCGAGTAAGAGTACCGGCTCCAGTGTCGGGATGACCTGGAGATCGAATCCCAGGCTCAGACACTCAGCACCACACCCAGAAATAACTGGCTGTGTAACCTTGAGCAAGTTACTTAACCCGACTGCTTAAAAAAAAAAAAGATAGATCTTTAGCTTTTCTCTATTACACATTACATATAATGCTAGATTTTTCTTCCCTATGTTTTTTACTGTTGTTTTTTCTTACAAAAATGGATGTTGCATTTTATGAAAAATCTTTTCAGAATCTCCTGATAGAATTTGATTTTTACAATTTTTGTTATTGTGGCCTATTATTTTTATAATTCTCCTAATTTTGAACTAACCCTCCTTTCCTATTATAGTCATAGTGTTCAATCTTTTTTTATGTGTTTTAGACTCTTTGCCAATAAATTTTAAAATCTTCGTGTCAAATTTTATCATATATATCTATAGTTTTCTTTCCCTCTTTTTTTAATTGCCATAGTTTAGCTATCAAGACCATATTTGTATTTTTTTTAGGACCTCTTCTTTTCCTATTTTTATCAACAGCACAGAAAACACTGGAATTGTTCTTTGAACATTTAACTGAATTCACTTGTAAATCCATTTGGGTAAGCGTTTTTCTCCTTTGAGAGTTAATTAATATATGGCTTATTCAAATTCTTTTTCTGAGACTGGGTTATTTAAAATTCTCTATTTCTTGTTCTGTCAAGTTAGATATTTAATCTTTTTAAATATTAATTTATTTAAACTAATAGGTTTATAGTTTCTAAGAATTTCCTTTTTCATTCATTCCAAATTCTCCACTTTATTTTTTTTACTGTATACCAAAAGTTCTGGTATTTGTCTCATTGGTTTTTTTATTGAATTATTATTTCTAGTATTACCTCTTTGACCCACTCATTCTTTAGGATTAGCCTTAAATTAATTTTTTATTTTTTCTTCAAGGGCCCTTTATTGAACATAATTTGTGTTGCACATAATTTTTATCATGTGTAGTCAGTAAAGAATGTCCTTAATATTCCTGTTTTTCTGTATGTGATATTTTAATAAGCTGATAGTTTTTGCAAAGGTGACACACACAGCTGAAAAATAGGTTTTCTACTTTCTTTTCCCATTAAATAATCACTAGAGATTTATTATATCTAACCTATATAAAATTCTATTCAGGTCTCCTTAATTTCTTTCTTATTTATCTTTTTTGTTAGATTTGTCTGGCTCTAAAAGCTTTATATTGAGATCCCCACCTATTTTACTTTTACTCTCTATCTCTCCCTATAAATTGAATAATTTTTCCTTTGAGTATTTAGATGCTATTTGGACATTGACTATCATAGTTTTAAATATAATGTATTCTTCTTTTAATCTCTTTTAAGCAAGCCTATTTTTATTGTTGCTTTGTCTGATTTCAATTTTATTACCCCAGCTTTTTTGAGTTCACCTGAAGCAGAACATATTTCGCCCCAGATCCTTATTTTGTGTGAATCTTTATAGTTCAAGTATATATGTTTTGATAACAACATATTGTTGGGTTCTGCTTTCTCATCCATTCAAATATCCTCCACCTCTGAAATAACCCCACTCAAATTCACAGTTTTGCTTGTTTATTGCATATTTCCCCCTATAAATCTTCTTATCCTGGTTTTTTGAGTCTGAGTCTCTCTGTCTTACCCAGACTGGGAGTCCCTACTGTTAATTGACTACCCTACCTAGGCTTTTGTTTTCAAGCAGTAGTAAAGAATTTGCATTGAGCTATATATACTTTCTTTCCTGATCTGCTTTGTGACAGACTGTATATATTTTTCAAGTAATGAGTAAAGATTAGGGATATCATTCATGTTTGGTAACAAGAGTTTCTTACTATGTGAAATTAACTGCCTGCATAGAGAATGCAAATATAAAACCCTTCCCTCATTGCATTTTGTCCTTTCTATTAAGATAATATCTGTACTAATCCAAGTAAATTAATCGTACTCTAAAAAAAACTAAACTGGATTAGTGAAATCTTGCTGTGCTTTAGGAATATTATTAGCATTTTAATTTAAAACGTTAGGTATCCATATTTCTTGCTTCATCTTTGACCTTGAACTTTTAGGACTTATTTTTTTTTTTTTGCTTTGGGGATCTGTTTACTTTAAAGGTGATCTGCTTTTCTACATTCAAGCCACATTTCACAAATCATAACAGATAAAAACTTATTCTAACATTTTTTCAGATTAATGCCAAAAATTTTAATTTTTAACTGGGCTTCAAGGCACAAAATTTCCTATAAAACTAGAAAAATTAAATTCTTTCAAAGACTAAGTCTTTAAATGTTAAAAACAATTGGGAATTAAAAGAAAGAAATTATCTTAAAGTCCTTGAAAGGAGGAACTCTTTATGCTATCCCTTAGCATATATCATAATGGCCTATAAATAGAAAGAACTTGATAAATGTTCATTAAATTGAAATGAGGAAATGAATACTCAGCCTGGATGCTAAATTAACTAAAATCATAAGAAATTAAAAGAACTGAATCAGATATGGGGCAAAGGGGAAGAGTTTTTAACCAAATTAGTGGCAATGGGGACCACAAAATCTTTGCATCCTATCTCTAACAAGGAATCATATCCAATATACAAAGGGAACTAACAGAGTTATCTAAGATCAAAAGTCATACCCAAATGGATAAGCAGTCAAAAGATATGTACAAATAATACTAAAAAAAAATACTCAAAATAATGACAAACTATATATAACTACATGAAATACAGCTCAAAGAAAGATTAAAAAAAATCTGAAGGTTCACCTCACACTTAACAAAATGGCAGATAACAAAAGATGGAAACAGTCCACATAGGAGGGGTAGTGGACACATTAATATGTTTTTTAGGAAAGTTGTGAACTAGTCCAACCACTCTGGAAAGCAATTTGGAACCCATAAATCCTATTGCTAAATGCCCGAAAGAAGTCAAAGAAAGAAAGCTCCAATATATACCAAAAATTGAAAGCTGCTTCTTCTATAGTACAAAGAACTAGAAACAAAACAGAAACCCATATGCAGGAAACTCCTAAAAGAGGAAACTCCCTTAACCAATGTAGGTCCATACCTTCTCTGCAAAGCATATGGGTCACAACATGACTAATATGGAAATGTTTTGCAAGATTGAACATGTATACTCTATATCAAATTGCTTGCTGTATCAGGGACAGAGAAGGGGAGGAGGAGAGAGAAAATTTGGACCTCAAAACGTAAATATTATTTTTACATGTAACTGGAAAAAAATAAAGTATCACTTTTTTTAAACTGAGTATAATCCTTCAGGGGGAAAAATGGGTAATTAATGAAACAGAGGACTTTCAAGCATTCCTGATAAAAAAAAAAAGACCATTGTTGAACAGAAAATTGACATTTAAACACAAGACTCAAGAGATACATAAAAAAGATAATCATAAGGGACTCAGTAAGGTTAAAGTGTTTATATACCTGTATGGGAAGATGATACATGTTAACTCCTAAGAACTTTATCATTATTAGGGCAGTTAAAAGGAGTTGCCATAGACAGAGGGTAAGGGAGTGAGTTGATTAGCTGGAATGATTGCCAGTCGAAAACATAATGAAGGGGTAAGAAAGAAGAATGCACTGGGAGAAGAGGGAAGGGGAGAGCTAGAAAGGGGAAAATTTTCTCACAAAAGAGACTCACAAGAAAGAGCTTTTACAATGGAGGGGGAAATTGGGGAGGGGGTGACAGGCAGTACTAGAACCTTACTCTTACTAGAATTGGCTCAAAGAGGGAACAATATACACACTTATTTGAGTACAGAAATGTAACTTATCCAACAGGGAAACAGGAAGGAAAGGAGATTGGGGGGGAGTGGGGGAAAGGCGGGGCATGGATTAAGGGAGGCAGTGCTTAGAAGCAAAATAGATTTGAGGAAGAACAGGATAAAAAGAGAGGTAGAGGCAGAGAAGAGAGAGAGGGAGAAAAGGAGAGAGGAAGAGAGAGAGGGAGGAAGGAAGAAACAGAAGAAAATGGGATAAAGGAAAATATACAGTTACTGTGAATGTGAATATCATGGATGAACTCACCCATAAAATGGAAGCAGACAGCAGAATGGATTAGCAGCCAACAACATTGGGGCGGCTAGGTGGTGCAGTGAATAGAGCACTAGCCCTGGAATCAGGAGGACCTGAGTTCAAATCTGACCTCAGACACTTAACACAAAAACTAGCCATGTGACCTTGGGCAAGTCACTTAACCCCAATTGTCCTACCTTTCCCCCCTCCAAAAAGCAAAAAAAAGAAAAGAAACCAGCAATATGTAGTTTACAAGAGACACAGTTGAAACAGGAAGACACACAGAATTAAAATAAAGGAGCGGAACAGAATCTCATATGCTTCAGTTGAAGTAAAAAAGGCAGTATAGTAAGCATGATCTTCAGACAAACAAAAGCAAATTAAAAGGAATAATCAGGAAAATTACATTTTGCTAAAGGTACCATAGACAATGAAGTAATATCAAAAGTTTTTTTATAAGTTTCTCTAATAAAGACCTCATTTCTCAAATATATACTGAGTATAGAAATGAGTTAAATTTATTTTTTTTAAAAGCTATTCCCCAATTGATAAATGGTCAAAGGACATGAACAGTTTTCAAAAGAAGAAATCAAAGCTATTTATAGTCATAAAAAATATTCTATTGATTAGAGAAATGCAAATTAAAACAGCTCTGAGGTACCACTTCACACCTACCAGAACCAACAAATGCTACATAGGGATAAGGGGAAAACAGGCAAACTATTGTTGATGGGGTAAAGAACTGGTCCAATCATTCTGAAGAATGATTTGGAATTAGGCCCAAAGAACTATAAAACTGCCCATAACTCTTGACCCAACAATACTACTAGTAGTTCTATATTCCAAAGAGGGCAAAGAAAAAGGAAAATGAAAAGGACCTATATATAAATATTTGTAGCAGCTCTTTTTGTGGTGGCAAAGAATAAGAAATTAAGTAGATGCTTATCAATTGGGGAGTGGCTGAACAAGTTGTGGCATATTATGAAGAGATTATGAAGGAGTACTATTGTGCTATAAGAATAGACAAAGGGGGGTGGTTTCAGAAAAACATGGCAAGACTTATATGAACTGATGAAAAGTGAAGTGAGAAGAACCAGGAAATTATCATGTACTAAATACACATAATGTTGTAATGATGATCAACTGTAAAAGACTTGGCTACTCTGATCAATACAATGATCCAAGACAATGTCAAAGGATTCATGATGAAAAAGTGCTATCTACATCCAGAGAGACAACTAATGAACTCTTAAATGTAAGTTGAGGTTTAATTTTCTTACTTTTTCTTGTCTTTTTTTTTTCGAAATATGGCTAAGATGGAAATGTATTATATGATTTCACATGTATAATTAATATGATATTGCTTGCATTCTTCGTGGGTAAGGGAGGGTGGGAAGGAAAGAGAATTTGGAACTCAAAATTTAAAAAGAAAAGAATATTAAAAATAAAGAATACATTTTATTTTATTTTTTAAGCAATCGGGGTTAAGTAACTTGCTCAAGGTTACATGGCCAGTTATTTCTGGGTGTGGTGCTGAGTATCTGAGCCTGGGATTTGATCTCCAGGTCATCCCGACACTGGAGCTGGTACTCTTACTCACTGAGCCACCTGGCCACCCCTAAGAATACATTTTAAAGAGCAAAGAAAAGCTTCCTTCCATAACAGACCTTCCAAACCCTATCCAGACCATTAAATAAATAAAAGATAAGACATTCTTTTTTTAAACAAACATCCTTTTGCCATACTTAGAAATTATAATTTAAATACAAACTGCCTTCTTAGGAATAGTTTCTAATGTTGATTGGTATTTTCAGCTATTATTTAGGGTATAATTTTAATGCATTTCTTTTAAGCATAAGTCATTAAATTCTCCTTTCCCCAAAGGTTCAAATATATTTCTTAGTCATAGGATTTGGATCTTTCCATTGTAAATAAAAATAACAACCACATACCAAAAAATCAAAAGTGAATGTTACAAAATTATAAAGAACAAGCATGAGTCAAAAGAAGAGAGGAGAGGACATTCCCAACTAACAACTTTGTGGAGGTAGAATGTCCACAGGTGCTGCACACTGCACATGTCTCTGAACATTTTTATACTGGATTGATCAGTTGTACTAATTTTTTTCCTTTTAAAAAATGCTATTTGTTTTATGGGATGGTACTCTGGGAAAGGGAGGAAGAAAGATACTGGGGGAAACTATAATGATGTAAAAACAAAAAAAATCAATAAAATCTTATTTCTTAAAAATTCAGTATTGAAATTAGTTGCATAAGATAATATACTACTGCATTTTAAGTAAGTTCTACAAGAAATGATAAAAAAAAACTAGGAAAGCAATATATAAAATGGCATCAATGTAAATGAAAACAATATTAAAAGGCAGTGGAATTCAGATTAAATGCAATGGCCAACACTGGTTAAGAGGGAAAGATGATAAAGCATAGCTTTCTCCTTATTATGGGGCATAGCTGAGTAAAGGGTTGGGAGAGGCACAGAGGACAACAGGGAATACTGATGTGAACTACTGCATAAGATTTAGAGACAGTTACAATTAAGTGAAGCCAATCATCATTGCTTTTCATTGCAAGAGAGATATATTGGGGAGGAAATAACTGGGATTAAAAAGGGTAGCTCTCAAAGGCTATTAACTGAATAACACTTGCCAATTTGCAATGGTACAGAGAGATTCCTCACAGGAAAACTCCATACAATTAATCAGTTAAAAAAAAAAAAAAAAGCATTTATTAAGTCTTTCCTATGTACCAGGGACTATTCTAAATGCCAGGGATACCAATAAGCATAAAAACTACTACTGCCCTCAAAAAACTCATATTCTAGGAGGCAACATGCAAATAACTAGTCACATAAAAGACAAACAGAGGCAATGAGAGATAATAATAAATATTTATTAAGCACCTACTATGTGCCAGGCATCGTGTTAAGCACTAGGGATACACATGTGAAAAAAAGACAGTCCCTATCCTCAAGAAACTTAACTAACAGGAAAAGGCAATATACTAAAAAAAAAAAAAAAAGCTGAAAAGGGAGCAAATATCAGACTCAGATGAGGTGAAGAAGTCAGTTGGAGAAGTCCCAATGTACAGTCAAGTGAGAAATGAAGATGTCTGTGCTGAGCACTTTCTCTCCTAAATGGATATTTGGAAGTCATGGTCCCACTCTCCGGATCAGAGAGGCAAAGGGTAGTGATGGGGTGGAGAACCATGACTGATGAAAATTCACAGGATGATGAGATTACCCCAAAAATTAGTTTCCTGGGGCAAGGTGGTGAACTCTCAAAGTGACTGACTCTGGTGATGAATGAGGAGGTAATTTCACAGTTAGACAGCTAGGTGGCACAGTGTATAGAATGCTGAGTCTGGTTTCAGGAATACTCATCTTCCTGAGGTCAAAACCAACCTTTAGACACTAGCTAGCTATGTGACCCTGGGCAAGTCACTTAACCCTGTTTGCCTCAGGTTCCTCATCTGTAAAATAAGCTAGAGAGAGAAATTGCAGACCACTCCAGTGTCTTTGCCAAGAAAAAAACAAAAGGGGTCACAAGAGGTTGGATATCAATGGATTAACTCCAACAACAAATCTCACAGAAGGCACTAAATGGGGAATGAAAAGGCCTCCTTCAGAATTTGGAAGTTGAACTGAGACTTGAAGGAAGCCAAAGAAACTCTGGTAGAGGTGAGGAGAGTGGACATTCCAAGAATGGGTAACTGTCAGTGCAAAGGCACACTGACTGAAGATGAAGAGCAATGTGCAAGGAACAACAAGTAGGTCAGTGTTGCTGTGGATAGTAGAGTGTACGAAGGAAGCAAAGTGTAAGGAGACTGGAAAAGTAAGAAGGTGCTAGGTTGGATCAATATATAAAAAGAGAAGTAAAAGGCAACAATAAATCTTTAAAAAGAAAATGAAAATAGGTTAATGCCCAATGTGTAACTGAGTTAAGTGAGTCATTTAGAAGCAGTGCAGGACTGGGCTACAATGAACTAAAAAATACAAAATTAATGTATGGTTCCCTAATAAGTCACATGAAGATGAGAAACTAAATGATCTATCTCTCAAGTCCTTTGAACATAAATAAAAGGGCCCTAAAACAAAGTAAGAAATTTTCCAACATCCAATGAAGCTACATACAAAGAACACAAAAAGCTAATCACTATCAATAAATATTAGGGTCAGTAGGGTCTGTGGGCCACATCTGGTGTTCAAGCTAAAAATTTTTTTACATTTTAAAAAACAATAAAGCAATATTTAAAATCATAAAAAACTTCATAGCTCTGCCATACAAAACCAGGCAACAGGTCTTTGCCCTATCCCCCAATCTCCTCAAGTTTTCTGACCTCTGGTTTAGAGCATTGTAAAATATTGCCATGAGTACAGTGTGGCATAGTGAGTGCCTACCTGGAGTCTGGAAGACCCGAGTTCAAATATAGCCTCAGACAATACTAGCTGTGTTACCCTGGGTAAGTCACTGAATCTGTCTCATTTGCCTTTAATTTTCTCATCTATGAAATAAAACTCCTGGAGTTGTTCTGAGGATAAAATGAGATGTTTATAAAGCACTTTGCAAACCTTAAAGCACTATATAAATGCTAGATATTGTTATCATTATTATCATTTCCAGTATATTTAGATACAACATAAATCCCTTTCTCAAAACTTTACTTGAAAAAGTTAGAAAATATCCAAGGAGGGGTTTTCTTTTTAATTTACTGCAACACTAAGTCAAACTCTTATGGAATACTGTAAAAACCTTCAGGTTGGTTTCCCTGCCTCAAGCCTTTCTCCACTCCAATCCATTCTCTGCTCAGCTGCCAGAATGATTTTCCTAAAGCACAGATGGGTCTGATCACAGCATTTGCCTACTCAACAAACTCTAGTGGTTCCCTGTTATCTCAAGGATCAAATATAAAATGCCCTTTTTGGCTTTTCAATCCCCTTCACAACCTGGCCCTTTCCAACCTCCAGTCTTTTTATACTTTAACCTCCTCCATGCCTTCTACAGCCCAGCTACTTTGCCTGCTTACTGTCCCTCCAACACTACACTCTATCTTCCAGCTCCTGCCTTTGTGCTTGGTTGCCCCCATAACTGAAATGCTCTCCCCCTCTTCACCTCTACTTCCTGGCTTCCTTGGATCAAATCTGAAGAAGTCTTCCTTCTATCCCAGTCTCCTCCCTCCCTCCTTCCTTCTGAAATTACTTTCTAATTACACTATATACACACATATTTTATGCAAAAGTTATTTGCATATCGTCTCTCTCCATAAGAACATGAATTTCTTGAGGGTAAGGACCCTATTTTTGCTTTTCTGTACTCCTAGCACAAAGCACAGTACATATAATAAGCACTTAAATGTAATTAATTAATTGATGTACAGATTTACAATTCTACAAATCAGTTGCTGAAAGAAGACATTTCAGGAAGTATAAAAAGGTAAATAAGATGGTACATCTGAAAAGAGTGCTACATGGTAATTAGAAAACCAGTGTTCAGATCCCAGTTCTGCTTTTTATTCTCTGAGTGACCTTGGGCAAATCATGTAACTGCTTTGAGCTCCAGTTTCCTCACCTAAAAAATAAAGGACTTAAACTTGGCGACTTCTAAGGTCCCTTAGAACTCTAAAACTATGATCCTGTCATCTAACATTATTATGGGAATTCTTTATACTCAATTACACTAATTACACAACCACCTATTTCTCAGAAATAATTTATACCAATGAAGTCTGGGGTTACTTGACTGAAAAAAAACTATACGTTCTACTGGGGTTGTTGTTCAACTCCAACCTATCCCCCTCCCACTCTTCATGCCAGCTGCCCCCAGTGCCTGCACTGTGTGAGCCTGCGAAAGTCAGTCATTCTACCTTCCAGAGCCAGGCCAAGTCTCTACAATGTGTAGAGCTGCCCTCACAACAATGTAATCATAGGTCCCAACCAAAGACAAAATAAACAAAAAGAAAACAAAAACAAACTTCAAATGACTTTTATGGGTTTTTTTTTATTGTAGAATCCTCAAGTTCTTACCAAACTGCCACTTTTTCTACAGATGAATTACTTCAGCTCATCTGAACAGAAGATTGTCAGATTTAATCAGAAACTAATCCTTTCTTCCCTATTTTGCTCACAATTTGCTTCACCCTCCCCAATTCAGCTTTTCCATCTATCACTCTGATCTTTTTATTCTCTGAGATAATTAAAAGTCACTTGATAATACAGGTTTATCTTGTCCTTCTAGGCTTTATAACCCTATGACAATTAGGTTCAAATTTGTAAATAAACCAACCATGAGAGAGGTTATTACAATTTAGCTACTAGACTTGCATTTTTCACCCTTAAAGTCAATATGAGGGTATATATATCACTCATTTCTTCTACTAGGAAGATGGCACAGTGGATAGAGCACAGGCTGGCCAGACAGAGTTTGAAAGACCTGGGTTCAAATTCAGCTTTAGACAGTAGCTGTGTGAGCCTGAGCAAGTCACTTACTCTCTATCTAAAGTTTCCCTACCTTTCAAGGAGGTTGTGCAGAAAAAATAAGATAATACCTATAAAGTACTGTGCAAACATTAAAACACTACGCAAATCCTAGCTATCATTATCATTATTACTAGATTATAAACTCCTGATAGTCTCCCTTCCCTGGGTTTTTGTGACACTACTTTGTCCTGATTCTCCTCCTACATTATCTGTGAGTTCTCAGTCTCCTTTGCTGAGATGAGGCTTAGCCTTTCTCCCTATGCATGGTTATAGACTCTGTCCCTTTTTTCTCTTTATATTCCCTTTTCATGCCTCTGTTAGCTCCCATAAACTCAACTATAATCTTTATTCGGATGACTCCCAAAATCTACATATTCAGCCCTCAAGTCTCTTCTGAGTTCCAGTCTTGCATCTCCAGCTGCTTACCAGGCATCTCTACTTAGATATCCCCTAAGCATCTCAAACTGAACACTGAAAAAGAACTCATTCTTTTCCCCCTAAACCCACCCTTCTTCTTAATTTACCTATTTCTATCAAGGGAACCACCATTCTTCCAGTCACCTACATTCATAATCTAGAAGTCATCTTGATGGCTTCATGTTTACTTATTCCCTACATCAGTTGCCAAGTGCTGCTGAATGAACATCCACAAAATCTCACACATCCACCCCCATCTGTCTATTCACGTCACTGTAACCAAGTGTAGGGTCTTATAAGTTCTAGACTGAACTACTGTTTAACATCCTGACTTGTTTAATCCTGCCGTCTCCTAGCATCTAATCTGTCTTCCAAGCTATCCATCCTCCAAAGTTATTAAATTTAATTCCTAAAGCACAGGAATAATCTAACCTCCCTGCTCAAAAGCCTTCAGAGGCTCCCTATTGTCTGGAAAACCTCCAAACTCTCTGTTTGGCATTTAAAGCCCTTCAATAACTGGCTCCAGCCTCTCATTCCAATCTGATTACACATCACTTCTCATCTCACATTCTACATTCCTGCCAAAATGACCTCCTTGATGTTCTCCATACATGTTTGTCTCTCTGTCTTGTCTCTGTCTCTCCCTCTGCTTCTCCACTGACTGTCTCCCGTGTCTGGAATTCTCCTTCCTTACCTCTTCCTCACAGAATTTGTAGCTCGTTTCAAAGGTCAATGCCAGTTCCTTCAATGGGCAAACTTGATTTTTCCCCAGAAGCTGTAACATCTCATTCTCACTCTCCCATTCTCATTAGTCTGTACTTATTTTATAAGAATCTTGCAATTACTTATTTAACTGTGTATTATTACAACCCCTAGTAGAATGTAAGCTCTGTGAGGGCTGGCACTATCTTATTTTTGTTTTTGCATTCGATCATTTAGAATTGTGCCTGGGACTTGGTGGACTTTTAAATATTTGTTGATTAAGTGCTTCACTAATAATAAAAGTTCTCCATCCATGACAGTGGGATCAAGTACACATAGCTACTTCCTATTGTTGCCAGAAAATGTGGGATTTCTCTGTATTTCTAGCATGTGTTTCACTTCAACTGCTAGTCACATGTAGTCAACTCAATTTGTTAAGACTATTTTTGTCTAGGTTGATTCAAAGTAATACATTTAACAGGATTTGAATTTTTAAAATAAATAAATCTAGCAGCAATTTCAAAGCAGACACATGCCATTTGGCTGTAGCTTTCAAACAGTTGTAAAATGTTTCCAGTTCTATTCATTTTAACTTTGGGAGCTCCCATTTCATATACCAGCTGTTAAAAACATAATGCAAAAAAAAAAATACACCACCAAAAAAAAAACCACCCTGCCAGCCCAGCATTATTACAAGTTTATTTTAGGCAAAAGCAGATACTAGCACACATTAACACAATCCTTAAATATTCAAAACAAACCATGGAATACACACAATCATACATTCAGTTACACAAAGGATTTAATTATGAGGGAGGATTAACAAATTTAGAATGTAACAATAACATAATAGGGAAATGTCTCACCCTTCTGAGATCAAACAAGATGAAAAATTGCTTCAAAGCTCTCCACAAATGTATGGCATTATGATTACTGGAAACCTTTGGACAAATTAGAGTTGAGTGTAGCTATTTGCTAGTGGTAGAGTAAAGATTACTAGTTTAATTCAGCAGACTAGAAAAGGATGGTGACATTTTTAATGAAATTAGGCAAATCAGGTTATTACTCTCTGCTCTTTGCCCCCCCCAAAGAAAAGTCCAACAGATTTCTGACATTTGCAAATGATAATAATTTAATATCATCTGAACCTCAGTAAGAGTCAGAGTCTGAACCAATGAACCAGAAGAAGCCCCTCAGTCTAATAGATGTTCCCTCCTTTGCTCTCTGAGTAGACCCTGAATGCCCTTTCCTGTGTCAACACTACAAGGCCAGGTGAAGCTGACCAAAGCATTCTTCTGTTAATGACTATCAAGGACAAGGCACCTTGTACAGATGCTACCTTGAATAATAGGACTTTTTCTTATCTTAATATTTTATGTACATATACTATGTTATATCAAATAAATGGTAAAGAAAACAGATATCCTGGATTTTAATATCAATTGAGACTTTGTCAACTCTCTTATCTTACTGTATTTACAACTCATTCAATTTAGAAAATTCCTTTCTCATACTATGGTTAAACATATATGATGATGTAATGTAATGCCAAGGAAAGGCAACTTCCCAAGGTTCAAAATACCAGCATAGGTGCTCTCCATTTTATTCAGTGACCAACCAAGAACAGAGAAGATCAAAACATGACATCATTCAAAATACAGCATTTACTAAGTGTGATTAAATAATCTCCAAGTACTACCCCACCCCAGGACCTTCCAATCATTCAATCAATTACAAAATCCCTGTTCTAAATACTACTCCACCCCTAGGCTGTACCTTCATTTAGTCCACCACAAAGCCCCTCTTCTCAAATGGAGATTAGTTTCCAAACATAAGTAAAGTACCTTCATTTGTTCAATCAATCACAGAGCACAAAAAGGTCAAAAGTTCCCCACCCCTGGATCACAATTGAATCTACCCCAGAGTTACATCAAGATTAAGCACAGCACTTAATACCCAAATGGAGGTCTTTTCTTCATCTTGACAGGAGGCAAGTTCTCAGCAATCTTAGTTCCTGGGGAGACAAGGCTTAGCAAGGCCACAAGATACATTGCCAGTCCCTTCATTAATTCATCCTCTGTCTGTAGAACAGTCCTAGAACCCCTGAAAACATTAGCAAAACCCTCTCCCAGGATTTCTGTAAACATACAACAAGAAAATCCTTCTTCAGGGCTTCTGAACCAACAGAAAGGTTCCCAGACCCCTGCAACAACAGCACTGTCCTTCACCAGTGGACAGTATTCACTCTCTGTCTGCAGGACAGTCTCAGGGCTTCTTAACCAAAAGCCAGGTTCCAGGACTTTTTCAACAACAGGACTGTCTTTCACCAGTGGACAAATCTGGCAAAACAACATCAAAACAGACAGACAAAGTACCAGCAAAACAGCCATGTCTCCTCAGTCCTTGGCAGCTCAGGGGGCAGGTCTCAAAAGTCCAGGGCGATTCAAAGTGGCCCCCAGCAATTCTCTCAGTCTCTCTCTGCCTCCACGAGGTGCTGCTTCCAAAAAGTTCTTCTGCCTCTCTCTTGTCTCTCCAAATCTACGTCACCAGCTCCTCCCAGTTCAGGACTTTCTTTTCACATCACCAAGTCCATCCCACAGGTGGGATTAACAAGCTCTGGGTTTTAACACAATCAATTTGAAAAACCAAGCCAATACAGGGGAATCTTTATTATTCCATTACTATCACAGATGATCATAATTTTAAGTGACACAGATATCCTGAGTTGGGATTGTTCTAAAATGTGCTTAAGGCTTCTCATTGTTTTATCAGTCAGATTTTATCTGGCTCCATGCACACATATATTCTGCTAGCTTTAAGGGAATAAAACAATATGAATTTATACATCACCTAGCATGTTTGCCTCTTTTAACAAAACTTTCAGTTTGAAGCAAGATATGGTTGAAGTATATGTATCATCTATTCTCAATTATTCATAGACATTATTTTCTAATAATAATTTCATGCTTATATAGCATTTTACCATTTATCTCAGTACAACCAGGATTCAGATTAGGACAGAAACCAAATACTTATTTTGCAAATAAGGAAAAAATTTAATTGTCTCACCTAGGGTAATATAGTAAGGAGGTTTTCAAACCCAGCTCTTCTGAGTTCAAATCCAGCATCATTTCCCATGACAGATATGCTCTTTTGTTTGCTGATTTCTATTGCTCATATTTGGCCTAGTTCTTTTTTATGTCAAATGGCAGATAGCAAAAGGCCGTGAAACTTACTGTTGCTTTTTGCCACCCCTGGTCAGTATTTAGTGTAGTGCCTAGGCACAATGTCTTATATATAGTATGACAAATATTTATTATTTAATTAAATAGGGGAAAAAAAGGCTTAAAATGAGATGTGAATTATCAGTTTATATGTTCTGTATATAAATACTTAGATGTACATATTAAATATATACACACATATATGCATATATTTAACTTTTAAAACTGTCAATTATGGGAGGCTAGGTGGCGAAGTGAATAGAGCACCGGCCCTGGAGTCAAGAGGACTTGGGTTCAAATACGGCCTCAGACACTTAACACAAAAACTAGCTATGTGACTTTGGGCAAGTCACTTAACCCCAACTGCCCTCCAAAAAGCAAAATTAAAAAAAAAAAAAGAAAAAACTGTCAACTAAAATAAAAAATAGGTCGGAAGAGGGAAGTGCTAGTTGAGAGATTTTTTAAAAGGGCACATATGTCTTTGGAGAGAGTTTTAAAATTTGGAAGCCACCCCTAGTTTAAGAAAAAACACCTCACTAATCCTAGAATCACAGAAACTTAGCTCTAGAGCTGAAAGGGTCCTGAGAGGTCTGTCAGGTAATCAACAAACATGTATTATCATCTAGTCCAGCGGTTCCCAAACTTATTTGGCCTACTGCTCCCTTAAAAAAATTCTCAGCAACCTCCTGGGGGTTAACTCTTATTGGGTTAACCCTTATTTTTATTCAATTCCTCCACAATTTCACCCAAGGCTACTACTGTCCCCCTGGATCCTTCCAGCACCCAGTAATGCCCATTTTGGAAACCTATGATTCTAGTCCAACCTACTAATTTACAGAGGAGGAAACTTGACCTTAAGGAAGTTAAGAGACTTGTCCAAAGTCACAGAGGTAGCATTAGAAGTGGATTTCTAACCAAAGAGTCTTTTAAAACTGAGACTTCTAGGTTGTCATTGTTACATTTAGAATTTCTAAGTATCTGTAAAAGGCCTAAAAAATATTACTATATTTGCAATTTACAAAAACCTAAGACACAAATACAAAAATTATTATATGATCTTCATGCAAATTTAATGTTATTACGTTTAACTAAGGAAAGTATATCAATGGAAGAGACTAGATAAGAGAGAATCAGAAATAATGGAACTTAATTTAAAAAAGCTGAACTATTTGTTAAAAACTGCTACAAAATGTGGAAAGCAATCTGACAAAAATTAGGCTTTAACCAACATCTCACACCATATTCCATAGTAAATTCAAAATAAATACGTGACCTCAATATTATAGATCATGCCATAAAAATTTTAGAAAAGAAACATCAATGGGTGAGAGATGAATTTTGTAACCCAAAGTGATAGATAATTACAAAAGGTAATAGAAAAGCTTATGTTCAAACAAAATTAATGTAGCTGAGATAAAACAAGTTGTTACCTGGAGGAAAAAAATCTTTGTCTCCATTCTCCCAAATAAGGACTTGGTATCCAAAATACATAGATAACTAACAGAAATATTTAAGACCAAAAATTCCCCACTAGATAAGTGGTCAAAATATGTGAGAAAAAATTTTTCAAAAGAATTCTCCAAATCACTAATAATCATCCCAGAGGTCATTGACAAAAAGAAAGGCTCTACAAATGCCAAAATATTTATCACAACACTTTTTCTGGTAGCAAAAAGTTGAAAGCAAAGTAGATAACCATCAATTGAGGATTGGCAAAACAAAGTGTGATATGTGAATGTAAGGGAATACCATTTGTGCTGTAAGAAATTATGAGCACAATACTTACAGAAAAGCATTGAAAGACATATATGAACTCATGCAAAATATAACATAATCAGGAAAATATATACAATGACCAAAACAATATTAATGAAAAGAACCACCACCATAAAATATAAAAAATCAATGTTAGGAATTATAAAGAACAAGCTTGGCCCAAAAGAAGAGATATCAGAAGATACTTCCCTTTACTCTTTTACAAAGATGGGGGGATGGACGTCCCTGGATGTGGAATATACTATTATAATGCCAGATTTTTTTCAATGCATTAAAATTGATTTTGCTAGATTTCCCTCCTTTCTTTCCCTTTGCTAAAAAAAAAAAGCATGCAAAAGCACGTGCACACACACACATGAATACACGCACACACACGCACACCCCTATATATATGAGACAATTCACTAGGAGAGAGAAGGGAGGGATATGGAGAAAATATAGGTGATATAAACAATGTCAATAAAAAAATCTATTTTTTAAAAAGATATTCAAACTAAGAAAAAAAGACAAAAAGCCTTTATGAAGCACTTATTATGTGCTAAGCACCAGAAAAGCAAGACAAATTTTTTCAAAGAGCTCACATTCTAACAGGGCAGAAGACATATATGGGAAGTTTCATCTGCCAAGTCAGATAACAGCAGCTCTTTGGGTATAGTGGCAAAGCAGATGGTAATACATCTTCTTTAAAGTCATTTCCATTGATGACATATCCATTTCTGATACTGAATTCTTCAAAAGTGCCAAGAATTTAGCAGTGAGACCTTTCATTTCAGTTTCAAATAGCTAGAGAGCCAGTTGCTAGGTCAACTTGCCACAAAGTTTGCTCCCAGGCATATGTATGGAATGTGATAAAGAGTACAGTGGCTCAGTGAGTAGAGCATCGGCCCTGGAGTCAGGAGGACCCGAGTTCAAATCCGGCCTCAGATACTTAACACAAAAAACTAGCCATGTGACCTTGGGCAAATCACTTAACCCCAATTGCCCTGCATTACCCCCTCCCAAAAAAAAAGAGTACAGTGTGGGGGGCTGGCCTTACAAAAGAACGGTCACCTCTTCATCAAAGACGGAGTAAAAGGAAAAAAAGAGGAAATGATGTCAAAGTGTTTTAAAATAGGGTGAAGCTGGGAGTTCAAGGCAAATGGCCTCTCTTTCTTCAGTAAAGCATAATGCAAGGGATGGGGGAGAGCAAGTGATATAAGAGTCTGAAGAGAGAAAAGGTTTGGAACATCTTCTATGGAGAATATGACGGAACTAATGAGTATGACTTTTAAGTCATACTATACCATTTGAATAAATGGAAGGATGGTAAAGACCTTAACAAAAATAGGGAAGTTCAGAAGAATTTAACTTGTGATAGGTAGTTTGGGGGAGAAAGATAATTACTTATATTTGGAACATGTTGAGTATGGAATGGCTATGAAATATCCAGTTCAAAAAGTCCATTAGGTAGTTGATACAAACAAGAAAGAAACCAGGCATGAATATATAGGACTATGTATCATCATCATAGAGATGAATAGTAATTCAATGATTACTCATTTTAAATAAGATTATTACTGTGTACTAAATAGAGGACATTCTGCCTTTAATATCTATTACCTATGTGACCCTGGGTAAGTCACTTAAGTCATATGGATTTTTCACCTTTATAATGAGGAACTGGGTTAAAACACCTCTGATGTTTCTTCCAGATGGAAATCCAATGATGTTATATAAGAAACTGGTGACATTGTAATCTTACTATTTAATGAATGACAGGCAGTCAAACTGATAATATAATTTCTACATATCTAGAGTTTCTATCCTTTTAAAACTAATAGCAGGATCTTTCAAGAAGTCATTCTTAAATAACATTCCATTGAAACACAAAGTTCAAATATTGACTATACAATGCCAAAATAAATTCCTCTGACTGCTTGCTTTTAATTGAATAGACAAAATAAATCATATTTGGCACCATGCATACAAAGCCTTATTTTAAAAGTAAATTGATCGAGGATAGAAATCACATAACTAACAAGATGAGAGGTTTAGATGTTTTTTCAATTCCCTTGAGCTCTCAAATCTCTTCAAAATAGAAGCTATGTACCAGAAATAAAGCAATTTCAGCTGTCTCCGCGGTCTAGAACATAGGTTCCCAAAGTAGGTGATACTGGCCCCTCACGGGCGCTTAAATGATAGGGGGGAGGAGGGGTGTAGTAGCCTTCAGTGCAATTGGGGGATATTGAATAAAAATAAGGGGGCAGTAAAAGCATAAGGAAAGAAGAGAAGAAACTTTTGAAAAAATGTACACTTCATCTGCTGCATAACAGTTAAAGTCTTATTGACATTATTTTCCAAATAAACACACAAAATGCAAGTTATAAACGATCAGTGGTCAAGTTCACCAACAAGTCTTAACAAGCAAGTGTTGGCAGGTTGGAGGGGGGGTGGTATGGTCAGGAAGTCCATCATGTATTGGCAGGAGTATGTGCATGTTATGACTTGGTTACAACACCATACTATATGGTTACATGACCCAACAAAGCATCATCAAAATTTCAATGCAGGAAAACCCCCCCACAAATTTACAATTCTTAAATTTAAGATGTATCATTTTTTGAAAAAATTGTATTTTTTAAATGATGCAAATTTTTAAAAAAGTTAAAGGATTAAAGAAAGTAGAATTTCAGTGGGGCACAGAGTAATTTTTTTTAAAAGAGATCAGTAGGCCAAATGAGTTTGGGAACCTCTGGTCTAGGACATCAAGAACCCAAATGAGGTAAGACTCTAACGAATTAAGACAATAATTCCTAACTCCCAATGCAAATTTTTAGTACCACACCAACTACCACACTGTAGCAGCAGGGTTGCACAAGAGACCTGCAAATTTGCCACAGAACTCAACTCTTTTTTCTGCCCCAGCCACCTAGTACACTGAGACCCAGAAGTCTATTCAGGAAGCTGCACCCACTTTGAGGTCTAGCTCCTAGAAAACTGCCACCAAAGGGAATGGAGTCAGAGATAAGCAATAGGAGAAAATAAGGGAAAAACTTTAAAATTAACGAAGATTTCAGGAAAAAGAAATCTTGGGGCAGCTAGGTGACTCAGTGAATAGAGTACCGGCCTTGGAGTCAGGAGGATCTGAGTTCAAATTCAGACTCAGACACTTAACACTTACTAGATGTGTGACCTTGGGCAAGTCACTTAACCCCAATTGCCCTGCCTTGCCCACTCCAAAAAGAAAAAAAAGAAAAAGAAATCTCAAAGCCCTTGAGCATTAAGCAGTATATAAACAAACAGAAGGTATTAATAACAAGGGACTATGTTAGTGTTCAGACTGGGGAAAAAAAAGTTCAGGCATCTCTGAATAAATATTCTAAAACAAAGGAAAATTAATCAAAGTAAGGCAAAAGACCCTGTGGATTCACAAAAGAACCACAGCAGGATGTTCTGGAAAGGTTTAAAAAGAGAAGTAAAAATTTTGGAAACAAAATGTATGGGCTGGATGCAAGAAATAATTGTCAGAAACTAAGGTGGGCAAGTCTCACAAAAAAAAAAAGTCTGACTGGCATTGCAAATACACAGAAGTGAAGGACAATTTGGGAAAAAAAAAAGAAGCAAAAAAGCAGTAACACTAAAAGAAAGCATAATTTCCATACAAGCAAGGCAGGATGTGTATAGACAATCTAAGAATTATAGGTCCCCCAAAACAACACTGGCTAAAAAGCAATTAACTAATTAATTAATTAATTGCTATTGGTAGAGAGATGAGAAGGCTAAAGAAAGTTGTACTGAAAGAACTAGAGAAGTGGGATTAAATAACAACTATTAATTCACCATTGTGCCTACACAGGAAAATATATATGTGAACTGTGAATTTTGCTTTCATATTTATAAAAATCAATGAATGTCATTTCAAAATAGGTCACCCATTCAGGGTTACTTCATCTGTAATTGAATAAATTTAAATTTGGCAAAAATTAACTTTTCCCCTAAAATAATTATACTCATGCTGATTTTTTAAGAATTTGTTGCTAGTCAAATAGAAAGCTTCAGATTTTCCATGTGGGCATCTACACAAATTAAAACTGAGCATAACAAACATAGTATCTTTGCAGAATATACACACTTGGATATATTACAGGATTAAAAAGAAAATACCCAGTCTGAATATAACAGGCCCAATTAAAACTGTTGCTAGGATCTGCATTTCAGGCAGTACAACTATGTTTTAATCACATTTCTTCTCAGTGTGAATATTAAAGGAGAACTTACTCTTAGCAGTCAAAAACCTAGAATGAAATTTGTTCATATTTATAATATCATCTACATATGCATGCTTTCATTACACTTTCATTACATCAGTCTTTAAACTCTCATATTTTAGACATCCTCTTTCCATTCTGTCTTGCTAATAAGCAAAGGAATGTGTAACTTTTGGGGGTGTTGTTGTTTACTAAATGTTGCATATATTCAGGAGATGATATTATCTATAATAATATTCAAAGTATGATACTTTCATCAGTGTAAAGGTAAAGAGTTTTATATAAGGGCTCAATAATAAAACTATTAAAGAGAAAAATTACAATAAAAATGACTAATAATACTAATGAATATGCAAAATTAATTCAACAGATTTATCAGTCTTATTCAAATCACATCCCAATCTGTTTGCAGATTCAAAGGAGGTTAAGAGTCTAAAGAACTCTGGAAAGCTACAAGCTTGTCTTGTGGCGAGGAGCTTTCAGGTCTTTACTCCAAACAAGACAAAAAAAGATAGTAAAAAAAAAAAAAACCTCTGCATTTCTATTTGAGTGTGTATGTACATAAACACATACATAAAACTTTGATCAACTTTTGTGTATAAAGACATGTGCACTTAGTATAAAAACATGTTGGTTTGCATGTTTGTTGTTTATATCTGACTTTAATGACAATGGTTAGTTTTTGATAATTCTTTCATGGATCTATGATTTTAACAGCATAGGTCTCTCATCAAAGATGCACACTGCAGCCCATCTATGCTACTTCATTCTGTACAACTCTTATACATGTCTTCTCACAAATTATCCACTAAAGGGTTCACTTGACAAGCTGAGGACTGTTGTCTAGATGATTTGACTTTGCACAGATATCAACAGAAACACTATCCATCAGTTATATCATTCTCACTATGACCATGCCACTCCCTTTTTTGGTCATCTATCTCTCTTGCCTCTATTTTCTCACCTCACATCTCTCAATCCTTTGCAAATTCAGTTCTAACTCCATTATCCAGCTAATCACTCTCTTCAAAATTACCTATGAGATGTTGCCATGTCCATACTGACCTACTTGCTCTTTTCTGAACATGAGACTCCATCTCCCAGGTCCTTCCTTGCTTTTGTACTGATTGTCCTCCATCCCTGGAATACTCTGTCCCCTAACCTGCACCTCAGCTTCCCTGGTATCTTCAAGACTTAGCTGCACCCAATGTAGGAAGCTTCCCAGTCAGCTCCCTACTAGTGCCTCCTCTTGGAGCTTAGCTTCCATTTATGCTTTACATATCTTGTATGTACAGTTATTTGCATACTGTCTCAACTATTCAGAATATAAGTGCTGGAGGGCAAAGACCATGTTTTTGCTTTCTTTGTATCCCCAGTGCTTAGCATAGAGCTTGGTACGTAGAGTTTAATAAATACTTGTTGACTAACACTGACACTTAATGGTACCATTGCTTATTATTACCTATAATATTACATTAATAATCAGAATGCCAATGAACAAAATTATCTTTGTAATATCTTTCAAATAATCTTGGATAATTTTCTCATATGCATGAGAGACACCTTATTAGAAAAGAATTTTTGATACTTTCATTGAAATAACCCTTTTCTATAGTAAATAATGCTATAGTGTAATGTAATTGTAATGTATCTTTTGCAAATTACTTCTATTTTCAAATAATTCTAATATAAGTAACATAAAATTCAAAATTTCAAACAGTTGAAAGTTTTATTTTCTAAATAATTAAATTATTCTAAATTACTCAGTTGAATTTCACTATACTTTTAGTTGATTTAACTCCAGTTATAACTGTCAAAACCACTGAAAAGTCACTGCTAAAAACACAACCAATTTTTGTACCAACTTCTGTCTTCCACACACTACTTAGAATAACTTCAGCAAAGTTTATCTAAAACTATTAAATATTCGTTTCAGTTACATGTTTAGGATTTTTGACAACTTTTTAGATAGGGGATTGATCTACACAAAATGATTGTTTTTGGAGGGAGGGGGTGTCATGACCTATGATTTCAATGCTTTGGTGAACTCTGAGTAATACCCTCTGACAATGCAGAAGGGCAACTATTGTATAGCCAGGCACAATAGATAAAGAGCCTAGAATGGAATCAGAAGGACAATGGTTCTTCAAGTCCAGTTTCAGATACCTACTGGTAGCATGACCCAGGGTAATTCACTTAAGCTCTTAGTACCTCAGAGAACTCTTTAAGTGAATACTTTATTAACTAATAATTGTTTGCCTTTGGTTTAATGACACTTTAAAATATGATCTGTTAAAGTAAAACTTTAACACATTTTTATGGAAGATATAAATATACCAGAGCTTTCAATTATACTCAGAAGACTTACAGAGAACATATGAAGAGTTTAATTGTTTTGACTAATTTTTATTATAAAATTTTAAATTTCCTAAGAAAGGTTTTTTTAAATAAACAAGCAGGTTTTCTTAGAAATTCTCAAATATGACCACCTCCTGATGAACCAAGAGAAGCCTATCTTAATGACAATGAATATTAGTCCTTGAAAATTATTTTTTTAAATGCCCTTTTCTCCATGCTAAAACAATTCAACACAACCAAAGCAACACCTAATGATGAAGATGGTATTCAAGCCTATGTCTTAATAATAATCATATTGTTAACTTTCACCTTTTACGTGAAAATTTAATTGTATAGCCTACCATAAAAAGAGTTGGGTGGTGAAAAAATCTTGGGGGGTATGGGGAAATCACCCATAATATCAGGTTGAATTATTCTCATTTTGAGGTGAGGGGAGTCAATCCATTTACTTTTTTTTTAGTTAGATCCTTACAGAGTGAATGGTAAAGTTAGCTACTACCTGCCTTAATTAGCTAGCAGTGATGGGATACTACTGAAGTTTTACATACATAAAGTACGTATAAATGAGGAATATTTTAATTTTGCTGTTGGACTGCCACTTAGGGAAGAAAACTAGATATACAGTGTATAACTATAAGGAAAGAGTCAATTAAGTGTGAAGTTATATAGTAACAAAAACTAAAAATAGAGGACAATAGTTCTTTGTTTCAATGTACCAGACAATAAACAATGATAAGCATTACTCTTTTTTTGGCCTTTATTAATTTGTTTGTTTTACAAAATTCAGTTCCACAATTCCTCGAGTCTCAAATTTTCTCTCCCTCCCACCCTTCCTTACCCCTCCCCTCCCCTTGACAGCAGACAATCAAGTATAGGATCTGCAAATACTTTCACATTAGACATTAGTCAGGTTATAAAGAAGGATTGTATCAGGTGGAATGAACAATGGGAAAGAGGAAACAAAACCAAACAAGAAAAAGTAAAAGAGCAGGTAGTTTGCTTCAATCTGGATTCAAACTCAGTTCTTTCTCTGGATGTAGACATCTCTTTCCATCATGAGTCTTTTGGGGTTGACTTATAACCCTGCATTGCTGAGAAGAGTCCAGTCTATCAAAGTTGGTCATTATACATACATTGTGTCTGTAATTGTGTACAAATTTCTCCTGGTTCTACTCTTCTCACTCAGCATCAGTTCGAATAAGCCTCTCCAGGTAGATATGAAGTCCATCTGCTCCTTGTTTCTTATAGCACAATAGTATTCCATTACATGCATGTACCACAACTTGTTCAGCCATTCCCCAATTGATGGGTACCCCCTTAATTCCCAATTCTTTGTCACCACAAAAAGAGCTGCCATAAATATTTTTGTACATATGAGTATTACTCTACTTTTTAACAAGAATAGAAACAAAAGTTTTAAGAAATGAGATTGTCATTCAATCCAAACATTTATTAAGGGTCTACTATGCCTAATGATTCCATTAATCAAGGAACATAAAAACCTAAAAAAAAGATCATATTCACAATTTTCAAAGACCATATAATCTTATAACATGGTTTATGTTAATATATAACATAGAATCAATTCTTCAACAGTCTGTCCTGAAATGCATGTTCATATTCTAACTATCCTAAATATGAACATTTGAGAAGATAAAATGTAGACTTTACTTAAGTCTATTATTCAGAACTATTAGCTTTTTCTGAACTAAGACTACATCAGTGCCTTCAAATTATGTAACTAAAAGGAAGACTCACTTTTCACTGGACACTTAGCATTCTCACAACTTTAATGAAACAATGTATGAAATGTTGCTAAGAAACTCAACTGTTTTCAATAGTTGGAAAGTTCTTAACACTTCTGGTGAATATCTCCAAATTTCTCACTAGCTTTCTATTCAAATAGTAATCCTTAAGTGAATATTTTCAGTATCACAGCACAACTGCTTTGTCACAGTCACAGTTGCTAAAAATAAGCATCACAATTAATGAAACTCTATTAAGGACCTCAATAAGTGAAATCTTATATAGCAGCACAGGTCCACTAACCAATGGTTTAAAGTAAAGTTTGTCTTCAATCATAATCAAGGAAAGAATTAGTAAGTAGTAACTTACAACCCACTTTAGTATTAATATACCTCTTAAGGCCATTGCTATTAAGATTGACAATGAAACAATGTAGAACTATAGTTATCCCTCCCATATCACAACTTTCCCCATTGTGGAAGGTCGGCATAAGAAATTAAATAGGAATTTTTGCGGAGTTTTGCAGAAACCACAGATGGACAGAAAAAGTTTAGGAACTCAGATATGCATAAACTATATGTATAGTATTGTAATAGTAACACCCTATAGAACAAAAAGAAAAAATTCAGACTTCTTCTCTAGTACAAAGGCCAAAAACTTTTACATGGATTTTCCAGATTGTGGGGGCACCACACCTCTAACCACGCCGAAGTAGAAAGGATAACTGCAGTAAATATATTAACTACTGATAAAAATGCTTGAAAATTTTCAAAGTCCTATTTATTATTCTGGTGAGAATACAAATTTCTAAAAGATCTGCAAGTCATTACTCATAATGAGGCTTATATTATCTTAGCAAAATTTATTCTATCCTTCCCTATTTGACAGTTTTAACCATTTTACATTTTATTGTCACCCTGGGCCTTGTTGGTAAAAGTAACAACATTCTGACACCCTCCATAAAGAACTGTAACTTCTTATTACTGGTTATAATGAAATATAATTACACTGGTCCATACTATAAAGTCCAATAAGACTGTTGTATTCATCCTTCCTACTCCCTTCTATCTTCAATCTTTGTATCTTCTCTGCCTACTTCCCCCTAGCCAAAAAAAAAATTCCCCTAATTCTGCTATCCCCCTCAAGCTATACATTTTATCTTGACTGCCTTTGCTAACTCAATATTTTTCATACTTCTAGCATTTAAAAGAAACATTCATTTCATGTATCTACATTTAGTTATAGTTCAAATTCCTAAGTAGAGTCACACCCTAGACATTCAATCTATGGTACTGACTTCCTAGCAACTTAAATAGCATCATTAAGCACATTCCTTATGTGTCACATCCTGGACTACTGAACTGTTCACAAATCTTTTACCATTATTAACATTTCTCTGAGCTCCTACCCTTTCAGAACTATACACAAAGTTTCTATTAAAAGCATCTATCCTTTAGGCTCAGGTAAATCTGAACTACAAATGTGGCATCTCTTAGCTCTGAGGTTAATTACCAACCAGGACACTGACACATGTTATTTCAGTGCCTATTGCTCTCTGAGTTCGGATTATCTGAGTTTTCCTTCAATATTTCAAAAACTTAACTGCCAAAACAAATAGTATGGGAAATATTAAAATGTCTTTGTTTTGTGAGGCTATTTATTAGGTATATTCTTTAACCTTCAGAAAAGCACAGTATAATTTTAGGGGTTGAAAGGACCCTAAAGATTATGCAAGCCAACCCTCATATTTTATAGAGGAGGAAACCAAAACACAGTTCTAAAGTATCCCTGAGAGAAAAAAAAGACTGTATTAAAGACTGCCAAATCTAAAAACAAAAAGAAAGATCTTAAATAAGAAAATACTAGCAGGGACACATGATCTGGGTCACATGATCAACAAGAAAGAGAACTAGATATTTTCTTTGCTGGCCATGACCTTGGAAACCTCTCCAAAACATAAATTATAGGTCAATAGATAAAAACAACTTCAACTATCTGCATGGTCTAGGATACCTGGAATCCAAAAGAAGATTTAAAAAAACAATAAAAAAACAAAACCAACAAACTGATGTCTATCCTGAACTCATTCAGCCTACCTGCCTCTACCAGCTACCATACTACTGGTAGCCAGGCTGCACTAGCCTACCCAAGGATACAACATGGATTGGCAACAAAACCCAACCCCACATCCTAATCTTCACTCCCTCTTTCCAATGCTGTGGAAATCCAGGTGGAGATGTAACAGCCAGCCATGTGTTGTGCTACAAAAGAGATCTGCAGGAGAACAGTGACGGAGGAAAAAGGGCAGGCTTAAAATAGAGCACAATACTATGCTATTCTGTCTCCTCCTTATTACCCTGTCCCCTCCTTCTAGATCCTCAGAGACCCAAATTACAGAAATCAATCCAGTAACACCACCATGGCACATGCCAGGCCAAAGAACTAAGGAACAGAGGGAGAAGAAAAGGATGGGGGAGGGGAAGGGGGTAGATAACTGTGTAACATTCCACTATCTAGTAGGGACTAGTTCTGTTCCCTCAACAGTCACTTGGAGTAGAGACCTAGGCTGGTGAACCATGAAATGCCCATAGTGGTAGAGGGCTGAGATCCTCTGAGATCTAGCCTGCAGGGAAATCACAGTCAAAGAGGAGGGAGTCAGAAAGTAAATAACAGGGGCGGCCAGGTAGCACAGCGAGTAAGAGCACCGGCTCCATGTCGGAATGACCTGGGGATCGAATCCCAGGCTCAGACACTTAGCACCCACCCAGAAACACCTGGCTGTGTAACCTTGAACAAGTTACTTAACCCCAATTGCTTAGGGGTGGCCAGGTGGCTCAGCAAATAAGAGCACCAGCTCCAGTGTCAGGATGACCTAGGGATAGAATATGGGCTCAGATACTTAGCACCACACCCAGAAATAATAACTGACCATGTAACCTTGAGCAAGTTACTTAACCCCGATTGCTTTTAAAAAAAAATAAATAAATAAATAACAGGGGGGAAAGAGGTGGAAGACTGAAATTACAGAAAAAAAACCTCATAGACCTTGAACATAAATATATCAAAAAGGAAAATATTAACAGCTTAAGGAAATATAGCCTCTAGACCTAGTAAGTTCTGTCATCTATGAATAAACACTACAAAACAAAACAATCCAGCACTTAATGAGACAGAGGACCCTGTGAAACATGAGAAGATTGTGGAACCACAACATGCTGTTTATGGTTGGTTCAAAACAGAAATAAGAATTATGAAAGCAGTGTTTATGACCTGGACAGAATAGAAAAACTAGAATCTTCAATGACAAATTTCAGCAAACAACAGTTGATGTTTGAATGGTTGTGGAATGATAGGCACACTAACACACTGCTGATAGAGTGGTGACATGGTATAAACATTTCATGGAAAGCAATTTGGAATTATGCAAATAAAGGTACTAAATATTCATACTCTTTGAACCAGAGTCTCCATTACTGGGTTTATTATGCCTCACAGAAGCCACTGATAAGAAGAAAGTCCTCATAATACACCAAAATATTTCTATCAGCAGTTTTTATGATAGTAAAGAATTGGGGAAAAAAAGTAGATGGCCATCATTTGGGGAGTAGGTAAACAAAATGTGATACATGATTGTAATGGAATACTACTGTACTGTAAGAAATGATGTGTGATGAATAGAGAAAGACATGTAGAGATTTACATAAACTGGTGCAAAATGAAGTAAACAGAACCATGAAAATATACACAAAACTAAAACAATGGAAATAACCACTCTATTCTGAAAAAAACAAATGTAAATATAAAAAAATTTAAAAGATACAGCTTAATTCAAATAAAGAGATATAAGAAAATACCCTCAATACAGCTTTTCAAGGAATTGGGAGGTAGATAGGGTATTAGTCTCACTAATTTTTTCCCCCTTTAAATACTAGTTGCAGGCAGCTAGGTGGAACAGTGAACAGAGCACTGGCCCTGGAGTCAGGAAAACTTGAGTTAAAATATGACCTCAGACACAACACTTACTGTGTGACCTTGGGTAAGTCACTTAAACCCCAACTGCCCTACCTCCCCCCCTCCAAAAAGCAAAAAACAAAAAAAAAAAACCAGTTGTTATACAGGATGGTCCTCTGGGAAGAAAGTGGGAAGGATGCTGGGGATAAATACATTTTTTTTTAAAGCAGAAAACATCAATGAAAATTTATCTTAAAATTTAATAAGAAGACCAGGAGATTATTTCTATGATTATGAGAGGATCAGATACCATTCACTCTACTTTTATTTATTCCAAATGAAAGATGTTCAATGCAATAATGCTGATATTATTTGGTTTTTCTCAAAAGCAACTAAAATTATGTATATATGATCTAAATTGCTAATTGTCTCTAAAAAGCTAAATATTCATTATAGCTATTCACTTGTATTTTTCAGTTGACAAAACATGTAAGATTCAAGTAGACTTCTAGACTTATGGTTTTATTGGATTGGAATTTAGATAAATTAAAATGTATATGCACAAACAAAACCAATGGAGCTAAAATCAGAAGAAAGACAGATAACCAGGGGGAAACAATCTCTGAAGCAAGTTTCTCTGACAAGGCTTTCATTTCCAAGGTATGCAAGGAAATTATCCAAATTTATAAGAACAAGAGTTATTTCCCAGTTACTAAATGGGCAAAAGATTTAAACAGGTATTCACAGGAAGAAATCCACCATGAAATGGCCATTTGAAAAAAATGCTCTTAATCACAAATAATTAGAAAATTGTAAATTCAAATGACTCTAATGTTTCTCCTTCCATCTGTCATAATGGCAAAACTGACAAAAAAAGAAAATGACAAATACTGGAGCAGCTGTGACGAATTAATGCACTATTGGTAGGATTATTCATTGGTCCAGTCATTCTGAAAAGTAATTTGGAACTGTACCCACAAAATTAATAGACTGTACATACCCTTTGACCTAGTGATATCACTACTAGGCTTATGCTCCAAAGAGATAAAAAAAGTAAAAAGACCCAATGTACAAAAATATTTGCAGCAGCTCTTTTGCGATGGCAAAAAACTGAGGAATAGTTGAACAAATTATGGTGCATTAATATAATGGAATACTACCTTATATGTTGACACATAGTAAAGTATAAAACAACATTATAATGAAAAACAACTGAGAAACATTTAAGAAATCTGATCAACTCAAAGATCAACTATCATTCCAGAAAATAGATTATGAAGCATGATACCCATTTCCTGAGAGCGATGTAATCGACTTACGGTGTGAGAACTGAGACATAAATTTTCAAACAGGGCAAATATGGCAATTTGTTTTGCTTGATTATCTGTGTTACAGGGGGTTTGTTTTTCTTTTTCCTTTTTTCCCTGATGAGGTGGGGGAAGAACAAGAGGTGGGAGACAGGTGGAAAAAAAAACTATTTTTGTTCATTTAAAAAGTAATGAAATGCACAAAATAAAATTCAGAAGGAAACACACAAGCAGGACAGATCTGAAAGTAAAATGTAGAATGTTATATACATATGACATTTATATATATATATATATATATATATATATATATATATATATATATATACATATATATATGTTGGGGGGTTTTGCTTTTTTTGGAGGGGGGAAGGCAGGGCAGTTGGGGTTAAGTGACTTGCCCAAGGTCACACAGCTAATAAGTGTTAAATGTCTGAGGCCACATTTGAACTCAGGTCCTCCTGATTCCAGGGCCAGTGCTCTATTCACTGCGCCACCTAGCCATCCCATGTTATATATATATATACATTTTTTTTTAAGCAAGTGGGTTGAAACGGAGATTTATGGTTTCACATGAAATCCTTTTTCTGTTCTGCTATATGTATGGCAATGTTCTTTTCCAGGTAAAAAATTAAAAATTTTAAGTATTCAGTGGATACGCTGCTTATCGACTCACATGTAAAATAAGAGAGCTGAACTAAATGAACTATAAAGTCATTTCTAGCCTTCAAACTATAAGTTATCAATCTGTATTGGTGAAGGGAGTTCCCTTACCAGGAATTCCCCACACTGGTGAAATCACAGATATGAATGAAAGAAAATTAATGACATAGCATATATAGATGATAACCCACCAAAAGAGAATTAAGGAGGGGTCACAAATGAGAAGAACCAGGAGAAAGCAATAAAACAAAGAAAGCGAAGGCAGGAAAGATCATCTAGGAGGAAGGCATGTTTAATAGTATCAAAAACTGTGAAGTAAAAAAAGACAAAATGAAGATAAGTCCACTGAATTTAGCAATCAATTTAATTGTTGACAGAAGAAGGGAGATTCCAGATGGCACAACAGAACAAGAGGAATCAAGAAGAATAGCACTGACTGATAAGAATGAGGAAAAGGGACTGGTAGCTCAGAAAGGGGATTTTTACCTTGTCAGCCAAGGGCTCTGAATGACAGTTATTTGAAGAAGAGATTGTGGGAGATTTGATCAAAGGATCACAGATTTAGTGGTATGGAAGAGACCTTGGACTGATACCCAAGGTAATTATGTAACTTGTCTGAAGTCACAGATGTAGTGACAAGAGGTAGGATTTGAACCCAGGTATTCCAATTGTAAATCCAGTGCTCTTTCCTCTGTACTACCCTTGGTAAGGTCTTTTCTTGCCATAGGAAAGGCAGTACCATTTGAATAGGTATTCCTGTCATCAAGATGGAGGGAGAGGTATCATTGTGTTGCCTTTCAAAAATGGATAAAAAGATAAAATAATGGGTATCAAGTACCTGGTACAATACTTAGTGACTGGGACCCACGACACCTGAAGGAACTCTTATTCAACATAATGTTCTTTTCAATGTCTTCAGTTGGCTAATGATTTTAATGTACAGTTGAAATATATCATCTACACCAAGTATGCACTTGGCTCCCAGTCACTTGCAGTGACTGGAATCTTTCTTCCGTATATGGTTTTGGTGTCAGGGAGCTTGGTATTTGAAGTCTGGATGGTTATGAAGGCTTCTTGATTATCTCATTCTTTTGTGATCATCTTTGTACTACTGGGGATGCCTGCCCCTCATTACTGAATGCAACACTGATGCTGATTTTCTCACACTTTCAAAAAACAAATCAACTACCCTATGCCTGGCTACATCAATTTTGTTGATTTGATCACCCTTCCAGGTAAGCAACTTTAACTAGATGTCCAAAAGATTCAATTATTGTGTTTGATTTACAAAATAACCTGGAGGGGAAAAGAACATAACATTGTGCCAAGAGTTTAGAATTTTAATTCTGTTTGTGAGACGAAGTGTGAACCCTAAGTAAATCACAACCTATGAGAAAAGAAAAGTCAACAGAGAAAGAGGCCCTATGAAGTTTAGGAAGGAAAATTAAAGAAAAAGTGCCCTGCTATCCAAATAGTTATTGATCAAGAAAATGAGTCTGAGACATCAAAAAATGTTACAATTCTGAAAAGGATCTTTATAAATAACACTGGATTTGTAGACAGCAGACCTAGGTTTGAAAAGTGAAAAATGGCCTAAGTACCTATGTAATCATCACTTAACTTCTCTGAGCCTTAATTTCCTCTTTGATAAAATGAGGGAGTTGATACCTCACATTCAAGGTTCTTTTCACATCCAAACCTACAATGCTATAATTAAGCAGGAAATAACTGTAGGATGCCAAATTACTTTCATCTTCAACAGAACTGAAAAGAGACAAACCAAAACAACAACTCAACAAGAAAAAAATGTCTGAAGTTTTTATGTAGATGTACAATTGATTTATAACTTTAGCATCTCCTATTCTGCCTTACAGGTAACATAGTATAGCAGAAAGGAGGGCTGGAGAATGCTTAGGCCCAGAAGGGCTAAATGGATTTGACCAAGATCAGCAAAATCTGCAAAAATTCAACATGAAAAAAGTGACCCTCTGGTCAAACCTATAATTGAAAAAAGTCCCCTCTATAACATATCAGACATGACAATCCAATCTTTCCTTTAAAGCCTCTAATTAGTAGTTGTGATTGGGTTTCTTTCCTTACATCAACCCTAGATTTGCCTGTTGTGGTTTCTACACACTGATCCTCTTTTTGCCCCCCAGGGAAAAGTAGAGCATGTCAATATAATCTTTCTTCCACATAATCTTTCACATACTTAAAAGATAACTTTTGTGTTCCTCCTAAATTTTCTCATCTCCAAGATAAACATCATCAGTTTCTCCAATCACTTCTCATGTGGCATGATCTTTCACCATTCTCTGGACAATCTATAACCTGTTAATGTCATTCCTAAAAGATGGCACTTGGAACTGAACAGAATATTCCAGGTCAAAAGTATAGCACACTCTTTATGAAAATAAATGCCTGAAAGCTGTGCCTCTTTTAATGCAGATTAAGACTGCATTCGCTCTCTTGTCTGCAATATAAGAATATTAACTTTTATTGAGCTTGAAGTCTATTAAAACTACCATATTTTTCCAGACAATCTGCTACCTAACCATGCCTTCCTCCATCTTGCTCATGAAGAGTTGATTTTTTAAAAATATAAAGGGGCGGCCAGGTGGCTCAGCGAGTAAGAGCACCGTCTCCAGTGTCAGGATGACCTGGGTTCAAATCCAGACTCAGATACTTAGCACCACACCCAGAAATAACTGGCCATGTAACCTTGAGCAAGTTACTTAACCCCAATGGCTTTTAAAAATAAATAAATAAGTAATAAAAAATAAAAATATAAAGACTTAGGGCGGCTAGGTGGCGTAGTGAGTAGAGCACCGGCCCTGGAATCAGGAGGATCTGAGTTCAAATCTCACCTCAGCCACTTGACACACTTACTAGTCATGTGACTTTGGGCAAATCACTTAACCCTAATTGTCCTCCAAAAACGCAAAAGAAAAAAAGTGTGTGTGTGTGAATACACACTTATACATATATATACACATATACATACATACACACATATACATATACATATACATACATACACACAAACACACATACACACACATATATATAAAGACTTTACATTTATACTTAATAAATTTCAACTTATTCAAACTGTCCTAATGTGCTGGAGAGTTTTGAATCCTGACCTTTTAATTCAGTATGTTAGCTTTCTCTTCCATGTCTTCAGAATAACTGATAAGGATGTACATCAATGACTATCCAAATCACAAACTTTTCTTTTAAGGGGGGTTGAGGAGATAAATACCACAGGGCCAAGCACATCACTATGGGATATTTCACTGCTGTCTTCCTTCTAAGTGGACTTCAAGTCAATAATGAGCATTTTGGGGTCCTGGTCAAACAATTCTTAATCCACCTAACTGTACTACCACTTAGGCCCATTTCTCTCCACCTTTTTAATAAGGATATCCTGTGAAATTTTATCTAGACATTTTTAAAATTCTAGGTACACTATATCTATAGCATTCTTTTGTCCTACCAATTTAGTAATCCTGTCAAAAAGGGAAATAATGTTCGTCTGGTATGCCATATTGGTTCTTCCACTTCCCTTTCTACATGTTTACTAGTTGAAGAGACTAATCTGAATAAAGTTATACTGGCTGTCTCTCACAATCTAAAATTTTAGAAATTTGCCAGAAATCAAAGTTTAGCTCACTAGTTTATTTTAAATTTCTATAAACTTTTCTCTTAAGAAAACTGGGATACATTTGTGCTTTTCCAATCCTTTATGTTCCATGTTCTCCACAGTCTTTCAAAGATCACTGACTATGGCTCAGTAATGACATCTACTAAGTTATCTCAGTACCTTAGGCTGTAGTTTGCATCAAGCCTGAGCCAGGAAACATGAACTCATCTTAAGAGAACCTAGGTGTTCTGTATTTCTTTACCTATTGTACACATCAACTCCCTATTTACCTACCTTTGCTTTGTCTGCTTCAATCCAAAAATAATTCTTAAAAAAGAAAACAGGGGGTGGCCAGGTAGCACATCGAGTAAGAGCACCAGCCCCAGAGTTGGGAGGACCTGGGATCGAATCCGGGCTCAGACACTTAGTACCCACCCAGAAACACCTGGCCATGTAACCTTGAGCAAGTTACTTAACCCCAACTGCTCAGGGGTGGCCAGATGGTGCAGTGAGTAAGAGCGCTGGCTCCAGAGTTGGGATGGCCTGGGATTGAATCCGGGCTCAGATACTTAGCACCACACTGAGAAATAACTGGCCGTGTAACATTGAGCAAGTTACTTAACTCCAACTGCTTTAAAAAAAATAATAATAATAATAATAAAAAAGAAAACAGACAAAAACAAGAATTGAACAGCTTTGCCTTCTCTCTGCTGTCAATTATCTTCCCCATCTATCCCCAAAATAGGTCCTATCATGTCTTGAATCATTTTTCCTGAACATAGCTACACACTCAACCAATAAAAAAGACTCACCCCTTTTTATTGTCCTGAATTTACTGGCCTCAACTTTTCTGAGCTGTAAGCATTTTCAACTTTATTCTTATAGGACCATGCCACACTTTTGTAGTTATTCTCTGTTACTTTTACTTACTTCTTCTTTATTCTGTGTATGCCTTCTAAAAATATAAGGCTGGTGACTTCCTTATGAATATACCTAAGTCTCCTTATACAATTCCCCCATTCTTCTTCAACTACAACTTTAACTTCATCAAGATTATTTCTATGTATCTTTAATATTTCAATCTTAAGGGGTGGTTAGGTGGTGCAGTGAATAGAGCACCAGCCCTGGAGTCAGGAGGACCTGAGTTCAAATTTGGCCTCAGACAATTAACACAAAAACTGGCCATGTGACTTTGGGCAAGTCACTTAATATCAACTGCCCTCCAAAAAAAAGAAAAGAAATAAAGGGCCACAGAGTCAAGATGGAGGAGTAGAAACAGGATTTTCACAGGACTCCAGCTCCCACCTCCTCCAATTCATGTAAAAGGTGACTCTGAAGAAACTTTGGAGCAATAGAAGCAACAAAATGACACAGAGAAGCTAACCTCCCGCTGAGGACAGCTGGGCAAGCCAGCAGAAGTGGCCAGTGCAGTGTTCTGGGAGCCTACCCCAGCCCTGCATGAGCCAGAGGTTTTAGCTCCAGGTAGGGCCTGACCAACCACTGGCTGAAGGGACTTCAGATCACCAGCAGCTGTGGCGGTTTCCAGAATTATCAACACAGAGATTCTAAGGACAAAGTGAGAAGTCAGTGCAGTGTGGGCTTTGGGATCCAGTAGTTGAAAGTGCAGTCAGCTTTTGCCCCTGAGGCGAGAAGCAGCTGAGAACCTTGGCCCTGCAGCAGCAGCCACACATGGATGCTTCAGCTCCTAGCCTGCAGATTGTAGGACCAAGTGACCAGTCTGAAGGGTAATTGCTCTTGCTTTAACCTGCTTGGATCTGGATTGCAGTCTAGGGTGGAGGTCCTGGGGTGGACTAGCTTGCCAGAGCATGTGGAGGCCTCAGAGAGGGCACCCATCTAATACCTCCGGCAGCTGAGAAAACCCCAGCTTTTGAGACAAAGCTCCCTTTTCTGGTGGCAGAGTCCTACTGTGGCAAAAAGCCCAAAAGTCAAGTAATTGAGTGGCAACATGAGCAGGCAAACAGAGCAACCCAACTTTACACACCTATTTTGGGAACAAAAAAGATCAAAGTATGGAACAGAAGGAAGACAATGAAGTCATAACTCCTGCACCAAAAGCTTCAAAGAAAAATACAAGCTTGTTATAGGCCATAGAGGACCTTAAGAAGGATTCTGAAAAGCAAATAAAAGAAGTGGAGGAAAAATTGGGAAGAGAAATGAGAACGATGCAAGAAAATTATGGAATGAGAGTCAAAAACCTGACTGAAGAAAATAACACCTTAAAAAATAGACTAACTCAAATGGCAAAAGAGGCTCAAAAAGCCAATGAGAAGAAGAATGCCTTAAAAAGCTGAATTTGCCAGATGGAATCTCTACATCTCACTGAAGAGAATCATTCCTTCAGAATTAGATTGGAGCAAATGGAAGCTAGTGACTTTATGAGAAATTGAGATACTATTAAACAGACCCAAACAAATGAAAAAAATAGAAGGTAATGTGAAATATCTCATTGGGAAAACCACTGACGTGGAAAATAGATGCAGCAGAAATAATTTTAAAAGAACTGGACTACCTGAAAGCCATGATCAAAAAAAGAACCTAGAAATCATCCTTCAAGAAATTCTCAAGGAAAACTACCCTGATGTTTTAGAACTAGAGGGCAAAACAGAGATTGAAAGAATCTACCAATCACCTCCTGAAAAAGATCCCAAAAAGGAAACTCTAGGAATATTATAGCCAGGTTCTGGAATTCCCAGATCAAGGAGAAAATATTACAAGCATCCAGGAAGAAACAATTTCAATATTGTGGAAACACAATCAGGATAACACATGATCTGGCAGCTTCTACACTGAGGGATCAAAGGGCTTGGAATATGATATTCCTGAGGTCAAAGGAGCTGGGATTAAAACCAAGAATCACCTACCCAGCAAAACTGAGTATCATGTTTCAGGGGAAAATATGGTCATTCAATGGAATAGAGGACTTTCAAGCATTCTTGATGAAAAAAAACAGATTTAAAAAATTGAATAGAAAATTTGACATTCAGATACAAGAAGCAAGAGAAGGTAAACAGGGAAAAGAAATCATAAGGAACTTATCAAAGTTGACCTATTTACATTCCTACATAGAAAAATGATAATTGTAACTGATGAAACTTTTCTCAGTATGAAAATAGACGAAAGGAATATAAACATATATATGTACATATGTCTATATAGGAGGGTATATGGATGTATGAATACATATGTGAATGTGTGTATATATGTTTACAGGTATACATAGATAGAGGGCACAGGACCAATTGAATAGGAAGGGATGATACTTAAAAGGTGAAATTAAGAGGTGAGAGAGGAATATAATGAGAGGAGATGGGGAGAGACAGAATGGGGTAAACTATCTCATATAGAAGAGGCAAGGGAAAATGGTTTACAATGGAGAGGAAGAACAGGAAAGCAAAAGGGAATGGGTCAACCTTATTCTCATTGAATTTGGCTTAGGGAGGGAATGACATACACACTAAATAGGGTATCTCACCCTACAGGAAAGTAGGGGGGATGATGAAAGGGAGAGCAGGTTGGCAGGGGTGGAGGGAAGTTGGAAGCACCCACTTCTGAAAAGGGACAGGATCAAAGTAGAGAAGAGAATAAGTGGGAGGTGGGATAGGAGGGAGGCAAATATAATCAGTCTTTTACAATATATCCACTATGGAAATGTTTTGCATAGTACACATGTACAACCTATACTGAATTGCTTATCTTCCCAGTAAGGGTGGGTGACAAGGGAGGAAGGGAATGAATTTAGAATTCAAATCAAATGGTTAAATATATATATACATATATATATATATATATATATACACACACACACTATTATTAATATTATTTTGCCTGTAACTGGGAAATAAGATATACAGGCACTGGGGCATAGAGATCCACCATGCTCTGCTGGAAAGTCGAAGAGGGTATGGTAGAAGATATGAGAGAGAGCAGATTAGAGGAGAGGATATTATGATTTTATTTGGTAATATAGAGACACTAATTATTTTAATAAATCTGTAACCTTAATAAATGTATCAAAAGAAAAATAATAGTTCTTACTCAAGAAGTTTATCTACTAATAGTAGAGACAGGAGTTATACACAAATAAATATGATACAAAGTAGAATGAGATAGCAGCAAAGGAAAAAAAAATCAAGAAAAAATGCTCCAGGAAAATTTGAGAAGCTTTCTTTCCTGTTGGTCATAACATGTAAGGATGATTGTATGAGATCAAGAGGTTGCTGGGAGGAGTCCTATCACCCCTGCCCAAACTGAGCTGATCTAAGAGTATATAGCCCCCTAAGGATACCTATGTCAGGGATGGTCTACCTCCTGTTTTTATCTTCTGTCCTTTGGCACTAAGCCTTGTAAGATCTTCTCAGGGACTGAGGAAGTAGAGGAGAGGAGTGTGCCAAGTTGGGGGATGTGCTTGAATTTCAGAAGTTATTGCTATATTTTGTTATTAAATATCTCTTTGTAAAAACTTTAGTAGGTGGTGGGGTGGGGAGGGAGGGCCAAGGAGGAGAGATCACATTTAGCTACGGGACACAGGAAGAGGAGTCAGATAGCTTCACAGAAGTGGTTAGCAGAAGTCTGGCCTTGAAAGAAGAGAAGATTTGCAAAGGCAGAGATGAAGGAATTTGTTCCAGGTATAAAGAGATAATGAGATAGAAATAATCAGACATTGCAAAGCTAGAAATGGTAGGACTTAGCAAGTGATTGGATGTGGATAGAAGCAGGGGGGAGAAGGAAGACCTGAAGGTAATTCCAAAGTTTTAGATGTTGGAAAGCTCTAAAGCTATTGGAATGATGGTACCATAGACAAAAATAAGGAAATTGGAAAAAGAGGTAGGTTTAAGGATGAAAACCAGTTTTGGACAGGAATAGATCGAGGTGTTAGTGGGGATGTCTAGATAGTATTTATAGTTACTATTTATATAAAGCTTTAAAGTTTGTAAAGTCTAAGAATGGCATTCACAATTCTCCTAATTCTTTTATGTATATAATTGTTGTTATGATTTATTTTCCTGACTCTAACATCCAATAAAAGTGTTGATCCTGCAGGTTCTACATTAAGAAGGTTTCCTTTGGACATTATTGGTCAATCTAAAAGTCTCTGAACAGATATCTCTCTTGTGCCAGGCTTTAGAGTGTAAACAGTCTTTTAGTTTAGATTCAATGTTGGGATGAAACAAGGTACTGGGAAGTCATTACATAGTTAACAGTAACAGGTTTCATTTGTGCTACTTGGAAAGACCTTATCTTAAAAAGTTCAAGGTCTCCCACTGCATCCAGAGCTATCTCCAGTCATCCTGACATATATCTTGCCATTGGATCCAGATGGTTCCAGAGGAGAGAGCAAGGCTGGTTGACTTTGCAAAGCCCTGCCTCATTTAAATCCAATTCACCTGCAAGTCATGACATTACCTTCCTTATGTCAAGGTCCTCTTTGAGAAAAAAGGACAAACAACAGTAAAAGATTTAAATCTCATTTTAACCTCACAAACCAGGGAGGGAGGGAGGTGCTATTAATATTTCCATCTTACAAATGAGGAAACTAAGGCAGTAAGAGGTTAAGTAATTTGCTCAGAGTCACAGAGCCAGTAAATGTCTAAGGTGGGCTTTGAATTCAGGTCTTGCCAACTCCAGGTGGAAAGGTTTATCTACTGTACCACCTAGCAAAAGATGTCTATCAGACTGCTAGAAATGCAGGGAAAGGCTGAAGCTATGCATACTGAGTTGGAAATTATTTGTATAGTGTGATATCTGAAGTTGTGGAGGTGAATGAAAGATATTTACAAAAGTTAAACTTCTAGGTATTTGTAGAACTTATATCAGATTGCATGCTGCCATTGGTGGGGGGGGGGAGCAGAAGGTGAGGAGAGAAAATTTGGAACTCAAGGGATAGTGGAAGTGAATGCTGTAAACTAAAAATAAATAAATAAATCTTTTAAAATAAATAAAGATTTCCTGTTATAGAAATGTTTATTTCATAAATTAAAAATAAAATAAACATTAAAAAAATTTAAGTTAAAACTTCTAAAATCATCTTTTCCTATTAATTGACACATTTACAAGTATCTGCAACATATATCTGGGAGGTACCTGTGGTATGTCAGAAGGAATGCCATACATGAGTTAAAAGACTGGTCTGGTTCTAACATGTAAGACCAGTTACTGGAATAGTCACATAAGTTCTCTTGGCCAACAGTGGCTATAATGTGTAGGAGAAAGAGCAACAAACTTACAAAGAGCATTAAACTGGAGTCATGGGTATTAGCAGAGTGGCCTCAGGCAACTTAATTTCTCTGGGCCTCAATTTCTTTATATTTAAAATAGTGTTAACACTTCCAGGTCACATGAGCAATAAGATATAGGATTAGACATTTTTCCTAATCACCATGATCTTTCAAGCCACTCCAAAACAGAAATTATGTGCTAAAGATAAAGCAACTTCAGCTGTCTCAATAGTCTAGGATAACCAGACTCCAAAAGAAGGTTAAAAAAAAACATCCCCTGAAACACGAATCAATGCTTACAAACCTAGCCCATCACTCAGCACTCCTCCCCTACCTTGCATACTACTGGCAGTAAGGCTGCATTAGCAGGTCCAAGGACAGATAAAAGCTTACAATAAAAGCTACTCTCACACCCTGGTCCCTTTCCTTCTTTCCAGTGCAGTAGACATCCTGGCTCCAGGCTGTGGAAATTTGTTGCCACAGTCCCTGAGGAGGCCACAACCCTGTAGTACCAGTGCTGCAAAAGTCTTTGAACTGCCAGGGCAGACAACTCTGTAGCTAAAATAGAGCCAGAACTAAGCCAACAATCCCATAACACCAGCAGAGTTGGTGCCAGGGCAGACAACCCTGAAGTACCAACTGAACCTGGCATAGGGACAACAACCCTATAACATCAACAGAGTCTGAAGCCTAAGAGACCAATTCTGTAACACCAAGTGTTGAAAACAGTTAACAGAAGGAAATACAGTCTCCAGATCAAGTAAATGAGTTCAGTTACCTACAAATAAATATTACAAAACAAAGAAAAATGGAGGGGGTGGAGTCAAGACGGCAGAGTAGAAACAGGACCTCCCCGCTGCTCTGGCTTCCACCTTCCCCAATCCATGTAAAAAGGGGACTCTAAACAAACTTTGGAGCTGCAGAGCCCACAAAATGACACAGAGAAGCTAACCTCCCGCTGAGGGCAGCCCGGCAGGCATCGGCCAGCACAGTGTTCTGGGAGCTGAGCCCAGCAACTGTGGCCTTTTCCAGAATTATCAACATATAGATGCGAAGGACAAAGTGAGAGGTCAGTGCAGTCTGGACTTTGGGACCAAGTAAGTGGGAGTGCGTGGCTTTTGCCCCCCGGGCAAGAAGTCACTGAGACGCCAGGCACAGCCAGCCAGCATCACATGGCAGCTTCAGCTCCTGGTCTGCAGAGTGTAGGGGGACCAACCACCAGTCTGAGGGGTAATCACTCTTGCTTTAACCTGCTTGGATCTAGATTGCAGTCTAGGATGGAGGTCCTGGGGTGTGTGTCCAGCTTGCCAGAGCGTCTGGAAGCCTCAGAGAGGACACCCATCTAATACCTCCAGCAGCTGAGAAAACCCCAGCATTTGGGACGAAAGCTCCCCTGGCTGGTGGCAGAGTCCTACTGTGGCAAAAAGCCCAGGGGTCAAGTGACTGAGGGGCGACATGACCAGGCAAAGGAAACAAAGCAGACTGAAGATTCCAACATTACACTCCTATTTTGGGGACAAAAAGGAGCAAAGCATGGAACAGGAGGAAGACAGTGAAGTCAGAACTCCTGCACCAAAAGCTTCAAAGGAAAATACAAGCTGGTTACAGGCCATAGAGGACCTTAAGAAGCAGATAAGAGAAGTGGAAGAAAAACTGGGAAGAGAAACGAGAACGATGCAAGAAAATTACAAAATGAGAGTCAACAGCCTGACTGAGGAAAATCACACCTTAAAAAACAGACTAACTCAAATGGCAAAAGAGGCTCAAAAAGGCAATGAGGAGAAGAATGCCTTAAAAAGCTGAATTTGCCAGATGGAAAAAAAATCTCAAAAGCTCAATGAGGAGAATCATTGCTTCAGAATCAGACTGGAGCAAATGGAAGCTTATGACTTTGTGAGAAATCAAGATGCTGTTAAACAGATCCAAACAAATGAAAGAATAGAAGGCAATGTGAAATATCTCATGGGAAAAACCACTGACCTGGAAAATAGATCCAGGAGAGATAATATAAAAATTATTGGACTACCTGAGAGCCATGATCAAAGTAAGAACCTAGAAATCATCCTCCAGGAAGTTGTCAAAGAAAACTGCCCTGATGTTTTAGAACCAGAGGGCAAAATAGAGGTTGAAAGGATCCACCAATCACCTCCTGAAAAAGATCCCAAAAAGAAAACTCCTAGGAATATTATAGCCAAGTTCCAGAATTCCCAGATTAAGGAGAGAATATTACAAGCAGCCAGGAAGAAACAATTTCAATATTGTGGAAACACAATCAGGATAACCCAGGATCTGGCAGCTTCTACACTGAGGGATCAAAAGGCTTGGAATATGATATTCCAGAGGGCAAAAGAGCTGGGATTAAAACCAAGAGTCACCTACCCAGCAAAACTGAGTATCATGTTTCAGGGGAAAATATGGTCATTTGGTGGAATAGAGGACTTTCAAGCATTCTTGTTGAAAAAAACCAGAGTTGAATAGAAAATTTGACATTCAGATACAAGAAGCAAAAGAAGCATGAGAAGGTAAACAAGGAAAAGAAATCATAAGGAACTTATCAAAGCTGAACTATTAACATTCTTACATGGAAAAACAATAATTGTAACTTATGAAACTTTTCTCAGTAGTTGAAGAGAACAGAAATATATATTTATATATATGCATATATATATATGTCTATATATGAGGGTATATGGGCATATGAATACATATGTGAATGTGTGCATATATGTTTAGTTATACATAGATAGAGGGCACAGGACCAATTTAACAGGAAGAGATGATACTTAAAAGGTGAAAAGAGGTGAGAGAGGAATATAATAAGAGGAGATGGGGAGAGACAGAATGGGGTAAACTATCTCATACAGAAGAGGCAAGGGAAAGTGGTTACACTGGAGGGGAAGAATAGGAAGGCAAAAGGGAATGGGTCAACCTTATTCCCATTGAATTTGGCTTGAGGAGGGAATGAAATACACAATAAATAGGGTATCTCACCCTACAGGAGAATGGGGGGGGGAAGGGGATGAGAGGGGGAATGATAGAAGGGAGGGCAGGCTTGCGGGAGGGAATTTGGAAGCACCCATTTTTGAAAAGGGACGGGATCAAAGTAGAGAACAGAACAAGTGGGAGGTGGGATAGGAGGGAGGGAAATCTAGTCAGTCTTTTACAATATATCTACTATGCTATTGTTGTGCATTAGCCACACATGTACATCCTATACTGAACTGCTTATCTTCCCAGTAAGGGTGGGTGACAATGGAGGAAGGGAATGAATCTGGAATTCAAAGTTTTAAAATCAAATGTT